>NC_143019.1:17955826-18256659 GCF_055824585.1 Amblyomma mixtum
ACGTCTTCGTCTCCGGTACATTATGCAAATCGCATTACATTCTCTTCACGCGCGCTCGCTTGCTCAACGCTATAGGGGGCGTCGCAGGGAACAGCGGCGAGTACACCTTCTTTTGCGATGCATCTGCGTGCTACAACTTCACATTTGTAATTCCATGCAGCACTGTCAAGGCTGCAGCACACACTCCGAGGCTACATCGTCTGCATAGTCTGCATCGTCTGCACCCTTTTCGCAACGCGTGGCTTATACAATCCCATCGACACGTTTTATTACGAAACGATTGATTGATAAGCAGCTATTCGTTATCTGCCACTTTCATTTCATGTCTAATTGTATATTTCAAGGAGAACTGGCTCGCGAGTAGCTGCTTGCGTCAGTGGAGTCTGCGGGTGCCGTGAGCA
This sequence comes from Amblyomma mixtum, assembly GCF_055824585.1. Taxonomy (NCBI): domain Eukaryota; kingdom Metazoa; phylum Arthropoda; class Arachnida; order Ixodida; family Ixodidae; genus Amblyomma; species Amblyomma mixtum. The sequence goes on from NC_143019.1 coordinate 17,956,228, forward strand.
GACGACAAAGAGACGCGCGGGTTATTATAGGATGAGGACGCTTGTAACTGCCTCCGCAGTGCTGCTTGGAACTAGTGACACTGGATGTATAAGTGCAACTCTTTCTTTAGCCTCCCCGGCTGTGGGTGCTAGTGTTCACGTATTCACGAACACCTCCTCCCCTCTCTTTCCTGTTCACCTCTATCTTTTCTGCCGTCTCTATAGCGCACCGTTAGGGGCTCTCACGAGCTCCGGCTCATGAATTCTTTAGCCTCATCCCATTCCGCTTCGTGTCTGTCTGAGCGTATTGCGCGAACCCGTTTGGCACGAGAAGCGTATACGACGCGACTTCATCATCTGAGTTCATCCGCAAAGCCAAACGGGCCCGCAGACACGGAACCCACGGTTGCTAGTAAGGGTCTTCTCTTCTCTCTCTTTGCGGGTCCATTGCGTCTTTTTATTTTCAATCTCCGTGTTATATATTGCGCCAGTGTGCGTGCGCTTTTTGTCTCTTTCGTGCGTGCGTACGTGTGCGTCCTGGTTCTGGCACTCAGCGCGTGTGGTTACATCAAGGGCTTCATTTGTTGTGTTCAGCAGACGCTGTACATTCCTATAGCTCACCGACTCCTGCGCTCATGCCATCTCTCTATTCTGTGTTTGAATTCCCGACGGTCTTCGTGGCGAGGGATGAATTATGCCGCCAGCTATGACGTGATTTCGTTCGCTGTAACTGAGTTTTCCTGTTTTGTTTTTTTCTGAGCATTTCTTTGTTCTCGTACATTATTTACCGCTTACTTGCTCAATTACCGCAGTTCGCGTGGGTAGGACCGAACGATTTCTTTCATTTTTCCAAAATAAGATAAACCTCGGAATGTCCTGTCCATGTTCACCGTGAATGCTTGGTTTGGTTTATTGGCTTATTGGTGTTTAACGTCCCAAAGCAACTATGGCTATGAGGGACGCCGTAGTGAAGGGCTCCGGAAATTTCGACCACCTGGGGTTCTTTAACGTGCACTGACATCGCACAGTACACGGGCCTCTAGAATTTCGCCTGCATCGAACCCGCGTCTTTTGGGTCAGCAGCCGAGCGCCGTAACCACTGAGCCACCGCGGCGGGTTTCACCGTGAATGCAGTGCTATCACACTACTGTGGTTTGGATCATAACATAAGGCAACCAGTCAAGTTGCAAGGAGTGTAGCTATAATCTTTTCTGGCTGAAAAAGAGAGTCAATTCGTTACTATGACGCATTTACTTCGAGCAGACGTTTTCTTTACATAGACTGCGCTCAGAATGTGCATCAACATATTGGTTTGGAACACAGTAAGCAATACTTTAGGCTTATCAGATCATTACATAACATGGCGGCAACTAAGAAAAATGGAAGACGACTCTGCAGTCTTTTAATGAAGTATTTCACTGCCACTTCATTAACGTTGCTACATACTAATTGAAGTTAAAGACGAAGAAAAACCCACGACCTGAGAGTACCACGTACGGCGCTCTCATTTTTCCGATTCTACCGGATAATGCATGGCCTATACTATTTCTTTTTGCCTACTTTCAGCTGCTTCTTTCCTTACATTTCACTGATATGACACACATTTTTCGCCTTCTTCTCATCTATCAAACCTGGGCCTCACTCTATTTTCCTCACGTCGTCGCACAGAATATTTAAAGTTCTTGCACATGCACGTTAATCAATTCTCTGCTATTTTGTTCACTTGACAACTGTTTAAAATTTTTTAAACCATCCTCATCATCAAGAAGTTGACACAAACAAAACATTCCGCCTCTCAGTCTTAGTGCTCACTTCTTCAGGTGCAGTTTTTTGTCCTGTGCGCTGCAGAAATTTGGAACTACCTTCCTAGCCATGCTTGTGCTCGGCTTTTGAAAATTTCTCGACTGAGATTTCTCGCTGACATCTTCTTATTGCTGGGCATTTCCTTGTGCTTCCGTAGTATTTCGTACGCTGCTGATATTGCTGTCAATTTTTCACCCACTTTTAATGCGACAGAACTGCACTCAAAATTGCGTGGACACTTTGGCAACTAAAGTGTTGGGAGGCGAAAGCCGAGGGTCCTATGCCGTTACGACTTCCGGTGGATGTGACGTTACACCGATCCTGTGGCTATATCGATACCCGTATTATACACCTTTCTGGCATCTTAAGTGTTAATTACGCTTAATTACACATTTCCCCATCTAACCCGATACAAATCCAACGTTTTTCCAACCATTCTGTGGCAATTTTCACTATGCCGTGACGACTTCCGCTTCATGTGACGTCAAGCCATTCCCTTGGTTATATCGACGTCCGCGCTATTTTGACACAATTTCGACATTTTGCCTATAATTAATTAACTAATTATTCTATAGTCATCAAACTTCGCTTCTAGGTTCATTTTTTCCTTCTCTATCTGAACCAGCTATTGATTTTCTTCTATCTTTTTTAGTTCCCGAGTTAAACGCGTGTGACACGCATTGTTAACGGACGACAATATGAGCCATTAAAGGCTTTCGCCTTGACAGAACTACTCTCATTGGTTGAAGTGTCTGCTGAAGTCACATGATGCGCACGTGGCACGAACCACTGTCTTTCTCAGGCCTCAACAGCCTATAATTTGGTCGGAACGAAATGCCGAAAAAGCAATGAATACCTGCGTTTGCTTTGACCAAACGTGACACTAAATCACGTGGCCTTCGTGGCCTGCTCGCATGAATATTTCACCTTTCCACCGGCAGGGGGAGCTCGGCGAGGAAAGAGGGCAGGAAGAGGAAAGGGTGAGGGGAATGGGCCCGAGATACGTACGGCACGGGGCTTCGCCACAGCGCAGCTTCAAATGGAGCGTGCGCGATGTGCGTACAAGCGCGTTGCAGCCGAGCAAGCATGCCTAGCGCGTGTCGACGGGTTGATTAATGGACCGAAGCGGAAGGAAGGAATGCTTATGCAGATGCACTCCTCACTCAATTTGCGGGTCGCGCACGCATCCGGCCCCGGGGCGGCGCTCGCGTCGCCAGCGCGTCTTCGTCCTCTTGTTATTCTTTCTCCAGCTTCACACATGGCCCACCTATACGTTGGGTGTATAGGGCTCAGGGGTCTGCGCGAGGCGCTTGCAGATGCACCGTGCAGGAAAGCCGTAGCCCGCGTTGCTCTGACCCCCCCCGGTTACGTGAAATACGTGCGTAGTGGTCCGAAGCTTTGCGGCCGAAAGGCACTGTCCGGAATTTTAAGGCGAACGCCTTTAATGGCTCCTAATGTCGTCCGTCAGCAGAGGGTGTCACAGCGTTGGCAGCGCGTTAACCGGGGAACTAAAAAAGATAGGAGAAAAAGATTGGTTGCTTCACATCGAGGAGGAAGAAATCAACCTAGAAGCCATGTTTGATGACAGTAGACTAATTAGTTAATTAATTATAGTCAAAAATGTGAACCTCGCGTCGAAATAACGCGGACGTCGGTATAGCCACGGGAACAATGTGACGTCACATCCACCGGAAGTCATCATGGCATAGTCAAAATTGAGAGAATGGTAGGAGAAGCGCCGGATTTCTATCAAATTAGATCGAAAAATATGTAATCAAGCGTAATTAACTCATAAGATCCCTGAAAGATGTATTTGGGCATCGATATAGCCACGGGAACGGTGTGACGTCACATCCACCGGAAGTCGTCACGGCATAGTGTCCTCGGCTTTCGCCTCGCAAGTTGCCAAAGGGTCCTCGCAATTTTTTGAGTCGCGTTGAGCGGGTGTCCTCATAAATTGTGGCAGCGACAGCCCTATATTGCTCCTATGCCACAAAAGCCAAGCTAACTGTAGCTAACAATCTTAGTGAAGCGGCATGCCTTTGATACAGTAAGGATGCAGTGGAAGCTCCTCAGTACAGGGCACTGTACGGTCACCTTCAATTGTTCTAGGTTTTTTTACTTCCTCTAGACACCGTAATTTTTCAAACGGAGTGGAAGCTGTAATCACTGCCAGGCACGTGGCTGGCAGTGATTACAGTGTGCAGCTTTCCTCAAAATTTCAAAAAGCGAGGGAAAGATTCGTCCTCTTGTGGCTGGAGCTAAACATGAGGCGGTCCATAGAAATGTATAACTGAGGCAAACAGCGAGTCTACACGACCTTTCATAGACAGCTGGACAAAACACACAAGCTTCATCCTTGAATCCTTGCATCCCCGTTCTTGCTTCGTCACTCTAGTATGAAAGTCACGGTTCCTGGAACGACACCGAGGAGATCTTTAGAGGAAAAGGGACAGCAGGCTACGATGCCGTACTGATTAACTATAGTCAGTGTCCACCGTGGAGTTCAGGATTAGACCGCTATACAAGCCCGTGAACACTGCTAAGAAATGGAGTAAACGGGGAAAAGCCACCTCAGCTCAGCAATGTCTTACTATTTACTTGAATCAATGTCGCGATCTCTTTTAACCGTGTCCAACTATAGGCCATCATTTACGCGTCGAACAACACGCACTCAGAGCGTTCCGTGTAATTTAACATTGGGTGAAAAGACCACCTGAACTAGCGAGGAACTGCGGCTCATGTCTTCTTCAGTTAGGCCCTATGTCAGTAATGGTTGCTACTTTCTGAGGTGCTAATTGTTGTGGTGACGCAGTTAGTCCTTAAAGGGACCAACCCTGCAGGATTTTTAGTCCTTTCAGGCTTGGAGTCTTATGTTAGTTTTAATGGAGTGCATGCAGACGGGGGGTAAATCTAATGCCATACTTAGTGTTAGTTTCAGTCCGTGGCTTATGCTTGACGAAGCCACTGCGTAAATCCACTGCACGCAACTGCATTCCGGGACGAACGAGGTGCAAGCACCATCTTTCCTGAAATTGCGATGCAGGGGTGTGCAAACTTCTTTTTTCCCGCCTTACGTTTACATAATTCCCGACACGCCACGGAGGGGGCCTATAACTCCGGCAGCGTTCCTCTCTGCGCAGGTTTGGAACGATACCGCGCGATGCGTGGGACGTGGAAGGGATATGAGTGATGAAGCCCGTGCCCCCGCTTGATCTCTCATTCGTGGGCTTGGTGCTTTTCTGGATTGAATGAAGAAGAGGCTTGGGCCTCTAACTCGCTGTAGTAAACAAAAAGAAAGAATATATTGTGCCTTGTTCAGCGTCCCCACGCTAGATTTGCTGAGTGGATTCGTGATGCATGTTTGGCCGTCGAGGCCTGCATGCGTTCGCCTGTGCGTGTTATATTGAGAGAATTCCTTATTCAGTACTGCGCCCGAGGCGTGGCGTTGGAAGCGACGACGCATGAACCCACAGCGGGGTTTCGTGAGGAATTGATAGCTCGCAATCCGTGAAGTTCACGCAGATTTCAGCCTGAGACGATCGTAGGCACCAAGTTATTTGATTCAACAAATCAAATTTGTCGCTACGAATGGTTTCTCGTTTTTATTCTTGCGAAAGCAACACTACGCGAGTGCCCGAGCCATTTCGCGGAGCAGAAGAACGGGCATACTGCGCATGCGCGAGGAGCAGTGACGTCACACGGCGCACAGCTGGCGCGCCGCCGCCGCCGCCGCGGTCGCCAGTTGCTCATGCGCAGTAGCGGCGCATAGCTAGCGTGCCGGGGCCGCCGCCGCTGCCGCGCGCTCTCCATCGCCTCTCACTCTCTCTCTCTCCAGGCTGCTTTCGCAATCCTCCAGGTTTAAAAAGAGCTAATCCACTGCCATTTTTTTTTTGTTTAGCCTTTTATGGAGCGGCACTTTTCCGAGCACTGCCTTGAAGACAAAGTTTCGGAATTGGCTGCTGTTGCGCAGACAGGGTGTGTAATAATTGTGTCAAGTGTGTAATAACTGTTATTGTGTACAACCTGAAACTCCTGGCGCAGGCTGAGAGTATGACAGAGACTGAGCACTATGGCAGAGCAGGGGAGCACTACTCGGCAGAGACTGAGCACTACGAAAAAACAGCGGAATTGCACGGCTCCAAGAAGAAGGAAAATGTGTCCAGACGTCCCGTTCTTTTCTTCCAATGCCTTTTCTTTTGTTTACGCATTTATGATGTTTTTATAACAATGTGCTGACATGTTTCGCGCTGAGCTCCCTCTCCACCTTAGACGAGTGATATCCTTGCATTGCAGGTAGTAAGACAACAGAACACCTCTACCTTTCACTAGAGACCGTTTGCTGAACATTGACCGCATCGCGTACAGCTTTGAATACCATATACCCGCTTCTAACCCGTTAAGAGCCGATGCTTATTTTAAACACTGGGAAAGCATTAGGACCAGACCTCGAAAAGTTTAAGTGGCACACGAGCTCCGTGTTTAGAGGCGTTTAATGTTCAGTGCTATCCACGCTTGCTGACCTCCGTGGTGTGGAACAAAAGCAATCTTTCACCAAAGGTCATTCCTGCGACGCCGAAAAATAACCCCTGGCCAGCCCCGTATCCTCCTTCCTTCACCTCCCTCTCTTTCTCTCACACGATGGTGTCTAACAAACCCACACTGCTCCTGCTATCACGTTCTTCTCGCTTCTCACGGATCTTCTGCAGAGGTGATCTCACGCAATAAGAGAACAAGCTCGTTTGCTGGGGTTCCTTCTCGACTCCCTCTTTCAGCCCCCTTTGCCCCCCCCCCCCCCCTCCACATCTACTGTTTCTTTGGCAGCGTTCTTCGCAACGAACACCCGACGACCATTTTCGAAGCGGCAACCACAGAAGCACCAGCAGCCGCAGCAGCAGCAATAACAACAGCGGGCAAAAGGGACCTCGAAACCGATGCTCGGTCTTTCGGCTGCCGAGCCTGGCCGATACAGTTTGCGCGGAGAACGCGCGCTTCTACTGCAAATGAACTTGTTCGGCCCACCGCCCCGTTTGCTTCTTCGCAACCTTTAGTCCGTAGCACCGGGCACGGTGTGTTTGAAAAACAGAGAGACAGAAGTAAAAAAAAAAGAAAGTAAAAAGAAAAGGGGGGGTGGGGGGGAAGCGACGGAAATGGATGAGAATTTCGTGCCCGTGCCGCAGAGCTTCTTTGAGCAAAGCGGACCCGAAAGCGAGCGTGCGCGCGCGCGTATGCGAGTGTTCTTCGCTCTTCGTTTCATCTACACAAGGCGTCGCAACTGGATACAGCTTCGCTCGCCTCTTACGTGCGAGGCGCGCCTTCTCGGATCACCCCCCCCCCCCCCCCCCCCCCCCCCCCACTCCCCCGACTTACTTCTATCGGAGTGCTTCTGTGTTTCTTCTCTCTCTTGGCCTATGGATAAGGTTGTTGTGTACCTCTCTTATTGCTGTTTTTTTTTGTCATTTCGCTTTTCAGCGAAGCTGCCGTCACCGGAGTGTTCGTTCGCGAGAAGCGGTCGGCGGTGCCCGGACAGCAACTCCCGCGTAACCATTTCGATCTCTCTTAAACTCGAAAGAAGCAATAAACAAAAGACAGTAATGCCGAAGCGAGGAAGGCATGAAAGCGCTTCGCATTATGCGATGCCCTGTCTATACCCCCTCCCCCCCTCTTCGCGTCTTCTCCGTTTCTTCTTCTTGCCTCCGCCGGTCATTCGGGGGCGCCTTCGTTACATTATCTCCGCGCGGCCTCGGAACGCTGACCCCTGTTCGTCGAAGCCGAGGCGACGCGAGCGCCGCCGTGCGGCCGTACCTGACCCGAGGAGAAATGATTAACAAAAGGAAGGGACGCGGTTCGCTTTAGTTACCACCCCACCGCCCATCTCCACCGCAGCCCATTCCATCTCGAATATACTGCGGGCAGCAATGAGTACATACACTCGCCTCTGAAAAAAATAAAAAAAGAAAGAACCGAAGAAAGCTACGTCCGTCTGTCTTCTATGCTGGCGCGGTGTTTTCTTGGGTTTCCGTTTCGAGTGTGGGGCGATCGCTCTTTGAAAACGGATCCTCCCCCTTTGGAATGGCCGCGTGATTAGGGCCTCGCTATGCGCTGGTTTCTCCCAGGGGCGCATGTTTCGACGCCTCCCCTTATTTTATTTTTGTCCACCGCTTCTGCTGCGTGCCTCTCGCAGGGAATCGTGACGCGTGTACACGTGTGTTCTAGGAGCTCCGATGAGCGAACGCGTGCTTAGCGCAGTCCGTGTGGAAATCGAAGCCGCGACCGAAGAGAAAGCACGTTTTGGAAAGCGCCAATGTCTGTTATCTTTGTCTCTTTTATTATTTACTTTTCGCAAAGACGGAGAAGCACATCAGGTTCCGTAGGCCTCCGGTATATAGCTCATACTCGCGCTCAGCGATCTTGGATTGTACCAGTTGGGAAAGTCCTCATAGAACCCTTGTTTTAAAACCTGGCGTTCTCATTGCGATAAATTGCGGTGATTAACAGACTGTCGCGCCACCTGCGGTGTTCAGATGAACTAAGCGATGCTGCTATAAACACGAGCACGAAGGAGAAAGCTGAAGTTCCGCGATGCTACCCACAGTTGGCAACCCAGTTCATAGGCGACGCCACTGTCTATGAACCTCCGCCAAGATGAACCTCCACCTCTGTTATGATCAAAGAGGCTGTTAATCACACCGGGAGACCTCCACGAAAAAACTCCGTTATCGTGTCAAGCTCACGCACCGAAATTGTTCTTAAAAGGTTCTCTCAGTGTGCCCACTAAAGCTTTAAAGCGAGGCCCCTCCAGCTGGTTGCGAGGCAAGTAATGGTAAGGTTAGGTTAGCAATGGGAGCTGTAGCCTTGTGGCCGCAGTCCTCTTGCCTGTTCATCTCGTGCCGTATAGAGTTACGCGACAAACAAAGCAAAACAAAGAAGTAAAAAAGTAACAACACGTACGGCGATAGAATACCTAGTGTGGATTGTAGAACGAGCGCTGTTGAAGAAAACTAAATACATAACAAAAAATACAATGAGCAAGCGCGTCCAATCAGACTTAACGCATCTGTAGCACCTATATTTCATCGCTGAGCAAACAAGAAATATTCGTCCATGCAATGAACATCTCTCTTTCCTAACACAGGCCACTGTTCACAAAAAAAGACAAATAGCCAACGAAACATTCCCCAATGCACTCGCCTTGTTCCGTACAACTGATGCCTGAGATAATAGTATTAATAATTAATAAAAGTACAGCATTAATTCTCTTCGCCCTCAAAACATTTCTTTATAGATGGGAAGCGTGGGTTGGATCACTTAAGTCAGTACTGAAAAAAAAAAACTGTTAATGATCAATTACTTTTTTTCAATGTCTGGCGCAAGTCACAACACTAATGCGAGCAGTAGTGATGTTGGTTATAGTGGTCATCACTGGTGATAAACCGAATGACTAATGACCCTGCATGATTCTAATAACACGGACCTATTTAGGCTATAGGCATGGTTTAGTAGCTCGAAATTAATAACGGAATGAAATAAAAAAAAAGAAAAGTTGTGAAAGAACATCAGATAAGAAGTGGATGTACTGGCACAGAATAAAAAAAGCAGAGGACGCTCAGTATCCTGTCAAGCAGAAAGATTTAAATTTATTCAAAATTAATGACGTTCGGTGCGTCGACTTCGTATCTTCATCCTCTTTTCGAACAAAAAGGTTAAAAAAGAAAATACTGCTGTGCCAATTATAAACTGATAGCCGTTAAAACAAGCAATGCGTTTATCAGAGTCGAACACTGCCCGTGCAAGGTGGCGGAAATCGGTTTTCCTCGTCGATATCAAGGACAAAGATTTATTTATGCTACTTAACTGAATAGTGCGTTAATTCAGTGTTACAGCAATGTTCCAACGCAACTCACACATATTACGGGAAGTAAAACTTGCAGACAAACAGGATGATTTTGATTAATGTTAACAAATAATATGGCAGAGAGGGACGCCAAACCGGGTGCTTGGAGAGTGGCATTCAAAGCGCGATGCCCTCTGATTAAAAGGCGGCTGTGTTACTACCTCGTACTACCTCGTTACTACCTCGTTACTACCTCGATGCATGAAGAGGGGTGTGAAAAAAAGGAATACAGGGCATTTTGTACAATTTTCGCTGTGATTTAGAGCCATCTCATTGAGCACATTCCGTAAGATGCCTGTAAAAACGAAATATCAGCTGACGTAACGGATACGAAGCGAAAAGAAAAGCCCAAGAAATGTACCTCTGTAAAGGCTACATTATATGGTGGTTTATCGGAATTAATTGCATCGTAATTCACAAGGCATCTGATAAATATGCGAGCAGCTGTAGTCTGACGAACTCCTCGGCTTCAACAACATGCAACCATGGGCCTGGCTGTAAAATAGAATGTCGTGATGGAAGGTAAAATAGGAACGTAACTAAGGAAAGAAAAAAAAAGTCGGAGGATACAATTATATGAAGAGGTAGGACTTTTCGGCTGCAACCGAAAAAGAATATAAAGGCTGCCGAATTTAATTTTCGAAATTCGGTTTTCACCGGAAAAGGTCAGTGTCCTTGGCATGTACGCAGCAGCTAGTTGGATACTGAGTAGGAGTGGCATTCGGTAGAAGCATAAATTAACAAAATACAGAAGCTAGAAGAGTGGTAAAACGGTGCACCGTTGGATGAAGTAGCGCTGTTGTACGTTTTGAGGTATTGCTTCCCTAATTTACGCGCGTCTGCAGACTGGGCGGCTTGCACATCTTCGCGAAACGTTGTCTCCTAGGGAAGCGATGTTCATCACTTCCTTAGGGCAATTGCTTGGTGAATTAAGCAGGTTTTTCTATAGTATGTAACGATACTCAAAACTATGCATAAGCCTAACTAAATATTTCATGTTCGTGCCACCGCGAAAATAACAGTAAAATAACGGTAGATAACAGTAGAAGATAACGGCAGTTCCATAGCTGTTGTCAACACGCATCATACAAGTGTCGTGTCCTCTCCCTCAACTCCGAGCTACAACTCAGAGATAACATGGAAGCCTATGATTGATAAACACACTTACACTTTAGTCTTTTTACAACAGTTCCACAACACAACTTATGTTACTTTTATAGGCGATAGAAGTTTCTTCTGCAAGCGCAGATATAAGTGATTTACCTATCATTAACGATCATTAGTGATTTAGGTTTTAGGTTTATTAAGGTTTAACGTCCCAAAGCGACTAAGGCTATGAGAGACGCCGTAGTGGAGGGCTCTGGAAATTTCGACCACCTGGGGCTCTTTAACGTGCACTGACATCGCACAGTACACGGGCCTTTAGAATTTCTGCTCCAAAGAAATTCAACCGCCGCGGCAGGGATCGAACCCGCGTCTTTCGTGTCAGCAGCCGAGCACCATAACGACTGAGCCCCCGCGGCGGCAATTAGTGATTTAATTTTACTGGTCAGTCGAATGCTGAGGCTCAGAAAAGGCCGAAATAAACTGTAAATTACTTTTGATTGCACAAGAATACTACATTGTACCACTGAAAAACCAACTGGTAGTTTATACGCAAGAAATTATATTCGCCGAAGAAACTGAAAACTGTGCTCTGAACTACACAACGAAAATATTCCCCCGAATTTTCAAAAATATAAACCAAAAAGTCGAACCCCTAAGTGAGTGATATATATGACATGACATATGGACGATCATATTATGTCGCATTAAATATCTTGTGGACATAAAGAAACAACAAATCCTTAAAAACGTGAAGTAAACATGTAAACATCAAGTAAACAGGGTTGGTAAAAATATCTGAGGCCACAGGATCTGCGTTTCATCGGTATGATGCCGATAAAGCTGTCAAGGTCCTCAGGGGTTAGAACAAAACTTCTACACTCTACAGATATTTTGAGCTTCGAGGGCGTCGTAACTGCCAGCCTATACTGGTCAAAAGCAGACCCTGTGGTCTAGAAACTTTTGACCGACACTGTACATATATGTTCCGAGAAAGCAGTCGCTCCACTGAGACAATTTTACATTGAAAGAGTATCCTCAAGCGCAGAAAGGTGCTGTAGCTGCGTGAACAAACACGCTTTTCCGTGGGCGCCGGTATGTCGCAAGTTAAACTGGATGATTCGCCGAAGCGGGGACTCCAAAAACTTGCGCCTGCGTAGGCGGTGACAGGCAGATCGATGAATGAAAGCAAGAAGATACAAAGGACACACATAATACTTTCCTGGAACAGCACACGGAATGCGGGAGACTTGCTGATATTTGTACCCTTTTATAAAACTTTAGGAGTTTACTTCACTGAAAACATGTCATGGGATAGACACATTTAACATATTCCCGCTAAATTATCTAGCACCATCGGTCTGATACGTCGCTACTGCCCGGCTTTCCCCACATCCGTTAATACCCTCCCTTTTTAAATCGTTCTTCATTTCTTTGATTAACTTTGGCATCCTAGTGTGGGCTACTACAACTACCGAAAACATGCACAAGTTGGTCGTCTCGCAAAAACGTGCCTTACGAATTACAAGTAAAGTGCCATACCAATATCCTACAGCTTATTAAAAGAAACTAAACGTTGCTTGCGTGTACTCCATGTGTGCCTTTAGGTTAAGCAAATGTTACAGATCGAAAGTCATAAACAACATCCGGACGCTGGCTGAATTGGCAAAATTCAATATAAACATAGTTTCACACCCCACACGTCATCCTGAATTCTGGAAGGTTGCCAAATGTCCTACCAATTATGGAAAACAGATGATAAAGTTCACTTTGCCAACTACCATAAATCAGCTACTGCAAAGTGACATAGATATTACGAGACTGTCCATGAAAAAGTAGGGCTGTATCTTTACTTAGATAACGGATGTGTTATCCACATGTACTTATTTTATTAACTAGTCATGCTTGTTCTGTATCTTTTTCTTTTTGCAAATACAACAGTAAGAGTTTTGTGTTTTGCTTTTTTTGCTCGTGTATACATCGGGTCTGCCAGTGGCTCATATATGCTGTGTAATCTTCCATTGCCCTCTCCATATGTATTTTTATCGATGTATGTATTCGTGTTGTATAACTTAATATTTGCCACCCCTGCTGTAACAGATTGTGTGCACCGCCCTAGTCAAGTCTTTCAGTCTTTTTACCTGTGCACCTAACATCACATGGTGTTGAATGAAGGTCAAATCAAATCAAGCAGCAACAAGATAGTTACCATGACCATCGAAGAAATTTGTACGTCGACCTATAAAGGCCGTTAACTTGCGACGACCGTCCGCTGGCAAGAGATAGACAACAAGCATTTACTGGTGTCTAAATGCCGCCAGACATTAGCCGCAGTGAAATTAAACATGAATGACTGCTCCGTGTAGTTCTTGATGAGGTTTTAATTCATTTATCCCAGAAAGAATTGTATGAAATGCTCTTTTGACTGCTCTGATACCGTCGTTCTGATGAGGAATGTCTAAAGGATTTATTTATTTAATTATTTGCCTGTTTGCAAATACCCCGCAGACATTCCAGCTTTATTAATCTCAGGGTATTTCTTGTAGCTTGTTCGAATCCATTTGCCTTCCGATCGATAATTTTTTTATAGCTCTTAGTTCTAAAGGTTTCATTCATTCTGTTCGTTTGTTATCTTTAAGTGTACCGCATGATGTACATGGGTGTCAGAAATGTGAATGCTCCATGGCTCGACCCTGTGGAACTTAAAAGCAAAGTTATGTCGATGTGTGTGATCGTTCATAAGCCTGCATATATTGTGCTTGTAACCTGCGAAGACCATCACTACGCCACAGTTGTACTGCACAGTTGCACTGCATAGTTGTACTGCAAACTTTCTTTTTATCCTTTTTTATGTACTTGGTACCGTGTCTTGGACACGGGTCGTTCAGCTATAATTCTCCCTTCTCAGCTCATTGAGCATTACTTGCTAAGACAAAAAAATCCCTATTCATATTTAAGCCAGTGCCGTGTGCACATATGCTCCCTTAAAGGTATGCAGTTAAGAAACTGTGTGCCTGTAACCTATATACCCATGACCTCATAAGGTCATGGAAAAGTCATCGTCATGGAAGAGTATGAAATAAAGAAAGGCGCGGTAAATTTCACACGACGAAGCAAATCATTGCGTCCTTACTTCTGGTACAACATATTGAATTACACATTGCTACCATGTAGCAGTTTTCACGTAATGGTGTTTACTAACCACTGCGGTTACGCTGACTTGAAGGTTACTCATGTTTATGCATTTGGAAAACTTTCGGTGCTGGCAGATGGCGTTCGTGTCGCACGTACGTGCAAGTCTGCGAAATCCGTTGCATTTAGCGGGGCACTATATCAAGCACGCTTTCAGCTGTTTAATCCGAAGCTTTGCGCTGGGTGGTCCTGTAAGGTCAGAGTCCCCGCATACAAAGTCTCTTAAAACACACACAAGAAAATATGCGACCACAAAAAGCAGCGCACCCTTGTATGAATTTCCTTCGAATGTCGAGACATTTTAGAACAGAAATCGACGCTCAAAAGAGGTTATCCACGTGGATGACATGTTCTAAAAGCCACCTCCACACGCGCCGTTCGTTTAATTACGCCAAACAGTTCTATCGTGGCACGGGGAGAGCTTCATAATATGCGTGTAAATGGGATCCGATTTAATTCAAAAGCAGGGCGATGAGGGAAGGGAGGGTGGGGCTTTCTTTATGAACTTCTTTCGGGACCTCGGCGACGTGAAATAGACGAAATGAATGCCCCAAGCCACGACCTTAATTAGAATACGGCGCTGTGATATAGAAAGACGACGCAATTAAATCCCGTGCTTAATTGCTTTTGCTCGCGGTGCCTACAGCCTGCGGAGATAAGGAATTCTGCGTGATCGAAGTCAATTAAGAAGGAAAGATGTAAGAGGGTGAAAGCGAACATGGATGGCGTGCGTGAAAAAGGCGCCCCCTATATTGACTGCCAAAGTTCATAGAGGTCCAGCGCATATGTTTAAAGATCAAGAGTCATAAATTACTGCAAGGGGATTCCAGTTCTCTATCGTACCTGTTCCTGTGCATGGTCTGTGCCATTGAGCCTGAGGACATCATCATCATCATATGTCCAGCAATCTAAGGTTTTATTCTTAGCTAATGGGCCTGTTTTTTCTCTTGCCTACCTCGTACTCTGCTACTGCCGGTAGAAAATTTGATTAATAATTGACCGAATCGCTTCTTTGTGGCTCCTACTCTTCAAGTATAATTCTTCTCGCTACTTTAGATATTGCAAGACGCCTGAATTGATGTGAGCAGTGAGATCTCCGCACCGTGACATGTAATATATACTAGATAATCTGCAATGTCCGGATAAGTCTTTCCTTCATGCACACTCGTTCACCACAGACAAATAGTAATTGTGCTATCAGTAAAAACTAAATTGGAGGATCACACCAGCGCGTAACGTGTGTAAATGTCTGATCAGTTAGTCGTGATCCCTTCAATAAATGCTGGTAATTATCCGTCAAGATGAGTACCAGGAAGAGAATTTCGTTGTAACATATGAAGGATATTTATTGACGTTGAGAACTCCATGGGTTTGGGGGCGTTGCATGATACCACATAACATCACACAAGTTAGAAACAAGTTATGCGGGTGAAGTTCTTTGTTATCACGCTCTTCAAGTTTCAACGCGACAGAGTAAGCGGAAAAACTGGTGTCGTCGGTGATATGAGCGAAAAGATCCCCAGAGAAAACTTATATGGCTACATATAGGGCTTTCTTGACTAGTTACGAGCACTGGAAAGGCTGCTTTGCCTGCCTGTTTTTCGAAAGCGCATGTATTTCGGCACGATGTTCACAAATTTTGTGGAGCCGCAGCGCCGAGGATTATCGCGTTTACGAAATTCTAAAAACTGATATGGCTATTATGTACTAACGACCGCCTACAAGTCTCTAATTACACTTGGTGCCTAACTCTACTAGTTAAAAAGTAAATTGTTAAAAATGAGTTAAACAGCTTACTAGTTAAAAAGATTCACCGGTCTTCTGGTGTCCGCAAACACTAGTAATACTATGCTGAAAAAGACATCTTTTTACCTCAAAAAACCTATTTTGAGAATTAATGAAAGTCCACCCTGAAACACCTGGTATATAGAACAGAAAATCTGAAGTGATCTTCACTTGAGATTTTTGTCGGTATAGGCACATTCCTTCGCGTCACACTCTCGTCGTCAGTTCTTCGGTAAAAGCCGACAATAAATAATGTGTTAAACGCGCCAACACATGTACGCCTTCCCCTCCAGTCCAGGAGCTCCCAAACGGAGCGGATTCCTTGCAGTAGCGACAGCTCCCACCTATCTCACTATGTCTGCTGAATTTTCTAAAGCGAGGATTAAAGACAGCTCTTGTTTTTGTTTTGCTCTATTTTTAGCCGCGACACTTTTTCCCTTAAAGCAACAGAGATCGTGCTTGCGCCCCCAGCTTCCGCCGTGCTTTCACGTGTGACGAGCGCTCCCTGTCACGTGCTGTCAACGCGTGCGCTATCTGCTCAAAGGAGGTCGCCACTGACGGCTCCTCGAGATGCGAGATAAAACAGAAGGCGTTAACGAACCAGCTCCGTTTTGAGAAGCCACAGCAAACGGCGCTTATCTAAGCATATTTTAGAGGAGACGCTTCCTATTTGCCCCGTCTCAGTGAACGAAAATACCGTGCATCATCGTGGAAACCACAGCCAAGTATATAGCCCCACTAGTCACGGCTTTCCGCTAGTTATTATAGGAAAGCTTTGCGTTTCTAAACTGTGTCTTTGCATGTTATGAAATACCCAGAGGTGTGTTGAAGGTAACCTGATAAAGCGTTGTTGACGTGTCACCTGTTGGTGTTATCTTCACCACTATCATTCAACACCGAATGAAGAAATCTGACAACGACCATGCATCCCGCTGATCTCAGGAAACGAATTATGAGCGGGTAACGCGTATTAGGCGTCTTTCCATCCTAGTAAGGGCAACTAAAACTCGTTATAACGAAGTGTCGATCGTCTACAACGAAGCAACGAATATGGCGGAACAACGGAGATAGTAAGTATGCAACGTGGCTTCCTTTACCTTAGCCTTACAACAAACATCATTTGTACGTGTGCGTGTACATGTATGTGTGCGTGCAGCCACGCTATAACGAAACGTTATAAGTTACAACAAGGTGAAAGTAACATAGCTCAGCAGTGGTAGCGATTAAGGATTGTCCGCGTCAGTATGCCTTCGCTGTACTATCGGGGACAAAAGCGGTATACTCCACGCGGCGGGAGCTGAAGCAACGAAAAGCTGCGGCATTTTGGCGAGCTAAAGCATGGAGCATTGAAACGAGCCAAGCGACATGCCTGCTGAGAATAAAGGTCACGCATTGGCTGTCTCGATCACAGATGCCGCCTTTAGATGGCGTTGCAACGCAGTTTTTCGTTGCTCCGGATCTCGCCGCGTGGAGTATACCACTTTTGTCCCCGATAGTGCATAAAGAGCTTCAACTACGCATGCGTACGTGTACTCAACGTCGTTAAAAGAGAGCAATCGTGAGTAACTGGCTCGAAGGAGCAGTAGTTATGATTACCGCTCTCGGCTCCTCTAGGTCAGCTAACGAGGCTAGAGGTGCGTTCAGCGGGCGCACACGTTTGTTTGTAACCGAAGTTGTTTAGCAAGTTTTAGCTGTAATCTCTACCTCTTCCCTGTACTCTCCTCTCTGTCGTGTCGCTGCCATTACAGCCTGCGTCATGTCTGCCACTAGATCCGTCATATCCCAACTCCGATTTGCTGAAACTGGTTCCTACATACCTCCCACTGCATTGCACCGTTCTACATTGAGACGTGTAAGCGTGTACAGGCGAAGAGACGAGCAACCCGCAGTTCTTTTTAACGGCGCTCCGTACGCCGACGATGTCTTGAGCGACAGCGCCCGTTTCATGCGACGTCCTCGGCCGAATATACATATGCGCATACGTCCTCCGTCACGCCGTCGTCGTCGCTGCCGTCACGGTTCGCGTTGAGCTCGGCTAACGACTGCGCTGTTATTTCTTTTCCCGCAACCATCGGCGCTGTCGTCCTTTTGACGAGACCGCCGACAGGGGCCTGTGCGGGCAGGCTCTCTCGTCGTCAACCGACAGAGCCGTTCCGCACGGCCGGTTTTTCCGGTCGTGTATGCGTGTATATTATATGCGGACGGCCCTAACGAAGGCACTGTGTGTGTGTTTGCTTCTTTCGTCTAATTTTAATTTCTATTTTATTTAGCTTTTCTTTTTGTTTGACGTAGCGCACAGCTCGTCACGAATCGGGCGGCATGTGTCTCTCCCTTTGGACCTTTACTGCGTACCACTTCAATTTTTTTTAAATATTTTCTACGCGTCATTCGCTCATTAGCGTTTACGTGTCCGATGTTTACAGTATACTGTCACGTTCGTCAAACTCTCTCTCCTACTATCGGCTGCCTGTGTCGCAGCTATAGCGTCAAGCGTTGCGCAGGTGTGTCGTGAGAGCGGAATAAATAGGACGAGGGGTGTTACGAGGTCGTTTCGTTCAGCCGCGCAGATCACTGTCGGCGTGGAAAGCTCCGCCCACTTTTTTAAACACGCCGATTGCCCGCGCGCCAGCGGGGATGCGTGACAGAACGCGAGGGGAACAAAGCAGGGGCGGGTGTGTTTTAACGCTGGGGGTGTGACTGGGGGTTGCGGACCGCCTTCGGTACACGTTCTTTGCTGTTACGTCACAAGCACGGTATCAGGACGTATATGAGAGCGAATATAGTGGCGTGAGTCTCGGTGTTATTCTGAAAACGGCTACAGTGAATAGAGGCGCGCTGAGCTACAACTACGCGGAGCAAAGATGCCCCTTGATACCGGGCCGTCTGGATAAAAAATGTATCCAGTGATGCCACCCTAGTGCTTGTATCCAGCAAGCGCCGCCTGCGTAAATGCTTTGAAACTGCGTACTCTCTCTCAGTAGTGGAGCCAGTATGGTAGGGACATGGCTGACGCCGGACTATAAGAGGAACCATACTCTGTCTCAATAGTAGAGCCTAATTACAATAGTAAGTAGCCTGTATGGCAGGAATATGGCTGACGCCGGACCGTAGGAGGAGCCATACTCTGTCTCAGTAGCAGAGCTTATATGCAGTAGTAAGTAGCCTGCATGGCGGCAATATGGCTGACTGACGCCGGACCATAGGAGGAGCCATACTCTTTCTCAATAGTAGAGCTTATATACAATAGTAAGTAACCTGCATGGGAGGAATATGGCTGACGCCAGACTATAAGAGGAGACGACGTCAAGAAAAATTCACGAACCCGTTTGTAGCTAAAAAGACGCGGGTTCGATCCCGGCCGCGGCGGCTAGAATTTCTTTGGAGGAGAAATTCTAGAGGCCCGTGTACTGTGCGATGTCAGTGCACGTTAAAAGAACCCCAGGTGGTCGAAATTTCCGGAGCCCTTCACTACGGCGTCTCTCATAGCCTTAGTCGCTTTGGGACGTTAAACCCCATAAACCAACCAACCGTTTGTAGCTAAAAGCACCGGATTGCCAAACAACTTTGGCATCTTATTGTTTTCGATGGTAAGGATGTAGTACACAGCTATAGTTACAATGAGTAATTACTCCCTTATTAGAAATCTACTCCACCTTGGGGGATTCCCCTAAACATTTGACCAACACTCTTCCCACTTCGAGTTACTGATCAATTCGCTCTCGCCCTACCATAAGCTTGCCGTCCCGGTTAGCTCAATTGGTAGAGCGACTGCTCCGGTGTGGCGGTGGTTCCGGGTTCGAACCCCGGACCAGGACGAATTTTTCTTTAACTACGAAGTTTCTGAGAAAGCTGTATAGCTTTCCTTTGTAGCCGTATGGCTGCGCTTGGGTGGATGCCAATGAGTAATTACTCCCTTATTAGACGTCAAAGCCAAAACCGGTGCAGCCACACTGCCGGCGTCAGTACCACGGACGCTTCGGCATCGGTTTCCAGAGGTCGCTTGTGTGACGCTGGGACACAGAGTCACCATGACCCCATGCGCTTGCACGAATACTTTGCTTCTTAGAACAGCTGAAATAATTACTAAATCCTTTCTGTGCTGATGGTGTCACAATGGCGTCATGGAGTGACGACAGAGTTCTAGAACTTTTAGCCCACTGTCCAATACGGCATAGCCCTCGTCGACAGAAACGGTTCGGAGCGGCCAGCATGCAACGCAAATAAATGACCATTTGTTCAGCCACTTTCAGGAAGCACATTTATATTGTGTAGCACGTTCAACCACTGCACTTATAGTTGCGTATAGCTTATAGAGCCCAAGATTCGCGTATATCATCGCGTAATTACTTTTCGTCTCTTGTTCAAACATATATGGACTCGAATGATCGCACAGCCTCAAATGATGCTTCGCTTTACAACACCGTGGTTGAAAAAATCTTCCTGCACTGAGCGCTCTTCCCGAAAGACCCGTAGCAGAGGGCACTAGAGAAGTAAATGAACGAACATTCGAAGCTCCTAAGCGCTGCAGAAGCATGTATAAAGACGTACAGCCGCCCACAGACTTAACACGAATGACGGAAAGCGTGGCCTGGACTGCCGTCAGCGCCACGAAGCGATAGTCATTGGTGCTAGACAATGCTCTCGGTATGTTTGCAGTGGCTGACGATAGCTGGTGTGCAGCTCGCTTTTACTGCTTTTGCCCTTGTGCCCGATCGCCGCGTGGACAGCGCGCTCGTCACGGGGGCGTTTCAGAGCTTTTTGCGCGCCGATTCGGCCTCCACGGCCGCCCCGGCAACGCTCTTTGCAGTTTTCTTATCGCGGCAGCCAGGAACTGCCCGCTAAGCTGCCGCGGTTCGCGCCTTCTATCGTCAGACACCGCAACCATTCCGAGAGCATTATCTCGCACCCGATGACTATCGCTTCATGACGCTGACGGCAGTCCCGGCCACGCATTCCGTCATTCGTGTTAAGTCTGTGAGCGGCTGTACGCACAGTTTCTATGCCACCAACAAGTTCGGATAACGTAAATTTTTATGAGAAAACAGTGCAATAGGAAGGCCGCATGCAATAGTTCCTGGCAGCAATAAGCAAGCAAGGCATAGCCTCGCGAGATTCTCATTGGCATAACCCTTAAATTATGAGTGAAATGCTGTTGTATTGCGCCTAGGCAGTGCATCATCAAAACACGCGTATGCCTGCGTGCCTGTGTGAGCATCGACAGCGCGGCGTTCTTTGTGCTATCACAGCAGCGCGGTGATACGTGGCGGCAGCCCGTGTGCTTCGGCGCCCTTCGTTGCTTCGTTTCACTGTTGCCTAACTTGCCTGGAACTCTCCCCTCTCTTTCTTTCTTTTTTCTCTCTTTCCTTCTTTTCTCTATTTCCTTTTTTTCCCTCTTTCCTTCTTTCTTTCTCTCTTTCCTTCTCTTTTTCCTTCTCTCTTTCTTTCTTTCCTTCTTCCTTTCCTTTCTTTCCTTCCTTTCTTTCTTTCGTTCTTTCCTTCATGTTTTCTTCCTTTCCTTCTTTCTTCATTGTTTCTTACTATCGTTGTCATTCTTCCTTTCTTGCTTCCCTTGTTGCTTTTTTTTTACTATAGCAGCGCGATCGTTGAAGCACCCGCCTATTTTCCACACCTCTGAAAATGAACGACGCTCATATTTCTCCCTTCCCGTCCTCTCAGCGGTTTCCTCAATTGCTTCCTTGTCCTGTCGACTCTCTTTTTATCTCGCTCGCCCTGCGCGTCTTTCTTCTTCTTCTTGTCCGTGTCACTCGAACGACGTTCTTGTCCTTGGGGCAAGCAAGGCTGCACCCGTAAGCAACAAGAGAACGACTGAAGGGGAAAAAAGAAGTAAAGGAAAACTGAAGCCGGAATCTATGCCTTCACCGACCAGTACTATGCAGCGTTGAGCTGAGATGCTAGAGTTATTTAGCGGTGAATAATCGGAAGCTGGCTCAGAGCGACAGAATTCTATTTCGATTCAAATAAAGTTCTTTTCTTCTGTCCCATCTTCATGTGATCAGGATTTAAGGCAAGCAGCTGTTACTGCTGGCATTGGCTTGCGCGTAGTGCCGGGCGTAAAGAACGAATTAGAATCGAATGAAAGAGAATAATTGCAATATATCGGCCGCATTAATGTGAAAATGCTGTGCCAGCCACCGCGGTGGCTCGGTGGTTGTAATAGCTCTAGGCTGCTGACCCAAAGGACATATTTTCAATCCCGGCCGCGGCGGCCGAATTGCGAAGGAAGGCGCAATTCTAGAGGCCTGTGTACTGTGCGATGTCAGTGCACGTTAATGAACCCCAGGTGGTCGAAATTATTCGGACTTTCCACACACTTTCACTAATTCATCCAATCTGCTATCCTTCGTCTGTATGTAACAGTGGAGAGACTGTGTTGGTGATCTATTATGAAGGTAATGTACATTTGTTATTTCATGTATCTTCTTGTTTTCGTTTTTACTTTTATGTGCATTCGCCTTGTCGAATCGCTACGGGAGATGGGAGCTTTGTCAAGCCGCGTGAGCGGCTTTTTTTTTTTTGTCTTTCTCCTCAGCCATTGCACATGATTGAAATAAACGGAACTGAACTGTACTGAACCGCGTCCCGCATAACGTGAGTAGCTTTCGGGCGTTAAACCCTGTCAAGAAGAACTAAGCCAAACAGACTCAATATGCTGTACGCAAGTGAAGTTGTTATGGACCGGCTTGTGTTAAGCGAAATCCTGGTCAGGCTTCGGCCAGTCAGGAATTCCTGTCACATGTGGAAAAAACTTTTGGATTGTGGCTCGCACTGGCTTCTTCTGGTTCGACGTAAGCTACTAAACGCTGCACAGTTTTCGGTGAGAGCGCGTGTGGTGACGCGAGAGACAAACGGTTGTCGGAAAATAGCGCACGAGGTTCTCCGTCGTCGAAAGGCATTTCAAGAGCGTTCTGCCAGCGGCCCGCGTGGACCCAGGGAAACGGTGGTGCGTAGGTGGTTCCCCCACAGAGTGCGACGGTTTCGACAACTGGCCGAGGTTGCTTCGACAGCCAGAAGTTTGAGAGAAGTACGGAAGTGCGACGTCGCTTTGCTTTTTAGCGCTCGCTGTGGGACAGGCTGCTGGTAAGAATACAGCAGTCCTTGAAACCCGCACAGAGACAAAGCGACAAGATGGCATACTAGACTGGTCAGTTCTGGTTATATTTGGAAAGAAAGAAACAAAGTAAGGCTGGGTATGTTCTTAGCAAGGAGGTAAAGACCATTAACGGCGAACTGAGAGTATAGCCACACAAATAAAGCGGTACAGCTTTGTCGTGACGCTGACACTTGAAGACGAATTCAGTGCCGGGTCCTCACCGGTTTTCCAATGTGTGCAAGTTTTCCCCCGGCCTGGTTTTCGGCTTCTCTGGGATGAAATGGTTTAGAAAATAAATCCTTGAACCAACCTCACGTAGACGAAACACCTTGGCCATGGAACTGTTTTAGCCGGACTGCCTGAGAGCCATTGCGCAAAGAACTTTTCGTCCGGTCTACGAACAAATGCATACCGCAAGTGGCAGGACGATTCTTGTCGAAGCCTTGCGATGAGCATTCTTCCTTGGGTATGGGCTAACTGCGATTTACCGGAAGTTCTAAAAGACAACCTGAATGCTATACACTTTTGAAAGAAAATTTTGTTCTTTGGTGACTGCCATATGTGACGACTATAAAGCATTTCCTTTTCAATATCGCCTAATATAGCATGAAATTTCCCTCGCTATTTTATGTACTGGGTGAGGCTATGTGCACCAGGGGCGGAGTGTAAAGCGGAAATAATGGTATATGTTGTTGCGCAGGATCCGAGTTGTTTTTTTTTTTTTTGGGGGGGGGGGGGAGGGGGTTACTCGAAATTCAGTGTGTTGAAGTGAAAGAACCGCTTCAATGCATATATTTTGCTGTTGTGGTTTTTTTTTTGTGCAAGCATGGGTAAGTGTATAACCATGCTCTGAAATTGCGCAATTGAGTATAGACAAGTGTTACGGGGTGCGCATGGGTAACAGCTCGCGGACAGTGCGCTCCCCGCACAGTCACCTGCAGTATACGATACAACGCCGTTACCACGTACACCGTGGCCGTTACTAAGCGGCGGCGTAGCCAAAATGAAGGCTTAACCGAATAATTAGATGAGTGTAGCGAAGGATTACCTACAAACTTAGCATTCAAGTCACTGGGTCACACGGTCTTCGGAAATAACTGCGTGCACTATGCAGGTCGAAACGATACTAGGGAAAACACTTTCTTCGTTATTTACGTGAAGCATACCTGTTAATTTTTAACATATGTTTTCACATCTCTTATAAAATCGTCAGTATACTTTTTACACAGTCTATTGCCTTCCTATAGATACTTCACTCTCTATATCCATACTCCATAGTTTCTACAGGTAAAAGTCTACAAAAAGTGTATGGCCATAAATTTATACATTGTCTACACACAATATATAGGATTTGTGTTGTCTACAGAGCAGTCTATAAAATTTGTCTATAGAAAGTCTATAGACATTATAGACAACCGTCCATGAATAGTCCATAGACTGTATGAAAAATTTTTCGAACGAATGATATCAGCATCAGCATAGCTACGACCCGTGGAAAACAAATGCCTTTCTCCATTAGTCTGCACAACACTGCACTCATGATAGACATACAGGAGTATATATCAAATAATGACGTACTATCCTTTTGATGTCTTCTAAACTATAGTGCAGAAGTGGAACTAAATTTAACTCCTCAGTGTTAACAAGCTGCAGGCGAAGCCTGAACTTATATCGTGGTCCCCTGACGACGCCGATTTTGCACCTAGTCGAGGGAAATCTTTGAGACCAGTTTCCTTCGTCAGCACAATCGCATCCTTTCTACCGAGAGGCACCCGCTTCAAAGCATGTTCTTCGTGGTTTCTGTGTTGTCCAGGGCGTTCGCTCAAGAATTGTCTGTTCAAGCCTTTTTGTTCGAGTCGATCCGTTTCCGGTGTCTGCGTTATGCATGACGAACCCCATAACGATCGACACAAAAATAGAAAAACCGTCCCTCCTCCGAGCTTCGGCTGCCTTCATTACGAAATTAAGTTAGGTGGCTCTTATAGGGGTAACAAAAAGCGTCGTCTGCGTCATTTCTTGAACCCGTTGCGAACTTGCGAAAGGATTTTATGGACAGCACTGTATAATTTTGTCAACCCAAATCGTTCTCAACGTCACCTTCAAAGATCGGGCCTACTACTCTCTCTTCTTTATTTCTACTTTTCAACAAGGTTGCCTCTGGTTTTCAACCGAAGCCGAACATGGTCATTGTCATCTCCGACGTTCAAGCTCTAGAGGTGTATTGAGTATTGAGCTAGAATGCCGCAGCTATCCTCAAGTTTATTGGCCATTTGATTGCGCGTTTAACAGCTAAGGCATATATTAAGGCGAAAGCCTTTAATAGCTCATACTGTCGTGACCAAGAAGTGTTAGCAAATTTGTCCGCGTTTTAGATTGGTCGAAATGGTCGTGACGTCACTGAGCGCGAATTTTGACCGGTGTCCACCGAAATTTGTGAGATAGTTACTGCGCAATTTCCTTTCCTCGAATACAATTTTCGGCTGGTGTCCACCGAGATATGTGGGACAGTTAATGCGTAATTTCCTTTCCTCAAATACAATTTTCATTTTCTTCATTACGGCCCCTCTTTCTCTTTCTTCTTTCACTCCACTTCCTCCCTTCCTGCACAGTGCGGTTCAGGTGTCCACCGAGATGACAGAGAATTACAGCGCCATTTCCTTTCCTCAAAAAGCGCGGCGTTCAAAGGGCAACGCATCGCGCCGAACGGGGGGTGGCGTTCCGTGGACTTCCTGGCAGCGCTACAACAAGCTGTCACGTTCCACTCCTAAAGGCAAAGATTAAGCGTCATTAATTGGCAGTTGTTTAATGCACCAACAGAATGTGAAGTGAACAATCGCGTAGCAGAATGCAGCACGCAGGCTTTCGGCTTTCACCACTTTAGCCGCTAAAGTTCCTCGTAATTTTGCAATTCCAGGATTTCGCCCGGCAGAGCTGCAAGACCATTCGAATTGTGATGTTTGAAGACCAACAACTAGGTAACTACCTTGGTCATCGCTGTGAGCGTCTCAGTAATCGCAATAGCATCCTTGTCGAGTGCAAATAAAGTTATTTCATCATCATCATCATTGAGCAGCCAGGGGAAGGTAAAGGGGGGGGGGGGGCTCGTTATCACATGCATATGAAGACAGCTAACAGTCACCGAAACCAAGGAGCACATGAAAAGGCTTCGATCTTTTTATTAATTTATGGTGTTGATGAATGAGAGATAAATAGTGTAATTATTTTTATCGCTTATAGATAATTGTTGTGGAAGCAGCAGAAAAAAATTGCTGTGGTTTGACCAATGGCCATCCCGAGTAGAACTGCGGAAGCAACGGCTCGGCAGCCGCAGCGGCGGCGGCATCTCAGGGGCACTTTGTCCAAAGTGCGTAGAGGCGAAAGCGTTTTCCGCACCACTTTGACTGCCTCTGTGGCACTGGTCACGCCACCAATCGATGACGTCACACATAATTAAGCACTATTTGCAAATTAATTACTAATTACTGATTAACGACTATATATTAATTAATTGCTAATTAACAACGCTTAAGCTCCGCCTTTCCGCGGAACGCCACCACCCGTTCGGCGCGACGCCTTGCCCTTTGAACGCAACGCTTTTTCAGGAAAGGAAGTGGAGCAGTAATTCTCTGTCATCTCGGTGAACACCTCAACCGTGCCGTACAGGAAGGGAGGAAGTGGAAGTGAAAGAAGAAAGGGAAAGAGGGGCGTAAAGAAGAAAATGAAAATTGTATTTGAGGAAAGGAAATTACGCAGTAGCTGTCTCACATCTCGATGAATACCCGTCATCCGTTTGCAGAGGAAGGGAGAAAGTTGGAATGAAAGAAGAAAGAGAAAGAGGGGCCATAATGAAGAAAATGAAAAGTGTATTTGAGGAAAGGAAATTACGCAGCAACTCGCGCATGCGCAGTTGGGGCTCTCCGGGCTCCGCGAAATCGCTCACACCTAGCGTAGTGATGATTCCGCAACCGGAATAACCATATGCCGCCGGTGGGATTCCAACCCACAACCTCCAAACAGGACCATGTTTTTCAATAGGACCACTTTATTCATCTAACTTTTGCAGTGACACTGTACTAAAAACATTAACTCTGCTGTGAACTTCTCAGTCACGGCGCGCTTCTATGTTATTAAAAGTCCAGGTGAATTTTTCAATGATAGTCTAGTCTTTCTGCAAAATGAACTGCGTCAAGTCAGTGAATTATAGGGGATCGAGCAGAAAATGTCGACGGCCTTCAGAGGAACGGGCAACCGAAGTGGAAGCTATAGTGCCGAATAGCGGCGTACACTACCAATCACGCCGCATCAATTCATCGCTGTTAGAAAGCACGTTTGCTTCAGAATTCTGATCTTGTTAGGCGTAGATTTGAAAATAGTGACAAAAAGAATTCACAGCGACATTTAATTACATGGTGTTGGCAATGATATAGTATTAGAAGCTATGGATGCCTTTACATCCAGCCTTGGTTCGTTCTTAGCTGGATGTGTTTGCGAACCCCTACAGATCAGTCTGCACACAACCACTCCAAAGATCGACTCGGGTAATGTAGCTCGCGGTGAGATGTTTCCCCCAAGGTGAATAGAGGTGGCGACGCGGACGCTATAAGGATACATCAAAATGTGTGGTCGCCACTTCCGGTCTAGCGACGTCACTTCCGTTACTGGGAATTATGCGACTGACACCGTATTTTTATGCGTAGCATATTGCAATCACTCACTTCAGCCCTTGGGCGCGGCCACGTGGCGCGGCCAGGCAGCCACCAAACCACGTGACGTGACGTCACGACAGCCGGCGGAAAAACCGTAGGTAAAGATGATGGCGATTCTTGGTGAGAACTGCAAACACAGAAAAAAAAGAAAAAAAGAAAAAAACAAAAAAAGAACGGCTGAGCATGGTGGCGGTTGCCACCGCCCCGTTTCAAAGGAGGCGCTCCTATCCATCCATCCATCCATCCATCCATCCATCCATCCATCCATCCATCCATCCATCCATCCATCCATCCACCCACCCACCCACCCACCCACCCACCCACCCACCCACCCACCCACCCACCCACCCACCCACCCATCCATCCATCCATCCATCCATCCATCCATCCATCCATCCACCCATCCACCCATCCACCCACCCACCCACCCACCCACCCACCCACCCACCCACCCACCCATCCATCCATCCATCCATCCATCCATCCATCCATCCATCCATCCATCCATCCATCCATCCATCCATCCATCATCCATCCATCCATCCATCCATCCATCCATCCATCCATCCATCCATCCATCCATCCATCCATCCATCCATCCATCCATCCATCCATCCAGTCACGGAGGAAAAGCTGCTGAGAAAATCGAGTGCCGCCAAGCAATACCTCGCGCAAAAAGACCGCGCAATATGCAACGCATTCTTGGCTTAACCAAGCTAAGCCTGGGCAAATTTTTTTCCGCATGAGTTCTAATGCTATGACATTCAAACTGCGATACTGAGTACAGCGGCCCCACCAATTCATACAATGTTCTCTGCATGTCCATAACCGCGGAAGCCTTTAACAGCATTAGTGCCTCACTTGGCGTGTGGGAGGCGCCGTCGTTTGCTGTACTCACCACGTGACCATCTTGTGGTCACCTGATAGCACGTGACCATGACGTCACCGTAGCGTGAGCGATCCGGTGGCGTCATGTGAAATTACGTGACGATGACGCCAGGTGAGCGGTCGTGACGTCATCGACAACAACGACCCATCCGAGCGCGCTGCGCGCAGCTTTTGGTGGAGTGTCATCATTTTATAGGAAATAGCAAAACCTTAAATTGTACAGGCGTAAACAGCTGCACTGGTAAAATATATTAATGAGAAAGCATCATGCATGAAGGCGTTTTTCCACTGCAACGTCGAAGTCCCACTTGCACGGGAGGAGCATGGCGCTCCGCCTTGGATAATGGGGAACATTGCGGGCGAAACCTGCCCGCACTAAAGCCAGGGCTGTGGCATGTTGCAAGTTGCGCGTCCGCGCCGAGGGTGGCGCCACGGTTGAAACGATTGCAGCGATCCTGGTATCGGCGGTAAACGCGGCTGCAGTTAAGCCTAATAAAAGTGAAATTTCTCGACCACTATCAATGATAAAAACATGCTTATGAACTAAATTATAACCAGCCATAGGTATTAAAAATAAGATATCAAAGAAACTAGTTGCGAAGATGACGACGCGGGTAACGCAGCAGCAGACGACAAGCAGACGACGCCCGGACAGCCGCGCAAGCGAAAACGCCGACGTCGGCGACATTCGCACTGCAGCAGCGTCATTGGCGTCATGTCGAGTCACACAGTGAGCTTTTCTTGGAGTCTTTATACTAAGCACTAGCACTGCAGCATATTATGTTGTCCCTAGCCCAGCGCACTGTGATTTCTTCCGTACAAGTCAAAGGTTGAAAATTTTCGCTGCCTTTCTCTGGGTGTGTTTATTCATAGCCACAGACTGATGCGTTTCAATACATGTCAGATGTTTTGCTTCCCTGCTATTTACCTGAATCTCTTACAAAGTCGCGTACAAACCTATATTCAGTCAAGTAGCATTTTATTATGTCTACGGTACCTACCTTGATACTTTTTCTTTATCCCCTATATATTCTCTGTGCGCTCATGTCTTCAAGGTTTACATTATGGCGTTTTTATATTTTGATTTTTAGGATGCCTGTTACCAGGGTTGCCGTTGGTGGCTACTTTGCGCCAAATTGGCTACTTTTCGACCCCGTCTGGCGATGAAAATTTCACGCTGGCTCCTTGGCTACTTTCTGGCTACTTTGAACTTCTATTTTGGCGCATTTACTAGCCATTTTTTTTTGAAATTGCATATACAATAGCAAGCAAGAACAGAAAATAACAATTATTTCCAAGCTTTGCTGTCCTCATCGCTGTCCTGGTCGCCTTGATGCGCGCGCGCGTCCTCGACGCATATATTCCTCCAACGAACTGGAGTCTGAAATACGCCAGCAGCAGAGAATTAGCGGTGCACTTGGTCGCGCATCATGTTTGACTTTCCGGCACGCAGCGGCATCGTACAAGGACACTTGCGGCGAATGCCCTTTTCAACACCTGATGCAGAGCGCGTGTTCTCTTGCGTGAACTTGACGAAAACAGAGATCCGTAACAAAATGAAGCTGGATTTGCTTATGGCAATTCTGCGAATATTTGGGCTACGACTCCAAGAAAAAACAGCATCATCGTTTAACGTTCCTGCTGAGTTGTTGAATAGAATGTGCCAAAATTACTCCGGCAAGAACACTATCTACTATAGATTAACTACGCGGACTGAACTTTTATTTATTTGCAACGTACCTGATACTTGAAGGCCGAGCAAGAGGCCCAAAATTCCGTGCTCTTTATTTACTCTGTGTTTTTGTGTTGATTCAAAATGATATTGTTACGTGCTTAGCACGCACGGGGGTTTATTCACAGAGGGGATCGGTCGGAGCAGGATGGAAGCAGGCAGCCTACCAGCGTCCCTCAGCTCTTTTTCTTCCTTTCTCCCTGCCGGTCAGTCCTTCATCTTCTGCTTCTTCCGTCGAGATTCTGTGGAAGCACGTGACATTTCCCTCCTCGCAGACGGAGCCCGTCGGGCGAGTTACGTAGACCGTCTGGGATGGAATCGCTTGAGACGGGCTACATGCACCACCTGAGACTGGCGTGACCGTCGACCACTAGCAGTTAGTCGTGATATAACGTAATTAACGTCACTTATGCACTCCAACACAACAAACGGTCCAGTGTAGTGGGACAGCAGTTTCTGACACAGACCACGCTTGCGTAGAGGGGTCCACAACCACACAATGTCACCAGGAACATAAGAAACTTCTTGGTGTTGGACGTCGTAGCGGTTCTTGGAACGCTCTTGAGAAGATAAAATTCGAATGCGGGCAAGCTGGCGAGCTTCTTCAGCTCTGCAGAGTGTGGTCGCAAGAGAAGGTTCGTCGTGGATGAAAAATGGTAGAATGGTGTCAAGGCCGCAGCGAGGTGAGCGAGCATAGAGCAGGTAAAAGGGGCTGTAGCCTGTTGTCTCATGTTGCGCTGTGTTGTATGCATGAGTAATGAACGGGAGGACGCCATCCCAGTCCTTATGATCTGCAGCGACGTACATAGCGAGCATGGTGGTGAGCGTCCGATTAGTGCGTTCTACCACCCCGTTCGTTTGGGGATGATATGGCGTGGAGTGGCGAAAACTGCAGCTGCTGAGGCGGAGAAGTTCTTCAACAACGTCCGCTGTAAATTGGCGTCCACGGTCGCTAATGAGAACTGCAGGAGGGCCGTGCCGAAGAATGACGAATCGAAGTAAGAAGTTAGATACTTCAGACGCAGTAGCAGCTGGTATCGCGGCTGTCTCACAATAACGGGTTAAGTGGTCTACGCACACAAGAATCCATCGATTTCCTTTCGAGGACCGTGGGAAAGGTCCAAGGAGGTCAATGCCAACTTGCTCAAACGGGGCTGTTGGAGGTGTGATTGGCCGCAGTTTGCCCGGTGGACTTGAAGTCGGCAGCTTAAAGCGCTGGCATTGCACACAGCTGGCTACATAGTGCTGGATGGTTGAACGCATGTTAGGCCAGTAAAATCGTTGTTGTGTGCGGTGGAGTGTGCGTGTCACTCCCAAGTGCCCAGACGTGGCGTCGTCGTGCATCATTTCAAGAACTGTGATGCGTAGGTTTTCGGGTACGACAAGAAGCATGCGTGCTCCTCCAGAAGCGAAATTCTTCTTATAAAGCAAACCGTCGCGAATGCAAAAAGTATTCTTTACAGAATCTTGAGCGGCATCAAACAAAGAGGTTAATGTTTGGTCTTTGCGTTGCTCAGTTCGGAAAACTTCAAGATCGGGGAAGGCTTGTGAAAGTGACGCCAAGTATTCATCAAAGTTGTCTGCGTCGTCATCAGTCGTTTGAAGCGGCAAGCGGGAAAGACAATCGGCATCTGAGTGTTTACGGCCGCTTTTATGCACCACAGTGAAATTAAATTCTTGTAGGCGCAAAGCCCATCGAGCAAGCCGGCCACAGGGGTCACGAAGACTCACTAGCCAGCAAAGCGAGTGGTGGTCGGTCACGACGGTGAAAGCATTCCCGTACAGATAGGAGCGGAAGCGCTGGACAGCGAAAACAACGGCGAGACATTCTTGCTCAGTAACCGTGTAATTTCTTTCGCTCTTACTCAATGAACGGCTGGCATATGCTACCACGTGCTGATCGTGACCATGGCGTTGTATAAGTACAGCGCCGATACCGATACCACTTGCATCAGTGTGCACTTCAATTGGTGCAGATGGGCAGAAGTGGCGTAGGATGGGGCCCGAGGTCAAAAGAAATTTCAGATGTCGGAAAGCTGCGTCACATTCGCTGGTCCAATGGAACGGTGCATCTTTATGCAGCAAACACGTGAGTGGGTAAGCAATGTCCGCAAACCTAGCTATAAAGCGTCGAAAGTACGAGCAGAGCCCTAAAAAACTCTGCAGCTCTTTCACTGATTGGGGCACCGTAAAACTTTTGACAGCTTCAATTTTCTTTGGATCTGGTCGAACACCTTCTTTATCAACTAAATGACCAAGAACAATTGTTTCACGGTTCCCAAAATGACATTTCTTGGAATTGAGGATAAGGCCAGCTCGTTCCATGCAATCAAGCACAATATCCAGGCGGCTGTTGTGCTCACTAAACGTTTTGCCAAAAATTACAACGTCGTCCAAATAACATAAACAAATTTGCCACTTGAGGCCACGCAGGATTGTATCCATGAACCGCTCGAATGTTGCAGGTGCATTACATAATCCGAAAGGCATGACGTTAAACTCGTAAAGTCCGTCTGGTGTTATGAATGCCGTTTTTTCCCTATCTGCAGCGTGCATGGGGATTTGCCAGTAGCCGGATCTCAAATCAATAGAAGAAAAGTACGAAGCGGAGTGCAGACAATCAATTGCGTCATCTATACGTGGAAGCGGGTAGACGTCCTTCTTCGTGGCCGTATTTAAGCGACGTTAGTCAACACAGAACCTCCATGTGCCATCTTTTTTCTTAACAAGGATAACTGGAGCTGCCCAAGGACTGGAAGACTCTCGAATTATGCCTCGCTTTAGCATCTCTTGAACTTGGTCATCTATTAACTTACGTTCAGTGGCTGAGACTCGATAGGGTTTCTGGCGTATAGGAGGTGCGGAGCCGGTGTTGATCGTGTGATGAATACGACTGGTAGGCGGTGGTGTAGAATCGTCTTTGGCAAAGTCGAACACGAACACGTGCTTCAGAAGGAGTTCCACTAGAGTGCGACGCTCGGTTGTGGGAAGAGCCTGATTAATCATAGTCTTAACTTGGGTCTCCATATCTCTTTTCACGTGCTGCTCACTGACAGAGTTGGTTAACGTCGCGACGGAACCTGACACACCTTCCTCGAAACGGGCGAGTTTGAGGCCCCGGGGCAACACAGCTGGCTCTTCAGAGTGGTTCACTGTCCACAGCTCGGTACGGCCTCCCACCACGGGAACGACGCAACGAGGCACGACGATACTCTTCTTAGAGCAGGCGAGTGTCGTAGGCTCTGCCACAGCTTCAAAAGATTCGCACTGATTGTGAACAGAGGAAACCCGCACGAATGCTGCGGAGAAAGCTGGTACAATAGTGTCTTCTTCCACCGCAAATGCTCCAAAATCCGGTGTCGAGTTATCCACAAGAGCTGAAAGTAGTGAAGAATTCAAAGAAATTTCTCCCGTACGACAGTCTAAAGTTGCACCACACTCTTGCAGAAAATCAATCCCAAGAATCACATCATGCGTTGACCGTGGTAGCACTGCGAATTCTGTTCTAAACGTTAGACCACCAATAACAACATCCGAAGCACACACACCAAGTGGAACCAAAGGTTCACCACCGACACCACGGAATAACGCTGCACGGTCACCACTAAACATCACTTTCCTACCTAAACGGTTCTTAAACCTCAAACTCATAACGGATACGGTAGCACCAGTGTCCACAAGAGCCATTGTTTTCACACCATCAATAAACACTTCCAGTTTGTTCTTCAACATAAACACGGGCAGAGGTATATTGGACGTCATCGACTCGCCGGCGGCCTCACCTCCATCGGCCGCGCCTCCTAGTTTCCCGGAGGCGGAGGGGATGCACGACGTCGAGGAGAAGGTGACCGCCGTTGGCGCTGAGGTGGCGGCGTCACACTGCGGTCAGATGCAGGTGATGAACTCCGCAAAGTGCTCGGACGGTACGGGTCCCAAGCGGACGTTGGGGGTCGCTGCTGCGCGGTGTGCCGTTGTCCGTAAGTAGGCGCCGGGGGTTGGCAGTCTTGAGAAGTCGGGAAACGACGGCGGCAATATCTAGCGATATGCCCTGCAATACCACACCGGTAGCACAAAGGTTGAGAGCGCCAGCGACCGCCATAAAAGTCCTGGCGAACAAAGTCGCGACGTTGGCTGGAGCCAGGATCTCGCTGCTGACGAACCACGTCTTCTGGGTAAGTGGGCCTCCTTTCCGTCGGCTGGTGGCCATAACGTTGGGCAATGTTCCGATCTTCCATGGGCAAAGTGCCGTTAGGTTGAGCCCACGGAGTCGACAGGGCGGCAACATCGTTCTCCGGTGCAGAACTGTGCCGCGGATATTCTGTGCGGCAGAAGGTGTCCCGGGATCTTGACAATTCCTCGCGCACAATCTCTCGAATCATATCAGCCATAGAATTTGGAGGACAGGCTTCAACACTGGCTATAGAGGTGACATTGGCCAATCTTCCGAATTTAGGGGTGATTCGACGCAGCTTAAGAGCTTCAAATGTTCTGCAATGTTTGATAACGTCAGCGGTGGTGCTCAGGCTCTCTTTACTAATCAGGAAATTGTAAACATCTTCCGCAATTCCTTTTAGAAGGTGGCCGACTTTATCTTCTTCAAGCATACTGGAGTTAACTAGCTTGCATAACTTTAAGATGGCTTCGATGTATGCCGTGCAAGTTTCTCCGGGTACTTGCGCGCGGTGAAGCAATGTCGGTTCCGCACGCTTCTTCTTAGCCGATTCATCCCCAAAATTTTTCTTTACCTCGGTCGTAAATGTAGCCCATGAACTCAGTGTATCCTCATGATTGTCGAACCAGTCAAGGGCCGTGGCGGCAAGGAAAAACACTACGTTAGCCAGTTTAGTAGCAGCGTTCCAGCGATTGTATTTGCTCACCCGCTCGTAGTGTTTCAGCCACTCGTCAACGTCCTCTTCAGGTTTACCAAAAAATGTGCGGGGCTCTCGATAATGTGGCCAGTTGTTCGCTGTGGATATCCCCGGTTGCTCGGCATTGTCGTCTCCAGGCATGTCCGATGGCAGTGGTGGGAAGCCTGCGAGTCTACGGCTCCTTCGGTAGATGGAATGCTCCGTGGTCGATACCCCGCACCTCCACCAAACTGTTACGTGCTTAGCACGCACGGGGGTTTATTCACAGAAGGGATCGGTCGGAGCAGGATGGAAGCAGGCAGCCTACCAGCGTCCCTCAGCTCTTTTTCTTCCTTTCTCCCTGCCGGTCAGTCCTTCATCTTCTGCTTCTTCCGTCGAGATTCTGTGGAAGCACGTGACAATATTATTTATTGTTCATTAATAAAAGTGGCTTATAATAATGGTTCTTTTCTACTTGGCTACAAATTTGGCGCCAAGATCAGGTGGCGTAGCTACTTTTGGCTACTTTTAGCTTCAGTTCTGGCTCTTTTTGAAAAATTCCCAACGGCAACCCTACCTGTTACTGATACTGCAATGTCACTGAAGCCTAAAATCACTTTTTAAACATCGATTGTCACTGCTGTCGTTCTTTTAATAAATTGTTCTTTGTACAAAACCATTTACGCTTTTCGTTCTCGAGCGAGCGCAGCTGCTAAGCAGTCGCGCCGCTCGTCAACATGCACCATGCTACATCAACAGACACATCGAAATACAATAACGAGTGAGCAAATTACGTAAGTACTTTAGGAAATCAAGCTTGAATGCAGCACGGGAGCAGTTAATTGCCAGTATTTACAAAGCTTCGATCGAGCTAGCGGCCGCCAGCACCAGTAACGCGCGAGTACAGTGCACTGTAGCGCGAGCAACCGGCCAGAACCAGCCGCCTAAACGCGCGGCCATATTGGATTTTTGATGCGTTTACCGCCTCTCCCAGGTTCCGCCACCATCGCCTCCGAAAAAAAAAACGTCCCCATTGGCTCTATGAGAGTGTCACTCCCTTGCTAAAGCACCGAACAGTGGTACAGAGTGGTCGCATGCAGGTAGACCATCGAAAAAATTCAGGGGGGCACTTTGTTGACCTAAAGTGCGGTGAGGCGAAAGCCTTAAGCGCAGTGTTGCTGCTTGTGTCACTGATGTGTGGTTAAGATGTTAAGCTTCGCTTGTAAGAGTGAAACACGACAGCGTCTTGCAACGCTGCCAGGGAGTCCACAGAACGCCATCGCCCGTTCGCTTCTACGCCTTGCTCGTCGGTAAATTGGTTTTTGAGGAAAGGAAATGTATCTTTTTTGACGAAAGGAAATGTATCTTTCTCGCATATCTCGGTGAACACCTGGACCTCACCGTAACGGGAAGGGAGGAAGATGGGAGTGAACGAAGACACCGTATTCACTAGACGCGCCTTTGTTCATTCCAAACCACCGAGCAGGCATGGCGGAGATCTGTCAAAACTGGCAATAAATACAAAAAGAGCAGGCATGGCGGAGTGGTAGCATGCTCGTGTCGCACTCCAGAAACCGGGGTTCGATTCCCGAACTCCACCAGTTTCCTACTCGGTTTTATTTATTTATGTAGCCTGATTAGAAAGGATAATTAGGCTAATTGGGTAAATTAAGCAATTAACTAAACTCATTCCCACTTACTTGGAGCATCACTATACGATCCCTTTAATTGGTTGCATGGTTACTAGCCAAAGTATAATTAACCCCGTTTGAAATTCGCGCACTGTGACGTCACGACCGTTTCGACCAATTGAAAAGCGTGACATTTCTGTCGACAGCTCCTGCTTACAACGATGAGGCATTAAAGGCTTCCGCCTTAACATTTGGTGGAAAAACCGAGGAAAGAACGTCTCCGCTACTATTTAGAGGGCTTTGTTTTCACCACTCCCCGCGAACACTTCCTTCAGTGCTACATATAGAGAGATGGCGCCACAGGCTTTTCCGAAACGAACGTGGCGCAAAATACCAGCGTGTGTCCGTGGTGGCCTTCAAGCGACGAGGCACCTTGGCCGAAATACAACTTGCACTACATTGTGATATTCTAGCACGAATTTTTTGCGATGTGGCCAGAAAAGTGTTTAAATACGAGCAGTACATGAAGGAAGCTCTACATAAACCTTACATACAGGTG
Source organism: Amblyomma mixtum (assembly GCF_055824585.1). NCBI lineage: Eukaryota > Metazoa > Arthropoda > Arachnida > Ixodida > Ixodidae > Amblyomma > Amblyomma mixtum. Next base: position 17,993,459 of record NC_143019.1, read on the forward strand.
CATTCAGCACACCTCCATTGATCATATGTATTTAGCTTTAGCTTCAAAGCATTAGAGTGCAAGAAGCTACTAAGGAGAGGAGGTGATCTGCTGTGCGAGAGCTCGAAAAACCTTCAAGGAATAAGTGAGTGGTATGGCCTTAGGTCGCAGAAACTCTAATCGCTTCCTTTCACATGCGTACGTCAATGCCATCTACTTTCGGTGACACGAGCAGAAATGGGGTAAAAAATTTGGTCGAACTGGAGTGAGTTCATGTTAACGGCGTCCGTATTGAAACATTGGATGTGGGCGGGATGAAGTTATCAATTAGAATAAACCGGCTTTTCAAATTAAGCAAGTTTGAATTAAATAAATACGCAGTTTCGAAACGCTCTTACAGACTTACGAAAAAAATACAAAGTTGCATGTAAAGACAGCTGAAAGAGTAGTATTTTCATTAGGTTTCGACAATCGATCCAGCCATGTTCTGCTGCAAATCTTCATTCGCCCTGCCATGGAATCTTTAGGTTAAGTTTTTTTTTTTCTCAGAATAAAGTATTGTCTTTGTGAGGGACTGTGGTCCCTTTGTATGAATTATGGGTCCAATAAATTTCTCTTCAGAGAAATAAAAACAATATGGCCTTGAACGTGCGTTATGGAATGGTTAACGACATTTGATGTTTAGTTTACTCTGCCTTGATTTTTTTTTTGCTAAAAGTAATAAAATCACAGTGCTAATAGAAGATCATAGTCTTCTTTCGCAGACCATAGTGCTCGCAGAACTAGTAAGCATGAGTGGTATCGAATATATATACACATATATTTGACACTATCTTTCTAATCATTTGATGCATCTTCGGGCTTCGGCGCTCGCTCAGGTGGTAGCACAATGAAAAAAGAATCGAAGAATTAGGAAGAGACGATGCCAATTCCGTTGGCCCGGTCAGCCGTCTTTTGCACCCCCATTCGTTGTTTGGCAGACAGACGACATATTGTAGTGCTCCCGCATACTCGTTGAAAGAAGGGACAAGGAGAGAGAGCACGTCTCACCGTTAATATAGAAGCAACACCCCTTCACCCCTATTTCAAGTTGCGGGAGTTGCGAACAGAAATTGAAAACTTTCGCCTTCCTGCTTAGGAGCTCACAAAACAATTGTTGTTTACATTTTAAGCGCATTAAAAGTCACGCACTCTTTCATATACGGGTCAATGGAGTCATCAGCGCTGGCAGCGTCAAATGGGTCAGCTGACGCATTCTTTTCGTTTGAAGGAGCAACGCTACAATAAACCGTAGTTTTCAAGAGGCGCTAGTTAAACTTTAGTTTCTCCGGATCCTCGTGTCAACGAAGCTGTTCTTCACTCTTATACGTTGATGAAACGCAACTTCATCATGATCAAATACCACACGTCAACGCGCCCGTGTGCTCCTAAAGAGAGGCATTTTTTAATTGGCATCGCTTAAAGCACGGCCGAATCACGGGGCACTTTCCGACCACCAGTTTGAGGAGTTATCGTTGCTTACTTGTTATGTTTTGCCTAATAAATACTTTTAGCTCTTTTGTTCTTTGTTGTTTTTCTTCTAGCCGTTAACGAAGATTGCTGAACTTCAAACGTCTATTAACACTCTGCCACTAACAACTCAAATTAAGCGCATAATGCGAATAGCAAAGGAGTAAGCTGACCTCTATCGCACTTTCTTTTAGGTCGCTGCTCAAGTCCGGGGTTAGATTTCCATCGCTTAATATATAATCTTGCTAATAGAGGCACATTTCCAACGCAGAGCATAGTAACTTAATTAGTTATCGATGGTAGGAGGCTTTTAAGCGGCGCAGCAGAGGTGTTGAAGTTAGCAAATACAGGCGATTGGAACCTCTGTTAAGACCTTCGTAACCATTAGGACATCGCATGTTTTGAATAGGGAATTTGGTTCCGCTGCCAATATAAGTATTACATTTCTTTAGTGATGCAACTCTACCCTGCCTCTAAACGAGTGCGCGGTAAAGCTTTTTACTCCCATTAGGCTAATTCATGTTTGGAGAGTAAACATGATGCTGGCGAAGCAAATGTTTCCCTTTAAAGTGTTTGTGCGCATTTCAGCTTGCAGCATTTGCTGTTTGAACAAATTTGTTTCCTCTTCCGAAAGCGAAACTATAGCTTTACTTGAGCCATAACAATGTAATAAGGGCATTGATTACAGTGGCAATAAAGTGCCATTTCGTTTGTGCTACTGACGGCAGAATTTCATTCATTTGGCAAGTAATTTGCGCAAGTAATTTAGTAATTAGACGCGCCAACTAGCACATCTTTCAGTGCGGACATGTGCCCTCTGGGATATAACTACATATATTTGTCGTGCTCTGTTAGTGGCCCACCCCTTAACCTTTGTGTATAATTATATGCAGTGAGTGCTAAAGGCGCGCACCTTACCCGTCCCTTATAAGCAGTCGCCTTATTTTAAGGCGAAAGCCTTTAATGCCTCATACTATCGTTAGCAGACGCGTCGGCAGCCGTGTCGACAGACGCGTCGGCAGATTCGTCCGCCTTTCGGCGTCACTGCTTAAAAGGCTCAAGGTTCCAGCATGAATAAAGGCGCATCTAGTGAATGCATGGGCTTCATAAATAAAATAAAAGGAGTAAAGTCAAGGAAAGGAAATTAAAAAAATAAAAATAAGAAAATAAACAAAAATAAAAACAGAATAAATATAAGATGCTAAAATAAAAATAAAAACACTAAAATTAAGAACAGGAGCAAAAAATAAATAAGAACAAAATATGAGAAATAAAAAGTAAATAAAAATAAACAGTGGCCAGGAAACGCTTTCGCCTTGCAGCACTTTAGAGAGCCAAAGTGACCCCTGAATTTTTTTGTTAGCAACACAGTTGCCTCCTTTCCCTCACTCCTTTTAGCGATGGTATGAACACATAATTGCCAATCCGAGAGAAAACGCGTGTCCACGCCACTTTTTATTCCGGTGTAGTAGATTTGAAGCATATATTCCGAGATAGTGATATCCGCATAAATCAGCAATGAACCCATATTACTGATCGTACTAGAAGCTCAGAACCAACCTAAGGATCAACCTCCTTTCATTTCGCTATGACCGATCCCTCTGAGCAGAGCCCGTCTCAGAGGGACCGCGCAATAGCAGCGCCATCTTTTAAAAGTGAGTAGAAGCGTGCCCGCTGTTTTTAAACATTCGCACCAGGTGGCGGCAGTTTTCGTATCAAATTGCTCACTGACTTGACCTGATTTGTGAACAGTACTTGCTGGTTGTTTTTAATTTATGCTGCTATAATGCACCATAACGCTGCAGATACAATAGCAGTAAATACGACATTGTTTGTAGCTACATTCTCGGCAGTGTTCTATGATACCTTTGAACTCGATGATACCCTTGATGATACCAGTGATCTCTGCTGTATTTGGAGCCAGAATTCCGTCTCTTGTTAGGGCAGCAAGCACCAAACGCTGGACAACCCTCACCGTCAAGTGCGCCAGTTGCTTCGACGAACAAGTTGGCATATGGGTATATTTTGCTGGTGTCCTATACATAGTACTATAATATGGAATAACAACTTATCCGATCACGAAGTACTCGACATTAGCGTCGGCTCTCAGTGATGTTAAGTTTCCCACTATAATTCAATAGCAGACATAACTACATAACTGCCCCGCTCCTAATTTTGCCTAATTTACAATTCTGATCTATGTGGGTCCAACAAACATAACCATATTCCAGTATCTAGCGTGCGTGACTAAAATACAATTGTGCTATCAAATTACTTGCCAAATGAATGAAATTCTCCCGTGAGTAGCACAAACCAAATGACACTTTATTGTAACTGTAATCAATGCCCATATTACATTGTTATGGCTCAAGTAAAAAAAAAAGAGGCCCAAGTAGTTTAATTGATTCGTAGTACTTAAATCTTTAACATTAACTGTATAAGTGTAGAACTTACTAAACTGATTTCTTGCGAAACAGACACGACCAATTTTCTTACCGGCTCTTACGACTGGGTGTGCACAGCAAGATAAGATGAGCTGACAGAGGCACACCTCAGGGCGCGGGTGGTACGGCTCTCCACTACTCAGACTAGCCGACAAGTCCTCAGTGATTTAAACATCAATTGCCCCCGACAGCTAGACACCAAAACCGACATCCCGGCCTCATGGAGAGGACAATTCATGGCAGCTCCACTACCCAGGAATATGCACCCCGATTTTCACCAGTCAAGACGACAAGCACGAGCCGAAGCCATGAAAAGGCACTACGGCGGTCGCGAGGGCGTGTTCTATGTTGATGCTGCGGGTCCCGAGCAGGCAATGACGGCCGTCGCGGTAGTGCATCAATATAAAGCAGTGGACGGACTAGTACTGGCTAGCCAGGACATACTGGATGCGGAAGAAGTGGCGATTGCTCTAGTTGCAACACACACTAGCTCAGAATACATTCTTACAGAATCACAGACAGCGTATCGCAATTACCTCAGGGGCAGGGTGGCACCGCTAGCAGCTAAAATCCTGCAAGATAGCTACACCCGTGGCTACCAACCCGCACAAAAAACAATTAAAATGGGTACCAGGTCATCAGGGCATCCCAGAGGACGAGAGCGCACATGCCTCAGCCCGAGCATTTCTCCCCCGGGCACCCACTGCGGATGCCGTGGAACCTCCTACCCCACTACTAACTTACACCAACATACTTCAGCAATTAAGATTATCCCGTCGGGTCTACCCTCCGCCGGCTCACTAGATAAAGGGGAGGAACAACACCCCCGAAAGCTACAGACCAACACTTACAACAGCCCACGAATACTACATACCATAGACCCGGAGTCATTTGACTCACAATGCAAATTCTGCGGGGAGAAGGATGACCTGTGCCATATGGTATGGGCCTGCCAACGAAATCAGGCGATCACTGTTAATAACCAGCAAACGCAGGAGGGGTGGGAGGCAGCTCTGACCAGCTCGGACGAGACGAGTCAAAAAGAACTCATCGAAATTGCGCGGACAGCAGCCTACGTCAATGGGGTTCCGGACTGAGAGCTCCAACCGCCGCTACAACCTCCTAAACTATTTCTTTAAAATATTTTCACCACCACCAGCAGGCAGGAAAGTTTGTGATTCGCATATGGTACTCTAATGCGAAATTTGAGCGCAGCTCATCAGCTGTTTCAGCTTTTCGATAGATTGAGGCAAAGAATTTGAGCAAATCATGCAAGTAGTACAATTACAGACAACCTGTTATTTTTCACACATATTCCTTCTTCAAGAAACACTCCACTAACAGTTCTTGATTGTCATGAAGGAAGCTTTGGGGACGGAGAAATAGATGAATATATGCTCGACTTGCTGCAGCAATGCCTGGTTCTCAAAGACGAGGTCTGCGCAACTATTTCGCGAGATTGTCACAGCTGCGGGAGCCGTTACGAGCGAGAGGAACGGGATGTTCTCCCGCATAAGTGGTAAGATGTTCCGGCTTGCCTTTATATCTACATTAATGTCCCCACTCCCCCTGCCATCCTGGCAGGTGCCAGCGTTTCTGGCACAGCGTTGTCAATGCCTTAGCATGCAGCGCACATCTGTCACTACCACCACTTAGCTTAAAGCATGGCTGATGTGTCCAGGGTTCCAAGAGGGCAGTTATGCACATTCCCTCTGGTTCAGGTGACCACCGAGATGTGCGAGACAGATACTGCGCATTTCCTTTCCTCAAAAACCAATTTACAAATTTTACTGCTTTCCAAGCCCCGCTCTATTGGTTTCGCAGCTGTGGGAGACAGATACTGCGCATTTCTTTTCCTCAGAAAAATACCGAACGCACTCTGGAAATTCTAAAGAGTGCTTGGCGTAAGCTTTGTGGTCAACCCACTGTCGCTTCCCCGAACCGCTTGGCGCGGAATGACTGGGGTTGCTTCGGAGTTATGCGTCTCACTCACTCGACTGCAACGAGACGTCTGGCGAAGGAGCGGCGGTTTGTAACTCTATGGTTTGGAATGAACAAAGGCGCGTCTAGTGAATACGGCGTCCGCTCATTCCCATCTTCCTCCCTTCCCGCTACGGCGAGGTTTAGGTGTCCTCCGAGATATGCGAGACAGATACATTTCCTTTCGCCAAAAACCAATTTACCGACGAGCAAGGCGTAGAACCGAACGGGCGATGGCGTTACTCGCTGGCAGCGTTGCAAGACGCTGTCGCGTTCCACACTCGGAGGCGAAGCTTAACATAACCACACGTCAGTGACACAAGCAGCAACACCGCGCTTAACTTTCGCCTCACCGCACTTAAGGTCAACAAAGTTCCCCGCTGAATTTTTGAAGAAGAATGCGAGATTGCCGCCTGCGAACGAGGGCGTTTGGTTGGAAAATTGTAGAGGGCTTTCGTTATTCTGCAAGTTCATCCGACCTCGGTGGCAATAAGCTAACAAAATTTCCTGTCTTTCCTACTGAACAGATTGTAGTCTATAGCAATGAACTACTTTATCAGGCTTCCAGTGCAGTCATCCCCATTCCTTTCTGTACCCCATCCTCCCGGCAGGAGGCCCTGCAGGCAGCGGACTTCGAGAGCCAGGTCGCCCTAGTTTTGCGGACTCGGTCCGAAGCAGCCTCCAGAGGACTGCTAGACTGGGAGGCCCCCATACAAAAGACGTCTCCATCAATTCGTCTTAATCAAATAAAAGTTGTCGCTGTTGTCATCTTCTTCTTCTTCACCATATGAAAATGGCACATATGGTGAAGAAGAAGAAGATATCATGAAGCTGTTGTCATCTGTTATTTTATCTCTCTTGCTCTTCATCGTCTTCTCCCTCTTTACATCAGTAAGCATGGCGCATCGGCTTCTATTTCTTCACTTTCCTTTTTATTATCCAAGCCCGCCTCAATAAGACTGCGTTCAATGTTTTAAGGCGACAGCCTTTAATGGCTCATACTGTCGTGACCAAGACGTGTTAGTAAATTTGTCCGCGTTTAAGATTGGACGAAATGGTCGTGACGTCACTGCGCGCGAATTTTGACGGGTGTCCACCGAAATATGTGAGACAGTTTCTGCGCAATTTTCTTTCCTCAAATACAATTTGCATTTTCTTCACTATGGCCCCTCTTTCTCTTTCTTCTTTCACTCCACTTCCTCCCTTCCTGTACGGTGCGGTTCAGGTGTCCACCGAGATGACAGAGAATTACAGCGCGATTTCCTTTCCTCGAAAGCGTTGCGTTCAAAGGGCAACGCATCGCGCCGAACGGATGGTGGCGTTCCATGGACTCCCTGGCGGCGCTACAACACGCTGTCGCGTTCCACTCCTAAAGGCAAAGATTAAGCGTCATTAATTGGAAGTTAATTAGTGAACCAACATCATGTGAAGTGAACAATCGCGTAGCAGAATGCAGCACTCAGGATTTCGCCTTTGACCACTTTAGCCACTAAAGTTCCTCGTAATTTTGTTTTTTCCAGATTCACCTCAGACTAGAAAAACCGTATGATTGTACAAAAAATACAAAATGTAACGCAAGCCCATGCGGCATGAATGTAGACACTGAATGCGTTCGTGAATTAAAAGAAAAAAAGCTTGGAAGCGAAGCTACCAATCGGAGAAGAAAAGGAAGATCAGGCTACGACGTCGCTGTTCGCCGCCACCGCCTGCGTCTTGGCCACTCGATCTCGCTTCGTCTCCAGTGTTCCTACAGGCAAGGCTGAACATCCGGGTGCCACCGGAGAGAGCTGAGGCGAACGCTTCTACTTGGAGCTGATTGACCACCACGAAGACAGCTGCGACGCGGATGTGGCTGAGCCGTTTTGAGGGGCAGTGGTGAACGTAGCGGACCCGGAGCTCGATCGAGGTGAAGGAGAACGGAGGGTGAAAAAGGACGAGGGACAGGAGCAAGCTGAGCAGCAGGAGGACCGTGCTGAAATGGGGGTGCGCAACTTGCTGTTCCGTTTTCAGACGTTCCAGTTCGTCGGCACCGTGATGACGAGCCTGGTCTGGACATTCGCCATTAACCGCTTGGTGAGTAGCCCACAGCAGAGGTTTACCGAGGATTCCGCTGCTATCACCGGTGTGGTTACACTACGAATTGTTAGACCAAAGTGAGCGTACCTGAGTCAGCAGAGCTCGTGAAATCAGCCAAGGTGGAGTTCTAAGTGGAAATACTCTGAGGATTGCCAGTCGGGTAGCGGATATAACTGAACGCAGGAATCCTTTTTCTTTTCCAACCCGTACCCATCATATTACGTGACATAGACCAGTAACAAGTTACATAAATGCATTTACGGCCGAACGCCTCACATGAGTAGGTGGATAATTCTGACAACAATACGGAGTGTCTAGCGTTCCGTCCAGACGGAACTTCGCTGCTGCTGCAGTTCCGTCCAGACGGAATATCAGGTTACTGCAGCTATAGAGTTCCGTCCATACAATAGACAGTTTTAGTTTCACGTACGCAGAAGCTTCACGTAAGTAGAGCGCTTACAGGTAACCTGTGCGCACGCGCAGAACGTGAAGTGTCTGTGTGGGTCGCACGGACGTACGTGAGATTCGGATCTTTGCGTTTCGGTCTTCACGTTGCTTGCGTACGTGGCGTTGGCAAGATGGCGGCGCCCTGCCCGCCCGCTTCACAACGATAAAAGCTTCGTCGCTAATCCCTCGACGGGGTATCGGGCTGTAAACTGCTGTATTTGCCTTTAGTTCGACCATTCTTGCTCTCTCATGAAGTTCTAGGTGAGAACTAGCTTTTGTTTTCCAGATAGAAGTCAGTTTCAGCAGCTCCTTAGCGTGACGGAGAAGCGTTTGTGGTCGTCACAGCAACGGGTGTGCCGACGGTCTCGCGAGACCACGCGAAGCTCAAAGCCTCGCGGGATATCGCGAGACCTTCGGAACAGTCAGCGGGAAAAGCAAAACGGTGCACGTTTTGGCTCCATACGCACACGTCGTCAACATGAGTGGGACACCAGCGCGCCTTCGCTTCTCGAAAAGTGATGCTTTTGGAATGAAGAAGATGACTCAGCACCGCCACCAACGACGACGAAGCGCTAGCGCCGCCCGTGGAAGGCTCGTGCCGGAGAACTGCCGCTTGTGTGCCGGGCTCTCGCCTCGCTTGTTCCTAGACGACTTGCGCCCGGGTCTTCGTCGCCAGCGCTTCAACGTGCTGATAAACCACTCTACACTTTAAATATGCTGCGGGGCGTGAAGGAATGCAATCCCTTTGAAGATAACTTGCAACATACAGTTCGATGGAATGAAATCGCCCAACGTTTGTCAGAAGAAAGGGGGAAAGTATTTACCGCCCGCACTGTGGCTTGGCCTGGCCCCGCTCCAAGCAGCTCGGCTAAACAAAATTAGTTTTATCTGTACTAGATGGCGCGGCACAACATGCTAGCGCATTTTTTAGGTTCTATGGCAGATCTACACAGTTTGCATCCCGTACGTGTAGCTAAAAGTGTACGAAGCGACACGAGCGTACGCTACGTAGACTGCTCACGTTTACGTGCGTGAAGGTTCTACGTACGTATAACCTTCGCGAGGTTATACGTTATACGCTGTCGCGAGGGCATATGGACGAGCCACAGTTCCTGACATTTGATCTTCAACGGGCAAACGCCAACCCAACTAGCCCCACGCACAGTCGCTGAGTAGATGAGTAGACACGTTTTAGATCGATAGCTGAGAAGCCTCAATGGCAAAAAAAGAGAAAGAAAACGGCGTCGCCCATCACATAATTTCCATTGGCTGAAGGGAACTGACGTCATCAGGTGGGAAGTGACGTGACTTTCGGTAAAGGCATCAACAGCTTCTAATGCCGTATTGCCACAGCTTCTTACCAGCACCTAAGGTAATTAGTACCACAAGTTCAGGTGCAGGAGCGTTCTCTCTGCTTCCAACGGTGTCTTTTGGAGGGAGACTGAGGCCTTCTGTGTGCTGTTACCTTTCGCCTTCGTCGTGTGGAAGAAAACGGCGTGGCTGCAGCGGAACGCCGACTAGCCCCGAAACGCAAGTTGGGTGAACGCCTGGATTACCCACGGAAGCCGCGTCCGTCTGCCCGGATGAAGTTTTGAGCGAGCGTCTCCCTACACCGCGTGCGAAGAATGCACGTTCGAACGCATGAAATGCGCGGGAACGCCGCTCGTGGACATTCCAGCGTCTGCGCTACGTGGATGGCATCTTTCTCCCTCTCCCAACACCTGACGGCGGTGTGATCCCTCAGGAGTGTGTGTGTGTGTGATTGGTGCCACAGACAACTTCCTTCCTCGACAGGCCCGGCCCCCATCTAGGGAACGTAGGGAAAGGGAACACTTTAAAACCTCGGCAGCGGTACGACCGGGGGGCTTTTCATCAGATGGTCTCATCATGTGCTCTCCTCATGCAGCGTTTCAGCATGGAGCGTCTCGTCATCGAGCTCCCTTGTAAATAATGTAAATTTAATTGTATAAAAAAAAGCTGTACAGCTTTCCTTTGTAGCCGTATGGCTGCGCTCGGGTGGATGCCAATAGTAATTACTCCCTTATTACAAATCTACTTCACCTTGGGGGATTCCCCTAAACATTTGACCAACATAATTGTATAAAGTTTTCTCTCCTTGTCTTTTCCCGCACCCTCGTCTCCGACCTCCCTCATTCCCTCTCTGGCCCGACCATGCTACCTGATCCTTTAACAGTGCACTGCCGTCGATTGCGCAGGAGGAGTCCCTGGACTCCAGGAGCGGCAGCCAGGATCCCCTGACCGCGTTGGTGATATACCAGCTGAGGCTGCGGGTTCCTGCGATCGTCGGCCCTATGCTCTTCCTTGTATTCTCGGGGTTCCTGACCGACCAAGGCACACATTCCCTGCGGCAAAATGAGTGCCTTCTCGCTGTGTACGCACTCCTGGGGGTACCCTTCGTGCTGTCGCCCTTTCTCCTGCCCAAGCGTGACCCATGCGCTGCTCGGCGCACCCCGATCGAGGAGGTGAGCACTGGAGGCAGATTTCTACTCCACCGTTATCACATGGAGGCTTACAGAGAGTGAGTTATGTTTATAACCTAACCCGACAACAGTACTCCCGCACTCTCGTCAGGTTACATGCCTTCCAGTTGGAGCAGTCATCGAGTTGTGTCTCATGGAACCAGAGGAACATGTCCAATAGGGTAGCCATGTAGCATAGCGCGTCTGCTTCTGGATAAATCCAGAGGCCTACTCTTGCACGCTGCAGGATGCCTTTGCTGAAGGATTGAAGAGAACAGGAAACCAGCCTTTAAAAGAGTTCCATTACGGCACTTTTGATGTTGACGGAACACGACTCACAAAAACACTGGTGCACCGCTCATTATTTTCTGCACCTTGCACACAGCTATAGCGAAAGAAAACAAATGCTTCGTAAAGCAAGCGGCTCTGCCTCCGAGCTACTGGGCATGTATCCCGAAGGGCAAATGGCCACCTAGGCACTTCTCGAGATAATGCTTACACTTTTACTGTAAGCCATAACTTCAATGTAGGCCACTCCCTCCCACTCCACGACCTGCCTCGACCCTGGCGTCTTAGCAGTAACAGCGACGTTGCTTTCAGCAGCTTGCAATGCCTAAAGCACGCACGTGATAACCTTTGATCACACTAGATCACGTGGTCCTTACTGTGTATTTTTGCGGGTACTTATTTATTTATTTTTTATTTACATAATACTGCACACCTCATGTGGTCCAAGCAGGAAGGACAGATAAGACATAATTACAAGCGCCATAAGTTATTACATAGGCAAAAGGTTTACACATGACACAAATGAGGAAATACACAATTCAAAGGAAATACATTACACATCAATCTGCACGCAAGAATTCATTTCTAAGATTATTTTCAAAATTATCACTTGATACAATCTGTTCGGGCAGTGCATTCCAATCGTTTATTGTGCGCGGAAAGTAAGAGTATTTAAACGAGTTTGTTTTTGCAAAATATGGTGTTAGGGCATGGGAATGTTGGTGACGGGTTTTTCGTGTAGTCGAAGGTGTAACATAAGGTGAAGAAGAAATTCCAAACTTTCCCTGGATGAGGGAATGAAGAAACATTAATCGAGCAATTTTCCGTCTGATATGAAGAGGTTTAATTTCGTTGGAGACCATTAAAGCAGATGGGGAATCAGTTCTCTTGAATTTATTGTAAATGAAGCGCACATCCCGCCTTTGTACGTTTTCTATTTTTGCTATATCTTTTTTGGTGTACGGATCCCACACTATAGCCGCATACTCAAGTTTGGGCCGAATAAGGGAGTTATATGCTAATAGCTTAACGTGACTGGGTGCTCCTTTGAGCTTGTGTTTCAAAAATCCAAGTTTTTTTAACGCAGATGAACAGATGTAATCAATATGGTCACTCCAGTTAAGCTGTGAATCTATTAAAACGCCTAAATATTTGTATTTTTCTACTTCCGAGATAGTAGTGCCGCAAGCAGAGTAACTAAAGTGGATAGGTTGTTTCTTTCTTGTCATGCGCAAAACCACAGTCTTATCAGAATTGAAGACCATTCCTGATCTGTGACACCAGGCCACAATTCCGCGGAAAGCATCATTCAACAATATCTGGTCAGCCACAGAACTTATTGGGGTGTACAGCATGCAGTCATCGGCAAATAAACCAATTTTAACATTTCTATCAATGAAACACACAATGTCGTTTACATAGACTAAAAATAACAGTGGACCTAGTACACTTCCTTGGGGGACGCCAGATGTCACTGGAAGTAACGTGGAAGAGATGCCACCAATATCCACAAACTGTGTTCGATTTTGTAGGTAGGAAGCAATCCAGTTTACTAAGGTGAAGGGCACGCCTATTAATTTCAGTTTTTCAAGAAGTTTATTATGGGGGACTTTATCAAACGCTTTGCTGAAGTCTAAAAAAATTATGTCTAGTTGTCCAGATTTATCTAATATGGAACTAAAGTTATGGATAGCAGTAACCAACTGCGTGACAGTTGAAAAACCTTTCCTGAAGCCGTGTTGAAATGGAGACAAGCATCCTTTAGAGTTTAATATTTTATTTCAAGTATGTGGTTAGCGATAATGTGTTCGATTAGTTTGCAACAGGTACTCGTTTAAGAAATCGGACGGTAATTGCCTAAACACGCGCGGTCCCCCTTTTTATGCACAGGCACAACTCTGGCTGTTAGCCAGTCGGGGGGCAATGAAAAAGACGATAAAGATAAACAGAAAATTTTTGTTAAGAAATGAGCTAATGATTCAGCATAACGGCGTAAGAAGGCGTTTGGTATGTCGTCTGGACCATGTGAACTTTTAGTATCTAACCGGAGTAGGGATTCAACAACGCCTTCGTAGGATACAGTGATTGATTCTTCAGGCGGAAGGTCAAATACATGTTCATTGGCACTTTCTTTAGAAAACACAGAATGAAAGTAGGCATTGAAATGCGTCGCAATCGATTGAGGGCACGTAATCACGTTGTTATGCACAGTGATTTAGTTTATTTGCTTGTGGGAAGTTCGAAGGTGATCCCAAAATTTATGGGGATCATTTCGTATAAATTGTGGAAGACTTTCTGTAAAATAATGTTTTTTTGCTGATTTAATGCTAGAAGAAAGCTCTTCTGTTAAAATAGCTAACTGACTAGAACTGGCGTTCTTAGCTTTTTTCAGCCGTTTCCCAAAAACAATTCTCTGTCTTCTTGCGCAGCATACTGGTATGCAAACCAAGATCAAAGCGGCAAATCCCTTTAAAGGAGGTCTGAATTAGAGCACTGCACGGGCCTCAATCTGAGGCCCAAGCCCGGCCCGGGCCTGAGACCTGAAGCCCGGCCCAGGCCCGCGGCTTCAAGCCCGGACCCGGCCCAGGCCCTCTAAATTATCGCTCTAGCGAGCCTGGCCCGGCCCGTGAATCCCGGAATTAAGCCCAGCCCGGGCCCGGCACGTTTCACAGTAACGCTTGAGGTATACTGTTCACTCTGAGCAAGTAGACTGCTACTAGACCGATAAGAATCTGCCCGGCAAATGTTCTGAAACCTCAGTTTGGCTTGCAGAAAGTTGGTTCTTTTTAAACCAGAAGGAAGTGATTAAGAGTAGTGCTCGCCAGGCCCGTCTTTTGGACAGTGATCTCGTGTAGGTGCGCAAAGATAAACTCGGACGTTCCGAGAGCCAAATAAAAAGAGCTGCATACGCACGTAATAGACTACTTTGCATTCCGCCATGATTTTAATCAGTTATATTTTGCCGCCCGGAAGTATAAACATTAAAGCTGCCTAGCAAGCAATGGGATGACATTTTTTTAGTGAACGTGATCTCACAGGTTGAATCCATAGCCGAACTGGTCGCCTTTCAACAGAAACGAAAAGCTAAAAGGCTTTAGTATTTCAGCGTGTGTTTTGAAGGCTCCTAAACTCATGTGTTCTTCCCGCATGCATTTCTAATAGGGTATAGGTATGTTTTGGGATGACGAACGATCAATGGCCAATTAAGACCGGTTGAATTTTACTCTTAGTGGTGGAGCAGAAGATAACGCGCGAACCACGTGACAACTTACAGGGCAATACACTTGTCATGACAACCAGACTGAAGAAGCGAGGAGGGACAGATGTGGTTATGAGATGAGATTTACAAACTCTCGCGAGCTTTTGTGGCTATTTCATTTGCGAGACGTTCCAGTCAGCTGATCAGAAAGAAAACCAAACGCGCTTTAGTTGGTGAATTTTCTCACACTTGGAAAATATAGCTATAAAATTATAGCTGTGTTTTTGGGGCTTAAGGGCCCAAGGGGAGCCAGGCTGTGTGAGACACCGAAGCAGAGGGTTCCGGATCATTTCGACCACCTGGGTTTCAACGAGCAATGATACTATAAAGTACATGGCTGTCATACTTGCCGCCTAAATAGAAATGCGGCCGCCGAGGCTAGGAGCAAACCCTGGTTCCCCGGCTCAGTAATCAAGCGCCTTGACCACTAAGCCACCGAGGCGTGGAAGTAAGGAAATAAATAAGTCAATGAATAAAGCTTCGTTTTTTTTCTCAGCGCGTACTATAATCCATAGCTCATCCGTGTCGCTGCTCCAATGCCGCAGTTGTGTACTTCACTCTGCAATAATGAATGAATAGTTGGACACCAGCCGTTTCTGTACGGACCCAAGCCCGACTCGGGACCGCAGCTTTAAGCCCGAGTTCGGTGCGGGCCCGCAACTTCAGGCCCGGGCCCGGCAAAACAGACCATGTCCCGGCCCGGCCTGGGCTTTCGGGCCGGCCCGAGCCCGTGCAGTGCACTAATCTGAATTCCAACCAGTGACATCGGCCTATTTCCGTGACGTCACTATGAATCGCATTGCGCCTGCTAGCAAACCAAGATTAAAGCGGCAAATCCCCTTAAAGCAGGTCTGAATTCCAACCAATGACATCGGCCTATTTTCATGACGTCACTATCAATCGCATTGCACCTGCCAGCCACTTGCTAGCGCTCGTGGCAAGTTCTGGGCCATTTACCGTGACGGACATAAGAATAGGGCTACAACATGAGCTGAAATACCTGCTTTGAGGTTGTTAGGTGCTTTGTTCTTGAGTTTTACTCGACTATATTGCAATTAGTGTATGGTACACTTGGGCAGATGAGACTAGGAAATTGCGGGTATAAGGGGGTCGCAGCTGGCACTGGACTCAACTGTGAATCACTGGGACCTGCATTTGTTCTGCACTTGACGAAGGGTAAACAAGGTGGTCCCGATGGTAACGCTGCCGCACTCTTACGAAAGACACAGCAGCTCCAGTTTTTGTACAGGCGCCTTTACACTTACGGGCGTTAGATTTCCCGTAATTTAAGTAATCTTTATTGTAGAATCCTTCCCTACATGATGAATGTCTCGTTTTCTGCCTCTTTACAGGACAACCTAGCATGCGTTTGCCCAGCAGACTCGGCTCCCGTTGAAGAAGCATCACTGCTCTGGACATGGATGTCGCGCTACGGTCCAGTGCTCCTGGTCGGCATCATCAGCGCTGCGAAGCTGTACAGAGACAGGAATGAGATGGAACCAGTGGCGGCGCCACTAGCGGCTCCGTTAGCAGCTCCAATAGCAGCTCCGATGGCTCATCCGATGGCTCATCCGATGGTGGGTCCGATGGCTGATCCGATGGCGGGTCCGATGGCGGGTCCGATGGCGGGTCCGATGCCGGATCCGATGGCTGGTCCGATTCCGGCGGAAGTTCTATATGAGATGTATCTGCTGGCAATGGAAGATGCTGAACTGTGGCGTGACCGTGCGAGAGGCTGAACACCAAAAAGGGGATGCCAGGAGTTGGACGTCTGGGCAGCATCGTCAAGGAAGACATAGAGGAATGTGCACTGAGAGGTTCTGTTTGCTTGTTTCTGAGATAAACTCCATTATCAGCTGCACTGTCGTGGTCCTCATTGCCAGTGCCACTTATCTTCGTGAAGTCGAGAAAGGCAAGGCTGGCATGCCTAAAAAAATCCCGGGTAGCGCAAATTAATTCAGATTCCTCCACTACAGCGTCTCTCAGGGAAGTTATACCACACATACCATGCCACATAATACTTGCGGGAATGCTTTCGTGTCCTGGCTTTTTGTTCGACCGACTCAGGGGGAAAACAGGGATGTCAGCAGTGAAAACTTTGAGATCCCTGAGGCGACCCGCATTGGAGAATGCGAAAGCAAAACGTCGGCATACTATATCGACGTCAGTGGCTGTTCTGACGTCCATGCACTATATCGACGTCCATGGCTACTTTCACGTCTAAGTGTATTTTTTGGCGTTTGATTAATTGCACCTCATCAACCAAATTTCTCCCACGGCAGCATTTTATCGCACACGATCTGTCACAATCTCATTTTCACACATTTATCTACAGAACGACGTAATCGTGCGGACAAAATTTGCGGACACGTTTTGCGGACGCGACAGAGCCATATAACGCTCTCGCATTAAAGGAAAATTGAGTGGAGAAAGTGGCACACTTCAATGTATAAAAGATGAATGGAAAAAACAAAATACAGTGGGAAGAGCAACTTGGATCACTCAACCCTTATAAAAATGGTCTATAGACAGTCTATAGACTTCTTATCGACTCTACTGACTTTCTATAGATATTGCTTCTTGCCTATTCATATCTATAGACTGCCTATAGACAAAATTCTACTAAAAGTGTATGGCCATAAATCCAGAGATTGTCTATAGACTGTCTATGGAATTTGTATTGCCTATAGACTGTTCTCTAGGATTTGTCTATAGACAGTCTATATAGACTTTATAGAAAGAAGTCTACAGACACACTATAAACTGTTTAAAACTTTTTTTTTGTAAGGGAAATCCCACCGGTGGCACACCTGCCATTGCAGGGCAGTGGCGCATCGCTTAACCGCAGCACCACTGCGCCAGGAGAAGTACGAGGATTCCCAGGGATCTATTAATTTGAAGTATATAATGACCAATACTGCATGTATGGGTATTATAACATTAGCTATTGCGTCATACCCTTAAGGAGGAGCTTAAACGGCTTTTGAAGAGGCTTTAGAATTCGATTGAAACGAGCTGAATGAGTTGAAACTTGAGGGTAAAGCATTCGAAATCTTTTGAAGCGAAAAGCTTCACTAGGCTCGTCAACACCGCGCTTCGCGTGGGCCACCCCTGGGCGCCGCCGTGGCGCGCCCTTTCCCTCCTCGCCACCCCCTCCGTTCTCCTCCCCGCCACCGGTTTACCCTTCGCCGCTGCCGCGCGGTCTCCGCCGCAGTCCCAAGAGGAGAAGGTTATTTCGCAAGGCGTTGCGAGAACGCGTGAGCGGCGGCGGCGGCCGTAGAAGAGGCGCAGACATTCGCCATGGAAGGAGGAAAAGAAGACCCAGAAGTGGTAGCGAGGGAGTTGGCTACTGCGCGCTCGCCTCCTCGCCACCGTTTGCCCTTTCGTCGCAGCCGCGTGTTTACCAAAGTTGATACGCATGCGGAAGGAGGGCTAATAACGCGCTTGCCTACGCCGTTATCGTGGTGCTCCCAGTGCATTGTGCGCGAACTGCGACAGCCATGCCGTCAAACAAAGCATAACTGCAGCTTTTCGCTTGTATATCCAGGCTTAACCAGAGCTAAGCCACTGCCAATTTGTTGCGCTAGCAATTGAAAGGTGATGTAATCGCCGACTAAAGCGGCGTCGGCGTTCAGGCTTCTCTGCAGTGCATGGCGGCAGGCAGAGGCCGCAATGATGGTGTCACATACGGCGGCGCTAACTTTCCAGCGAAGAAGCGGTTGTTTCAAGGAAGGAAACGAATGCCGTCCAGGGTGAAGCTCACAAAGCATTGTTTGCATGTATCAGACGCCGCATGGCAGCATATAGACGAAAGCCACGGACGTCTGAAATTTCGCCATCAACGACGTCACCACGAGTTTCTCCGCACTCCTCTAGCGCACTGAGGAGAAGCTTGAACATGGTCGCGGTTTTATTCGGCGATTACGTCACCATTTTAAATGCTAGCGCCAAACTACACTACTTCGCATGCTCTACCTAGAAGCTTCATAGATTCGAATTCTTGAATAGCCTATAATTCTGAAAAAAACCCTTTCACCTCACCCCCCCCCCCAAAAAAAAAAAAAAATTTTTGAACTTTGTTATTGCCTTTTGTCTCTAAATTTTCTAAAGTACTTGCGCTAAATGATTTTATAGGGTGAATTCATTTGGCGCAAGGAAATTTCGTCCATACTGTTGTCATATTTCACCGAGTATCCATCCTCAGGTGATTTCACGTATTTCATAGTTTCAACTGCGAGTTCGCCTTACCCGCGATACAGCAGTGTGGTGCGGGCGAGGCTTTATTTCTGAATCATTTAATTCGCTCAATCTACTACCTGTTAGTTCGCCACTCTTCGCTTACATTTAACGGCCCATGCTGGTGCTTACTTCGAAAAATTAATGTACAAAATTTAGGTGACACGATGAACAGAATTAACATTTCCTTCTTTGATTATAGATATTGTTTAGTCATGTGCACCAGTAACGTTTTTATAAAATTTATTCATGCATCAAATGCATAATATGGATAATTTGTTCGAATCTGCTAAGGAACGTCATGGTGAATAATGAAAAGGCTAGCTAGCTAGTTAGCCTTCATCTTGAAGGGAAACAAGAGAGCTAAAGCAACACAGCTAAAGATTTAGACAAGCTAATCATCATCATCATCTTCTTCTGAGCCCATCCGGGTAGCATTCTTCTTTCATTGTCGACTACTTTCACTCGATCATCATCCTCTTCCACTCCCACCCTGATAACACTGCATTTCATATTCTTTCAGGCCAACCTGTTTTTAGAAAATCTTTGCGCTCACACAGGAAATCTGAAAGGTTACGGACGCCGAGATGCACGGATATTGATGTTACAGTATTTTATAGCGTGGCTTCATTAAATAAAATATAACTCAAAGCGGCGCTTTAGAACAGAAGAGAAGGAGAAGGAACAAGTTACGAAATCGCCGTTCGAAGCCGGCGGATGCTAACTTTCGTGAGCCTCACTCTGCCAACTTAACTTGATTGCGCACTCGTTGTGGGCAAAGGCGAACTTCAGGAAGCGACCAGAGAGGCCTGAGTTCCGCAGTCACACCTGGGACTGACTTGCCGCCTCGAAGTGAGCGCTGACACGCTGATGGCTGAGCCGGCTTTCGAGGAACCGAATGATGTGAACCCGGGGCTGGACCTCAGTGAAGAGGAGGAGGAGTGGGATGAAGATGAGGAGGAAGCGGTGGAAGAGGATGAGCGCCAGGACAACGCTGTTAATGAGATGCGTGGCCAGGCAGCCAAGCCACTTCGCTACCATATCTTCCAGGTAGTCGGGACTCTGGCTATCAGCATCTCCGGCACTCTCGCCATATACGGAGTGGTAAGTGAGGCGATTCCTACCGTTTGTGGAAGGGTGTCTCCTAGCAGTTGCACGGGCAAATGGCGACGGCAGAAAGCTTGGTAGCGGATATAAAAGTATGCAGGCACTCTTTATTCGTTCCTACGTATGCCCATCGAAGGATGTACCATTGATAAGCTGCTTAATATGCATTGATAAGCTGCTTAATATGCATAAGATGGAATGCCTCACATCGCACCATGGACAGCTGTAATACCTCCAGTGACCACACAAACTTTCTTCATAGAAAAAGTAGACTGAGTGTCATGTAGACCCGAAAGCTAAGGTAGATAAGGTTCTTGTAGGCCCAAATGCTCATGTAGCCTCGTGACCACCACAGTACCTCGTAGGAAACGAATACAATACAGCAGCCCCCATTGCTTTCCGGTCACGTGTGGCGCTTGAGGACCGTTTCCCCTATATTGCGTTCCAATAGACTGGAGGGCGGTTACCACGACTCGACTCCAACCCATTCAAACAAGAGATCACACCATCGGCCCCTAGCTTGTCAAACAATGGTTACACAACCAGCTTTACTACAGGGGGTAGCATGAACGGCAGTGAGCTCCGAAAGTAAAGGCGATCGGTAGCAGCAAGAGCTCTGATCAGCTCGTTTTCTTATTCACTGTAGCCGTTCTGGCTCATTTTTTTTTTTTTTTGATGGCATTCACTTTGTTCCATCGTGGCCGAGGAAGAGCACGAACGCAGGTTACCAGGGCAGGAACGAAAGTGGGCTTTACTCATAGACGCATCTGCTTATATAGCGCTTATATAGGTTCCAGTTTTATCTCCTCCGCCTTGAAGGGACACTGGATTGATTTTGGCGGTCATATTCTAGTTCAACAGGTCTGAAGAGGAGGTCTTTGTGAGTTTTAGAAGAGAGAACTGGTGGGCTAGATGGTTCTTGAGAATCATGGTGAGGGAACAGCGCAGGGGACGAGACAGAAGGAACATTGAAAGACACTCAGGACACTGAATATTCGAGTCTAATTGAAAAGCTCTGCGTGAACCCTATAATTTGCAAACAATTTTTAAAAATAACGGTTCGCTATAGCTCAACACAGTTTAGGTCGACACCTTACCACGCATCCCTTACCACGATGACGTCAGTGGGTAGTCTGCGCACCCAGGTGGCGTGGGCTGGATGGGCTAAATGGGCCGCGGAGGGATGCAGTCGCGACCTGTGTATCTTTTAATGCGAGAGAATTATATGGCTCTGTTGCGTCAGCAAAAAGTTTCCGCAGTTTTGCACGCACGATTACGTCATCCTCTGAAGATAAATATGTGAAAGTCTGATTGTGACAGATAGTGCGTGATTCAGCAAAAAGTGTCCGCAGTTTTGCACGCACGATTACGTCATACTCTGAAGATTAATATGTGAAAGTCTGATTGTGACAGATAGTGCGTGATAAAATGTTGCCGTGAGAAAAAGTTGGTTGATGAGGTATAAGTAGTTAATTAATTGAACACAAAAAAAAAACGTGAGAAATACACTTATACGTAAAATTAGCCATGGGCGTCGATATAGTACATGGACGTCCGAACAGCCACGGACGTCGATATAGTATGTGGACGTTTTGCTTTCACATTGCTCCAGTGCGGGTCGCCGCTGTAACCTCAAAGTTTCTTTGTTTTCTGTTTTTTTTTTCTGGTGTGGCGACGTGTATCAGTTGACGGGCGCGACGACGAGAATCATTTTAGTGCAGTAGTACTTACAGTGGACATTCCTCACATTTAGCCGTTGTTGTTTGGTTGCCTGACCGCCTGCCTGCTTTGTGGCCGATTCCCGCCTCCCCACTGGGCTGTAGGTAACCTGGCAAGATGTGTATATGTATATGCACCTGGCAGGTTGGCAGCTTACCAGTGCCCACCGAGTTATGGGCAAAATACCCACCGTGGCAGGTAGAAGTTCAATTAATGATTGGTCGCGGGAGGTGGCCAGGGGAGAGAAACCTAGGTCTTACAAGCCTCGGCACCCTTACAAGAATTTCTTTAAATAATCTATAGACTGTCCATCGACTTCTGTCTGTAAAGTCTATAGACAAATCCTAGAGAATAGTCAACAGGCAATAAAAAGCCTTTAGACAATCCGTAGACAATCTATAGATTTATGGCCATACAATTTTATGAGACGTTTGTCTGCAGAATGTCTTTAGACTATGAATAGATAAGAAGAAATATATATAGGAAGCCAATAGAATCAATATTAAGTCTTTAGACTGTCAATGGACCATTTTTATAAGGGCGATGGCAGCAAGGGCGATGGCAGCAATTGCCCTCTCAGGGCAGTGGCGCATCGCTTAACTGCTGCACCACTGCGCAAAGAGTGGTACCAGTATTCCCAGAGACCTATGAATGTAAATTAGAGAATGACCAATTCCGCATGTATGAGCATTAACCTATTGTCGCTACCCGAACAACTTCCATCTGAATAATGGATCTCAACACCGGAACGGAAGTGAAAGCCGAAGTGCTAGAGCACCTAATTCGAACTTTGCATGACTACGCAAATCCAGTGTCATTTTCTTTTAACTGCCGATATCGTCGGTGTTAATGAAGCTGTAGCTTAAAATGTCTTTGTGGTTTGGTGGTGAGCGGTAGAATGCCGACTGTTCGAGCGCTTTTCCTCACCCTTGTATATACCATTTCATGCTCCCTTAAATAGTGCAAAGGAATACTTCCCTTAAATATGTGTACTTCAAATCATTCCACCTTTGAAATCCGTAGCATCACTTCAATTATAACGGGAACATATAACTGCTTGAAACGCAACCTACTCTTCAATGGTTTTGTTCGCACGGATATGGGAGCAGTGTGGCAGAAATATGGGGCATAGAAACGTGGGGTGGAGCGCATATGGCAGGTTCTCTCAGATCATCAATGGCAGTTTGCCAATATGCCTCAAGAGAAAGGTATACAAATGTTGTATCTTACCGGTACTCACCTATGGGGCAGAAACGTGGAGGCTAACAAAGAGGGTTCAACTTAAGTTAAGGACAACGCAGCGAGCTATGGATAGGAAAATGATAGGTGTAACGTTAAGAGGTCGGAAGCGGGCGGAGTGGGTGAGAGAACAAACGAGGATTAATGAGATCCTAGTCGAAATCAAGAGGAACAAATGGGCTGGGGCAGGGCATGTAATGCGCAGAATAACCGCTGGTTGTTTATTTATTTATTTATTTATTAATTATACCCTCAGGGTACAAATGTACATTATAGATGAGGGGGGCGGATGCAGAGGCATACACATTGTACACAAAAAAGTTATTAGTAAAAAATATACACAATCTCTGTAAAACCAGTACAAAAACGAAAGTAAGCATACAAAAAGAATGAAAAAGAACAAATGTACAAAGAGTAAATTACGAAATTGGTAACAGTGTTAATAAATACAGAAAAATATGACAAGGAAAACAAATAATAAACAAGGAATGCAATAAACAAACAGTCGTAATGGAAATATGAACAGCATCTATGAACGCCATGATGATGATATGAGCACTAGCTATGAAAAGAAACTGTGTAATGCTGATTTAAAGTTCTCAATTTCAGATATACTTGTTAGTGATGCTGGTAGGTTATTCCAGTCATTGCTTGTCCGAGGAATAAACGAGTATGAATATGCAAGCGTATTTGAGTGTGGAATATGTACCTTTTTGCTGTGGTCACGGCGAGTTGAGGGCCACGGAGTGGATTCCAAGAGAAGTCAAGCGTAGCAGGGGGTGACAGAATGTTAGGTGGGCGGATGAGATTAAGAAGTTTGCGGGGATACGATGGCCGGAACTGGCGAAGGACAGGATTAAGTGGAGAGACATGGAAGAGGCCTTCGTCCTGCAGTGGGCGTGGTCAGGCTGGTGATGATGAATATCGTCTCGGCTCGTGCAGATTGCGTTTTGGTGAAGTCCGAATTTCTGCGTCTGCACAGCCGTCGCCTGACCAGGAGGCGTCTCTGGACCCGTGGAACGACAGCTGGGATGCCTTTCCCGCGCTCCTGGTCTCCCAGCTGCAGGTCCGGCTGTTCGCCGTCGTCCTGCCCGTCCTCTTCCTCGCTTTTCCCGAGGTCCTCGGCTCCCTGAAGCAGAACGCGTGTCTGCTCGTCGTCTACACGGCCCTCGTGGCGCCCTTCATCCTTCTGCCCGTTCTCCTGCCGATGCCGCCCTGCTCCGGTCCGGACACCGCGAGAAAGCCGGTGGGCATCGACGACACAGTTCTTCAGACCCGTCGAAACATGCTAGTTGAGAGCCTTCAGGCACGGAATACGTTCTACGCCTTACAGGAGCATGAATAACGGATTTTCGACTGTTTGTTTTCTTCTTCAGGAAGCCACTTAACAGATTAGAATTCATGAATCGCAAAGTTGGATTCGTCGAGCTCGCTAAATGATTTGTAATTGAATTCCTGTTCTTGTGGTTTTTTAGTTTCAACAGCAGCTAGTAAGAAAGGATTAAAACTACCACAGGTATTAGTGCTTTGGGAGCAATCGAAAATTATTTCGAAGCCCTTCACTACGGTTTTCGTCATAGTCTGTGTTGCTAAGGGAATGTTTAAGCACGCATACCATACCATACCATACCATACCATACCATACCATACCATACCATACCATACCATACCATACCATACCATACCATACCATACCAAATACCGTACCGTACCGTACCGTACCATACCATAATGTACCTTATAGCACAACCATTAGCCTCTTAAAAAGACTACTACCATCTCGCATGGAGTAAATGCAAATGTACGCATTATTGCATCCCTGACGTTCGTCGCGAGGTTTAAATGCTATAATAATAAAAATCTCTGCCTCTCCCGTAAACGAGAGTAGAGTAAGCATGAAATGTTTACGGGCCTAATGTCATCTCGGTGGACACCCGAACCGCACCGTACAGGAAGGGAGGAACGCCACCACCCGTTCAGCGCGATGCCTTGCCATTTGACCGCAAGGTTTTTTGAGGAAAGGAAATGGCGCAGTAATTCTCTGCCATCTCGGTGGACACCCGAACCGCACCGTAAAGGAAGGGAGGAACGCCACCACCCGTTCGGCGCGATGCCTTGCCCTTTGAACGCAGCGCTTCTCCCCCGGGCCCCTGTGCGCCTGCGCGGCTTTGCTTCGATGCGCGAAGCCCCTAAGAGATCACGTGTGACAACGAAGTGTAACGCGGCATTTATGTGCTTTTTGCACGCGTTATTAGAAATCGGAAATTATAATTCCGTGCATTATCAAACCCACAGCTCCACTGATATCTTGATAAACATTGAGAAGGCACTGGCAGCAGTTATTTTTTGTCTCGTTTGGAGACCAACCGGCGCTTGCATGCCGGTCGCGTAGGAGGGCTTAGAGAGTCTCGTTAAATCTCGTTAAGTCTCGTACGGTGCCCGGATGTTCTCGTTTCAGAGCCCGGATGACTGGATTTCAGTGCCCGGATGACTGGATTTCAGTGCCCGGATGACTGGATTTCAGTGCCCGGATGAGTGGATTTCAGTGCCCGGATGATGGCTTTCGGTCTCGGCGTGACGTCACCACACTGCCGACAACGGGAGCTAAAAGCATTTCATGCTTAATAAATACTTTATTCACACCAAAGAAACAATACAAGACGCGGACGCGCCAAAGCCTCAATTGGGCTTGTAGGGCGCCGTCCGGCAGCAGCAACAACCTCTGTTACCAAATCAATTCTTACCATACCATACCATACTAATACGAATCTATGATTCGTATTAGTCCCAATTTGCACGATTTTCGATTACCATGCAGTCCAACATGGTGTATACCCTCTATATGTTAGTGATTAGTAGCACACAAGTGTCGCGGCGTAAAATGCGGCCATAGGAACTTGTCCGGCGAGGAGGCATGATACGCAGCCTGCATGGAGTGGCACCGTTTTTTCGCGTCGCACGTCCAAAAGAAACAGACACAAACAAAAACAGTTCTTGCACTCTGCATCTGCTGGTAAGCCAGCACACTATCCACTAGACAAAAGCACTCTGGCGGTGCCATCTGGCAGTGGTACACGGCACTGGTTAACACTCGCCTCCTCCTCACAGCACCACCCGAGACGCAGTTCATCCCTGGACTCCAGCATCGGCGGAGACGCGTCAGCGGCGCTGTGGACGTGGGTCTTCTGGTACGGTCCCGTGCTCCTGGTCAGCATCCTCAGCGCCGCAAAGATATACAGAACCAGGAATATGGAGGCGCCAATGGCCCCGCCAATGCCGCAGCAGCCACTGCCGCCGGCACACGAAGAAACTGGACTGTGGATGGACCGCCGCAGAGGATAGACTAAAACGAGAGAGGCGGCCACTTTTTAAAGCCTCGTCATGTCTGACTTGGCATCGTGCTGTTTTGTTTCTCAATTTCTCCCTCAAATAAAAAAGCTTGCAGTATGGTCCGTACTAAGCCTGCATTACCCTGTTGCATGAAATTAAATTGGTCATTCCTTTGTGCTCTCAAAGCCGCGGTGGCTCAGTGGTTATGGCGCTCGGCTGCTGACCCGAAAGACGCGGGTTGGATCCCGGCCGCGGCGGTCGAATTTCGATGGAGGCGAAATTCTAGAGGCCCGTCTACTGTGCGACGTCAGTGCACGTTAAAGAACCCCAGGTGGTCGAAATTTTGAAATTGCTGCCGCGGTGGCTCAGTGGTTATGGTGCTCGGCTGCTGACCCGAAAAATGCGG
Organism: Amblyomma mixtum; assembly: GCF_055824585.1. Lineage (NCBI taxonomy): Eukaryota > Metazoa > Arthropoda > Arachnida > Ixodida > Ixodidae > Amblyomma > Amblyomma mixtum. Next base: position 18,019,958 of record NC_143019.1, read on the forward strand.
GTGCGATCCCGGCCGCGGCGGCTGAATTTCGATGGAGGCGAAATTCTAGAGGCCCGTGTACTGTGCGATGTCAGTGCACGTTAAAGAACACCAGATGGTCGAAATTTCCGGAGCCCTTCACTACGACGTCCCTCATAGCCTGACATGCTTTGGGACGTTAAACCCCCGTAAACCAATAAACCAACACATAATTTGAACGGGTGCATTATATCAACAGAAAAAATACCATACTGCTTAAAGCAAGGAGTGACAGAATGTACCATGACAGAAATGTCATGGTACATTCACAATCAATCTGGCAGCACGTTTCTGTGCAACTAATATGTTGTGTTTGTTATGTTTTGTTGTGATACCCGAGACACTCATGCCGTAGGTAATGACAGGAAGTATGCACTATAAATAAGAACTTTTGTTCTTTGTTCTTTACGACACCGTCGTCCGCACAGGTGCTCGTGTTCTTACGATAAGCTCAGGTGAAGAGCAGGTGTACAGGGTCGTGCCTCATTATTATGCACGCTTGGTTCCCGAGCAAATCTATCCATGAACTTTGTTGTTAATAATAACGAAATGCGAAAAAAAAACGGAAATAAAAACACCTTGTAATTAAAGTCTCCTTCGGTGCTAGTGGCAGTCAGTGAAGAGAAAATTAGACAAAACCTAGGAAGTTAGAAGCGCATTATACTGGTCGCCATTATCTTAGATATTGCGGCACAGTCTGAAGACCCTATAGTGGCGTATCACGTGCGTGATGGTGTCTCATGGCGTGATCGCATATCTTCTACTGAGACTCTTCGCATCCTGTGAACCGCTGGTACATACTAGTCGCTGGAAGCTGTTGAAAGAAGCTTCACATTCATCCCAAGTCAGGAAACACAATAAACCGCAAAGGAAATCAACTGGGCACTTTGGCATTGCAAAATATGAAAGCACAAAAAAGAAAAGCGGGCCGTCGCTAAGGTTTTTCCATTTTTGCACTGCCTTTCACTGGTTTCCTGCTGACAGAATACAGGAAAGGAAACATCTGGTTGCTGCAGTCGAGAGTTACTTCTGACCACTGTTCATATTAATGCGACAGAAATATATGAATCCAAATGGGCTCTATCCATTTTCGCCGGGTGCATTTTACAGGCAGTTAGATTCCGTTCTGATTAGACGTAAGTACATTCAAAAGGAGTGGTTCTCAGAAATATTTTGCAGATCAGTTTTAATTGTAAAGAAACTGTGGTATAATATAAGGTACTCTCCTGAAAATATTGAGGGTAAAGGTCCGTTGTTCCGATGCATTGCAAAATCTTTAAAGATTTTTCCATCACTCTCATTGAGCAGTTAATTTAGCCATAAAAAACCAACGAGGAACGTCTTCGATTATATCAAAGATGCCCATAACAAAAAAAAATGCAACCTTGTCAAGGGAAGTCCCGTGGATATTAAGGCGGAAGCCTTTAATGCCTCATCGTTGTAAGCAGGAGTTATCGACAGAAATGTCACGCTTTTCAATTGGCCGAAATGGTCGTGACAATAGACCGATCCCACCAACCGATCTGCGCATGCGCCAGTTTTCCGGAAGTCGCGCCGCCGCCATGCTAGTTGTAGTCACGTCGTGAGCCGCACTACAGCTGCACCCGTTGGCTGCACCGTTCTAATCAGCGCTCGTTGAGTACGCGCAAACTTCCCGCACGTCTCTCCGAATTCACCACCGAGGAAATTTCGTCATGTGAGTACTTTACGAAATTTTATTGACTCTTTCATGACAGCTGTACGCTCGAAAGTTTCTGCTGCTCTTCCTTTTCTGTTGTTGATGTGCGCCGGGTACCGCATTGGTTTTTGCTACAGTGTTATTCTGTTACACTACAATTTGAGGTATGTATGAGTACTCTTTTGATGTAAGCACTTGTTTTGCTGCACTGTTTTCGCTTATGTGCTTCGCAATGAGTGTAACGTTAACAGCGACGGATATAGGAGCACCGCGTACTTGTTGGCGACAGTCTTGAAATGCGGCGCCGAGTATTTTGAGCTCCGGTACTTATGTGGCTTTTGCCGATGACCAATATTTAGCCGCAGTGATATCTGGAGGTCCATTGGCAGGCTAGGTGACATTTTTTATTTGTGTTAAAGCGAATGGTCAGGTTACTACTTCGAAAAATTCAACTGCGTAGCTTGAGTCGAGTGTACCATCTTCGCGCTGGGGAATACGCGTCATTCTTTATATAAGTAGCCGTAATAAGATTTTATTAACGATTCATACTGGCCGATTAGGTCTGAGCTTGACTTGCGCATGTGCCTTACAATCACGGGTTTTGGGTGCGGTATAAAACGTGCGGATCGCCCTCCTTCGAAATTGAAGTTGTTAGTTCAGCGCCCTGTGTGTGTCGTCTATCCTTCGTCCCTCGTCTGCCAGCGCTGCATGTTCAGGTTTAAGCTGTATGTAAGCATACAGAGGAAACAATGCGCGCGGTGCCGCTTTTCTCGCGATTGCACTCGGTCATCTAAGGGCTGCATATTTTAGCAGGTGCTGTGATTTCAAATCAGTTCATAAAACTGTATTATCTTGCATTTGATACATTTAATACTGGAAGTAATTTTATTTACATTGTTTCATTTGTTTTGGATTGATTTTTGCATCATGATTTTTGTCTTATTCCTGCCTTTTCTTTTCACTACTGTTATCCTAATTATTGCCAGCTCATAAACCTTACTTGATATTTAGAGTTCCTTGTAATTGCAACTTAACATATTTAGATTTGCCTTAAAATGCTTTAAGCATTTTAAGTGCATCCCCGCCTCAATACAGTACCTACCTTCAAAGGATTTTAGGGAGTGTCTGAATGATAAAATCAGTGAAAATGAAAAAGAGCATTGATTGAAGCCTATGTCTGCTCTAGGAAAATAAATTGTTATCAGATTAACAACACAGCATGACACCGGATTTAATAGATATCTGTAGGATACAAGCATGATGAAATGAAGGTTGTATCACGTTAGCACTATATGCAGCCTGTTTATTACCTTAGCTTATATATGGACTATGGGGCACTGATTATCTGGTACTGCCTGGTTTTTTTTCTTAGCATTGCATGGTGTGTAAATGCTTCTGTTTCACCTATGACAATGGAAATGCCATCATCAAAATATGTAGTCTTAGAAAGTGTATGGACTGTAGGAAGTTGAGCATGCAGTGTTCGGTTTGAAATTGCCCTGGCATGTGGTATGACCAGACTTTTCCACATTTTTGACAGCTGTGCACGATTCTGCCATGTCAACTGGACTACGCAGTCACAACAGTCAAGGCTGGACCAACGAAACGCGGTCACTGAACCCTTTATTCGGAAAGGAGCACATTGTCAGGTATGCAAACTGTATACAGTATGCTGTCATTGTTCTCTAAAACAGATGAGCGTGTATTCGAAACGTGAGGGAACATGCACATGGTGAAATGTTTGAGAAAGTTTTGTTTTTTTTTCTCAAACCAGTAGTGTGCTGGTACAAATTCTTTAATTATGAAGTGTTTGCAAGGTTTTTACAATACTCAGTGTTATTTACTCGTTATGGTAATGGTTTCAGTTCTACTGTGCACATTGCTTTTTTACTGATTATTCAAAATGCATCCTATGGTTATTCTTTCGTTTGAAATGTAGTAATGCTTAGAAGTGCTTATTTTGTTGATCTGTGTGCTGCATTTATATTTTGGTTTGGTGTAATCTCAAGCCAGTGTAAAATCTCGGAAGTGGGAAAGGGGATGGTGCTTATTAAGCAATTTAAGTGCCTTTTTGCTCATTTTGGGGGAACTAGTGCTTGTCTATGCAAAGTCACTATTATATTATCTAAAATACACTGACCGCAACATGTCAAGATGGCTCGTGAAAATTCCAAATGCCTGTTTTATAAAGCAGCACCAAGATTTCTTTGTGTCTGACTTTAACCAACAGAGTCCTCCTAAATTGCCTTTTTCGGATGTACAGACCAGATTTAAGCTCATGTGAAGGCGGAATTTATTTTCAGAGCTTCTACAGTGCTAAAAAACTTAATATGCAAAGTAATCGGGGTTCTCCCCAGAAAATTTTGAGAGGTGGAAATTTGTGGGCCAGGGGGAGGGGACAGAGACTGTGTAAATGGCCTCATTGCATTTTTTAGGACGCTTCATCGCACAGTCTGTGGCTGGAATGTGTAGATATACATGCCTGAAAAAAAATTCTTGGAAATGATATTAATGGTGAAGTTTATTTTCTTGTGCAGGTACATTGAGAGCAAAGGGGCTCAAAAACACAGAGAGAGTGGCCTCCGGCTTTTCACGTCAGGCCATTTACAGAAGTTGACATTTTCAACTGAAGACACGGCAGAGACCGTGGTGAAGGCACAAGTTCTGGCATCTATGGCAACACGAACAGCATATAATGTTGGTGTCAAGTTGCTTAAGTGTGACGGAGAAGTGATAAGCGGCAATTGTTCATGCATTGCTGGGAAAGGCGGAGTATGCAAACATGTGTGCTGTGTTTTGTATGGGTTGATGCACATTGCACAGCATGATCTAAATAATGTACCAGATGCCGTGGCATGCACTGAAGGCGAGCGTCAGTGGTACAACCCACGAGACCCTAAGAAAGTCACTGAGAAATTCCAGCACATTGTTTTTTCTAAGGACACCACTGAAAGACTCAGTGACGCACCAAAGCATCACAAAAAAAGAGCAGTGTACTCATCACTGCGAAGTGAGAACATGGATTTGACCACACTGCATCTTATAAACCTGCATGGCAAGTTGAGAGCCAGCAAACTGGATTGCTTTGCAGATGTCTTGGAAGCCAATGACTTCATGCCAGCAAAGCGAAAAAAAGCTGAAGATTCAGACCCTGAAGATGTGCCTGGACTACCTGCAAGGTGGCTGGAGCGAGCTAAACAAGGGGACGCTTTGTTGCCTTACACAGAGGAAGAAATTGCAGCCTTAGAGGCAGCCACACGACTTCAGAGTGGTTGCCTTCTTTGGCATAGGTACAGGGAGGGCATCATTACAGCATCACTGGCACATAGAGTGTACACTTGGGTCAAAACATGCCAAACAAAAATGGGACCACATGATGCCCGATGTCTCACTGCTGCAGTAATGGGAGGGAAGAAAGTTAGGGCAACATTTGCAATGAAGCGGGGACTGCTGTGCGAGCCCGAAGCACGACAAGCCTTTCAGGACCAAAATGACGGGCATTTGGAGCTGGAGGTCAGTGAGACTGGCCTCTTCCTCTCTAAGGAGCATAGCTTCCTAGGAGCAAGCCCAGATGGCCTTGTTAAGTGCAAATGCTGTGCACTGCGGCTACTGGAAATCAAAGTTCCTGTCAAGGTTGAAGACTTTGCCAAAATGCAGTTGCGTGATGGACAGCTAAAGAAAAGCAGCAGGTATTATACGCAGGTGCAAGTCCAGATGGGTGTGACTGGTCTGGATTCCTGTGTACTCTTCGTGTACAGCAAAGAAAAGTGTGTGCAGATTCTCGTGCCCTTTGACAGTGGTTTCTTTGCAGAGGTAGTGAAACGTTGCAAATTTTTTGTTACTATGTATTTGCTGCCCCACATTTCCAGCAACTGCTGAAGTACTGTGTACTGAAGTTTGGTGAAAAAATGAATACTGCTGTTTTTTTTTTTCGAACTGTCTTGTGTACTTGCCTGTGATCAGCACAAATGTTAATCAGCAGCATTATGGATCCGGGAAGACAGGGTTAGCTGTTAAAAAGCTACCTTGTTATTAAAGTAGCCTAACTGACACCTGCAGCTGTGCTTGTAAAGTATCTATCTTTGTATTGTGGGAACTCACAAACAGCATTTGTATGTAGGATAGGTGTATTAATACATTGCACAGAAACATCTTGGGCATGCGTATTGTACTACTCGCCATAATCTAATCATTTAATCATGAGGACAATGAATCATGCACATTGAAGCAATCAGGAACAATAAATTTCACTGCTGGATTCTTTAACATGGTATTAAGCTTGTGTTTAGTGCACAATTTAGCATTTTCTGGCTGGCAGCATAAAATGAACAATAATTAGTGACATTGTTGAGACACTGTTGAGTACAATTTTCAAATCATGGCAGTCATGATCTGTGCAAGTATTCAAAAAAAAAATTTCAAGTTCACTGGTGACTTGAAAGTCAATGGTATTTCAGGTGACACATGAGACGCCTGTTGTAAAAATGAATGCTTTCTTAAACATTGCTTTTATTAATTGTACATGAACCTCTCTTAGACAAACTCAATAGCTCATAACGAAGCACAAAACATTCTTTGGATTTCGGATGCTTTTTAACCACGTGACCATGCACGGACATGAAGGTGGCTGTCTAGTGACTTATGTGCTTGAAAGCTGAGCTTAGTCTACATATACTTCCAAGTAAAAGAATGATGCCCACTGTACTACAGCATTGTCAGCATGCTGATGACAAATAGCTACCTTTTTCCACAGTTTTATGAGTGCATTGGATTGCAGAACATGTTCAAACAGACTGACTGCGATAGCAACGGTTAAGCATGTCTGTTGTGCATACATCAGTAATTGTCTTTTTTATGCGCTGGTACTACCAAAGTTGAGTCTATTGGAAGGAATGGGAAATGGAGACAATGTGCTAGGAAAGCTTGTCATCCTCTGTACGCAATGGGTGACAACCTTGAACATGCCCGAATCTTTGGGGAATGCTAGCACCTTAAAAGATGGGAACCCCTTGAAACACTGGACTGAACTTACTGTCTGTTCTGTATTCAACATGTATAAATGATTGTCACCAACGTCCTTCGAGTAACCAAAAGATCAGGCTGGCTTCCAGAGAGCCTACTGTGCAATGGACCATTCTCACAACATCAATGAGTTGATAAATAAGAGCATATAATGTAACCAACTTCTGTGCACAGCCTTCATAAATTATAAAACTTGTGACTTGGTCAAAGTCTCAGAAATTGTGCAGACATTCTGCAACAACTGCGTAGAGGAGGCATCTAATAAGGTAGTGAGAAATCTCAGTTGCACAGCCATGATATTCCTTCATGGAGGAAGTGAAAAAATTACAATCAGGGAGAGTGTCAGAAATGACGACATGATTTCTCCAATAGTGTAGTGTTGATCATGCGTTTACAAGCAACAAGAAATAAGTGCAGTTAGTCGGGGACCATAAGTCAGTTATTGACATCATGGTTGAAATCTAGAAATGGGCATGGGCAAGACACGTAATGCAAAGGAAACATAACGGATGGTCCCTTAAAACAGCAGATGAGATTCTGAGAGGGGGGAAAGCGTAGCAGGGAGTGCTGTTTTGTTGACGGATGAGAATAGAAGTTTGGGACATGAGGTGCATGCAGCTCATTACATTAATACAGAAGTCTGCCCTGCAGTGAGCACAGGCTGATAATGGCTATGTCAATCAACGAAAAACATGGATCATGATGATGACATGTACAAGCATACTGGCACAGCCTTCCATTGAAAACGTGAAGAGCCTGTTGTGGTTGCTGAGTGGTTAGGGCACTCGACTATTGACCCGAGAGACCGGGCTCAAACCTGGCTGCTGCAGCAGCATTTTGATTGAGGTGAATCACAAGGCACTTATATACAGTATATACAGTGAAGTGTCAGTGCACATTTAAGAACCCCAGGTGGTCAAAATTATTCTGCAGCCCTTAACTACAGTGTCTCTCATAGCCTGAGCTGCTATGGGACATTAATCTCCATAAATCAAATCAAACAGCAAACACTGAGAATTCGCATCTGCTCACAGCAATGGTTCACCAGCGAAGTTAGTCAAGAGTGCACAAATGTGCCACACTTTGTTCAGTTGTCCAGACATGCTGTTTGGGAACACTTGGGAGAGTATTTTGTATGTCTTGATCCTCCTGATCACCCTTTCCACGTGTATCCTCACACTAGCAATCCGTCGTGTCTCATTTTCATCTTCTTCCGAGAGCTGAGGCCGTCCTTCCAGGAATGGTGGTATGTTGAGGTGCAGGGACCGCTGCTTGCACTCTTCTTCTATCGTGAATCCTCTGTCAGCCATCAAACTTCGCCCTGGTGCAAACTTCTCTAGCACCCCGGAAGAATTTGTAAGTGCTTTGTCAGACACTCTCCCGGGAGCCAGATCTGACACAAATGTTACAAATCCATTGGGGCTGCAAACAACTAATCCCTTTGCGGTGTTATGTTTTTTATATGTGGAGTACGTTTCATTTTGGACTCGGAATGACGATGGCGTTTCGATGAAAATTTCTGTGCAGTCGAGTATGCCGTCAACAGTATTGTAGCCTTTGTCGCTGAATGGTTTTGGCCTGTACTTGTCGCATAGCTCTGGTGGCATCCAGGTTGGGACCTAGAATGAGGTATGAAAGAAGCTATATTTGTAATCTATACATACATATATAGTACCCGTTTTACTGCAATACTGCAAGGCCCCCTGTGGATGTTGTGATTCATCAAGACCATTGAAGAGACAGAAGAGAAAAGGCACAATAAGGAACATCATAAGGAAAAAAGAAGTGATGCTGACATACCTGGCAAAGCCTATTGTCCAAAAAATCCAACCATGTTGCCCAGATCCTTGAGACCGTGGTTTTCGACACGCCAAACCTGTTAATAAAACATCATTTATCAAAATGTGCACTTCAGTAATTTGCAGCTGCTAGACAACAAAATAAGTGAGAAGAGGAAGCTACTGTTTCAGCTAGTTGAAAGATTTCATAACACCGGTGCTTAAACAACTGTAGTAGCAGAGGCAGGCAATATAACAAAGGATGTGTAGGAATGTAGCGTGTACCCTTAGCTTAGCTCCTGAATTCGATGCGGCAATCAATGGAAGTAATCGCTAACGAAAGTAGCACTTGTTAATGGTCATTTCTTTAATTTATTGCTGGCACGCATACGAGTATGATGTGGCCCCCCTGTCAACGTGACTATCCACTGATATGTACAAATATTTCCTGGAATATTAATGTGTGTATAAAAGGAGCATCATGGTCCCTTGAAGTCATCGGGCATCTCATGGACTGCTAGAATCTACAGGGACAAAATGTTTTCCTAAAAGATCGACATCGTATTGTGGAGATCTAACACATTACCCATGGTGCTCACTGGCCGGGTAGCCCCTGCGTTATTAAAATTCAGGTTGCATGATGTTAAACAACACGGATGATTAACTTTTAGCTTAAAATTGTAATTTGGAATACACTGTACAACACTACGCTCTAAGGCATTCAGCTGGTAGTTTTACAGAGCATAAGCAACTATGGCCATCATGCACTGAACAGCTGTTCATCACAATGTGTTTTAAGAATGTAAGGTGGTTAACTCTTTGGACATTGTTACTCAAGAATCAAAATGTCTTTATAACGAGGTAGTACTGTATGAGGAGTAACTGCATATACTGAAGCTGTCCTTCTGATAAAACATGTTAAGCTGCACATTTTGGTTACATTTTTCAGAGCATCCTACACACATACTGTGTATGTGAATGTAAGCAAGAGTGACAATCATATTGGGTACTGCATTGTCAATCAAGATGCACCAAAGTAACGGCATAAATCAAAAAGGCTGGTCAGATTTGCCTGTTTACTCTGCACAGTGAATTCATACAAAATGTTTTCGCAGCAAATTTCCTCATAAACAGATGGGGAAAATTTCTTAGTCACACTTATTAACCAAACAAAACCTAAGTATAAATGGCTCTAAGTGCCAAATAAAAATGTTTCAAGCTTTAAATATTGACAGCCTACCTGTATGCAAGATCAAGGCCATCAAGACCAAGCCGCAGCCGCATCAGGACAAGCACAAGCTGGGTATTCAAAGGCAGGGTGAACTTTCTGTCCTCACTGCTGGTTTCTTTCATCTGCCAGAACTGAAGACGTTTCGCATCTGGCTCTAAAAATGACCAAAAAGCCTCCAAACGCTCACTGGACGTGAAGCCTGTGTAATAGCGAAGCTTTTTCTCATCTTTCACAAGCCCTTCATACGTGTTTTCCATATTCTGAGCAGCTTCAGTCTTGCAAGTTTTTACTTTTTTCTGCATGGATGACAGCTCGAGTCTCAAGCACCTGTTCTTCTGCTGAAGACGGTCATACAACTTTTTTGTTTCGGCGTGATCAAGCCGACTTCGTTCCAGCTGGCGCTTTAGCTCTGCCACTTGTGCATTTGCTGTTTCAGCTTGCTCCAAAAGATCTGTCACAATGTGCTTTTGTTCGGAAACTTTCTTGACTAGCTCATCATAACTTAATTTTTGGCTGCTGTACGAGTGGTCCAGGACTATGTCCGCTTCAGGCTCTGAACTGTCGCTGTCATAGCTGCTGCTGGCAACGGCGGAGACTTCCTGTCCGCGTTGTTCGGTAGGCACAGTTGAGGTGCTGGGAACTTCAGGCTGGAAGGTGAAAATAAAGCATAAGAAACCAATGTGTTTTAGTAACCTAAGAAATCTTGTAATGTTTGCAATGCGGCTGTAGGTGATGCTTTGCACACGCATTTTTTTGTTGCTTCCCATGAGTTCAAATTTACTGAATATCCCCTCTTGTTTTTATGCGACAGTACAATTAATCTAGCCATCTCTTTGTGTCAAACTATCCCAAAAATAGAAATGAAGTATACGTAAGCATGACATGCTGTTTTTCTTTCCTCATTGTGCTTATTTTACCTGAGTTCTTGTCAGCAGTCGCCTCTTCTTCACCTTTTGCTGTCTCAGAGGGAAAATTGTGGGAACACGGATCATATACGTCTTTTTTCCCCCTTCGAAATGGGCACTGCATACTCTGTGTCCCGTGGTCGGCACAAACTTTGAGAACCTGGGTAGAGAGAGTTTCAGCATTACAACTATGATACTGCAAAGCATGGCCAGGGCTACTGCACTGTACTTTATGCATTTTGGTATGCTCAAGCTGCATGCCTTCCCTGCGCTACTACAGTCACACTTTCTCTAGATTAAAAGTACATATTGTTCAAGAACATCAGGATGGTGCCAATATGGTGCATTTAATTTTCTTTTTTTTACAAAACTACAAATGCATATAATCTACAACTGTTGCAGACACTTAGCTCAATAGTTGCAATGAAATCGGTCGCGTGCTTATGCCAGCTTACAACATCGCGGAAGTAAAGGCGAAGTTTAGAGATACCGCTAGACCTTGGGATAATTCGTAAAAGTTCACCTGAACTTGGGCCATGATGTCCCTGCTAAGCTGTTGCCAAGGGTCCCGTGAAGCGAGCATATTACGTCGCTAGCAAATGTAACGCCTGGCTGCGCCATGCGATAAAAAAAATCAAGGAGTACTGCCTTCACCCGCTGCGCCGTTCGCGTTTCTTGTACCGCGCTTGTACCACGGCGCATGGCAAGAACAGACGACTCTGGAGTCGTTCACGATAAAGTCATGGACGACGGTACCCCTTTTTTTACCGTACATCTAGAAGCACCATGAAAAGAAAGGCGAACGGCGAAGCGCGTCGACACAGCGCAGTTCGCACTTATTTGTGTCGCCGCTGTAAACTCGTCAGTCAGCTTACCTTCTCCTTATGCATGCTTGTTTCCTACCAGTGGTGTAAATGAAACAACGGAACCCCCGTTCAGATCTAAAATATCTCTACCTGTAATAAAAGCACGCAATGATAATGAAGCAGAGAAACGCGGGACCTAGAGCAAGAAACATCGGCGTGCAGCGTGCTAACGATGGTTGATCCATTCCGGAATAGGCATACGAAGGCACAGGTGCCCAAACATTATACTGTTTGAAATTTTCAACTACTCGTGTTTCATTCCAATACAAGAAGGTGCACAATTTACTTGGAAAAAAGCTTTATACGTCGTAAAAAGCTGTCTTACCTGCCAGTCTGTCCGGCCCTGTTTATCCGCTGAAGCCACGTCTGTCGGAGTTCTTGGTCCTTAGGAAAGACATAAAACCCGAGGCCTTTGTTCCTTGCACTGTTGTTGTAGCACCCAGGAACGCAACAGGTGAATCCTCCCATTGCAGGATAGCTCCACACGGAATTTTTAATCGTCCGGACGCGCGACGCATACGCAAACCGTGCGGCTGGAGCGACCGGATGACTACATCTACCAGCATGCACCGCGGCAGCGGTGGCGCCGTGAAACTAGCCGGTGGGATCGGTCTATTGTACTTCGGCTAGTAATCATGCAACCAATTAAAGGGATCGTATAGTAATTCTCCAACTATGTGGGACTGAGTTTAGTTCATTGCTTAATTAACCAATTAGCATAATTAAGCTTTCTAGTCAGACCAGATAAATAAATAAAACCGAGAAGAAATTTGGTCGACATCGGGAATCCAACCCCGGTTTTCGGAGTGCGAGACGCGCATGCTAACCACTTCGCCATGCCAGCTTTTTTTTTTATTACCTGGCTTTGGCTCATGACATTGCACAACAAAAATACACATAACGCTATATACATACGACACTGTCGTGGTCAGCCAGCACGAGACTGGCGTCGTCAGATTAAAATTCCCGCAACATACACAACGGCTCTAGTCTTGAGAGCCACTCGGGAGGCTCCGCAGCTGCTTTTTGGATGCAGGTTTTGCATTGCTCGCGTGTGAACGTTCAGAAGCTACACAGGATTTTTGCAGTTTTCATATGGGCGTCCGAATGGGAACGTTGTAGCAGAACGAACCTGTTCCGGCGGGTAAAAGACGGGGGGCTAGGGCTTCGCCATGCCAGCTCGATGGCTTATAATGAACAAAGGCGCGTCAGGTGAATACGTTGTCTTCGTTCACTCCCATCTTCATCCCTTCCCGTTACGGCGAGGTTTAGGTGTCCACCCAGATATGCGAGACAGATACATTTCCTTTCCTCAGACCATGTACCGACGAGCAAGGCGTAGCACCGAACGGGCGACGGCGTTCTGTGGACTACCTGGTAGCGTTGCAAGACGCTGTCGCGTTCCACTCTTTAGAGGCGAAGCTTAACGTCTTAACAACGCATCACTGACACAAACAGCAACACCGCGCTTAATGTTTTCGCCTCATCGCACTTTAGGTCAACAAAGTGCCCCCCTCCCCCTTCTGAATTTTATTGTTATGGTAGAAGCTTACTATATAAATTGCGTTCGTAAACAATGTCCACTTGAACAATGTGGTTGTCCATAATTTCTTGGTCTGTTGCGAAGTTTATAAAGTTTTTTATAACGTGGTGTAGATTCCTTGCATTCCCAAACATTTTTTTTCAGGCTTTTACTTCCTCAGAACGTTAAAGAATAATTGGAATGAGTACTGTGAGAACAAAAAAGAAATGTTTTTAAAATCAAAAGTTTCAAGGTTTTGTAGTATACTGGGTGTTTCAGATTTTGAAAAAAATAAACGAAAATGTTTTGAACTCACTAAATGTAAAAGCAGATTGTCTTTTACTCAGCTAAGATACATGTCATAGTCATCTGAGAATTTTCTCCGCAATTTTTTTTAACCATGCTGCTATTATTTGCGAAGTTAGGATGAAATGTTTTTCGTCAAAAACAGGCTTGGTGAATGTCTGCCACCGCCACACCGTACACCTTCAGTTTTTTTTTAGAGAAACCGAAGATGGTCGAGCAAAAAGCGCAGGTCGTTTGGCGTAGGATGACCCATTACTGGACATCCTACGCCAAACGACCTATAGGTGTCAACTTTCCTTGGCAATGAAGGGAAGACTACATGTGCAGAACTCCCGCAACCATGGCATTCCGCCAAAAGGTCTGGCCGCAACATTGCTCCCACCGCGTAAACTGCCCCGGACTAGAGACTTAGACGAAACGTTTTTCACCACCACCATCGCCGCAGTAACTTGGCTTCATCGCTGGTGCAGTTGGCGCCACCTGTGGAAGTTTGCTGTAACTGTACACTAGCCCAGCAAATTTGTTGTAATCAAGAAAACTTTTTTTCCTTCTTGTCAACGTTCATAGCTGGCAGTTGTTATGAATATCCCTAAAATAAGGAAAATCAACAATATAGTAAATATTCCTAGTGATAAAAGCTGTATGATGGAATAACCTCCTTCAGGCTTTGCCATGCGAACGTCATACAATCTTTATAGTATTGTACGTTTGTATAACAAACGTCTAATTATGTATAATTTTGTAAGGAAGTAGGACGTTTGCTGGACATTTGTGTGTTAATTGTACGAGATTTGTATGACAAAGCTCTATGAGTGTATGGCATCTGACATCTTTTTCACAAGGAATGTTTTAAGAGAAATCTAATCTCTGGAAGCGAGGATTATATTCCGCTGGACAAAGAGAGCTTGCAGAGGGCGTACTATTCCTCCGTAGCTTAGAAAAACTTTTCGCGGAGTGTAGCAAAGCTCAACAATCAAGCGAATGAGCTTCTGATTACCTTATAACGGTATTGGACAGAAAAAAAAAATGTTCGTATTTTTTTTTTGCTTTCATAGGAAGAGACAACAAAAGCTCAACGCCCTGCCTTCGGAGCGTGTTGTCACGGTGATAACAACCTGTATGTCTGCCAGTGCGATTACCCAAGAAGTACGCAAGTCCTCACCACAAGAGCGTTGTTTTATGCGTATCATATTGCAGTTCAGCCCTTGGGCGCGGCCGGGCAGCCACCAAACCACGCGACGTGACGTCACGACAGCCGGAGGAAAAACCGTAGGTAAAGATGATGGCGATTCTTGGTGACAATTGCAAACACAGTGAATAGGAAAAAAAAGAAAAGGAAAAAAAAAGGAAAAAAAAATAAAAAAAAGAACGGCTGAGCATGGCGGCGGTTGCCACCGCCCCGTTTCAAAGGGGGCGCTCCTATCCATCCATCCATCCATCCATACGTCACGGAGGAAAAGCTGCTGAGAAAATCGAATGCCGCCAAGCAATACCTCGCGCAAAAAGACCGCGCAATATGCAACGCATTCTTGGCTTAACCAAGCTAAGCCTGCGCATCTTTTTCTAACTAGTGCCGAAAGGCAATCAAATTGCCCAAGAAAGTTTGAGCTACGCTTATGAGAAATGTCATTTAGTCTTCCGCGTAATGTCACCACAGACATACTGAAAGTTGTAGTGTTCTGCACTGCACATTAACCGATGCAATCCCCACCAAAAAGTCACCTTTTATTATGCGACAGAACACTAACCACAAATAAGTCTTGTTCGGTTCTTCACTCCCTTTTTGCTAAAGCAAAAGGTTCATGGGGAGAAACGAGGACGTCCTATAAGAGGATGAGCAGTAAGGCCTTATTGTATCCTGTGCGAGGATGAGGAGGAAAGCTCAAGGAAGAAGAAAGAGGACGTCCGAATAACTGAAAAGTATAGTTCGTCGGGTGCAACGGACGCTAGTATGATGCAATACATTGAACTGCTGGCCTGTCAAACGCATTAATGTGAAAGCATATTCGCAGAGAAAGTTTGAAACATTTGAGATTGAGAAAAACTGAAGACGACACGCCGCATCACGTTCAGCGCCCCCTGCAAATGAACTTCGGTGCTTTCCCGCCGTAGCGAGGCCACTTCTTGATGATCGCGTATAGGGCGTTGCCGGGACACGACGTGCAATTGGCGTCCCGGTGACCGTGAAGCCTGTATCCCTTCTTGATGAGGCCCTGCAGAAACAGACAAGACAATGCAGCGAGATCTCTTCGCTATAATCTCCTGCAATAATTGTCTTTTAAGCAGAGAACCTTTTTGAGTTTGTCTTTTAAGTACAATCGTTTTTTGAGAGCATAATAAACAGTAGTGTGACCATCAGAGCACAGGAAGTTGGAAGATCTCAACACAAGCGGTTTCAGACCAGCCGAAGCAACTACAAGCCAAGAAGCACCAAAGTAATCAAACAGGTTCGGCTGTCTTCTTCGCACTGCTGGAGTGCTGTCCTCATTTTCAGCGCTTGCGTCTACACGAAAATAATTTTAAAAAATGGTGAACCTGCCACCAAAAATTTAGTTATTCTGACCTCAGAATCGCAATTTTGCTTTTAGTGTTTCTCATTTTGAATGCGCTGGCATGATGAGAAAGAATCGTTAAGCCCCAAGTCACGACGGAGTTCCAAGATGATGCGTAGCACTCAAGGCCCTCTAGAAACCGCCTCGCGAACGTTAATGTCTCTGCAGGCTTCGCTATTCATAACGCATTGTTTCGCGTCCAAGTTCCAGGTACAGAATTTGCGTCCACTGAGTCGTCCACACTACGTCGTTTTCATGTTGTTTTTTTAACATCTGCAAGGCTGCCGCAACAGAATATAGCTTCGCGTACACTGCCCTCGCTACGAACGTTGAGCTGTCAACAAGGTATATAGTTGTTGTCGTCTAATTATTTCTAACTGACCCTTCTGGACCGTTTAATGAGTTTGGAGTCCTCTTAAAATTCTACGTTAAATCCCAGCTCCGGCATCAGTTGAGCCGACAAGTTTCATTAAAACTTTGGGTTTTTAATCCTGCCTGCAGTTTAGAGACAAGTACAGTCAGACGAAGCTTACGACGAACTTTTCACACGACATGTAGCTTGCACACATGCGAAATTGAATATAAACGGTGCGCCAAAAATCTCCAATGTCAGAGGGTCTGCTTTTCAGCAGCATATTCTGGTGCTACAAACACCTGCGGAGATATTAATGATCGGTAAGGCGACAATGATGCTTCTCAGATTCTGAAGAGATTCGGAGGTTCAGGGTCACCATAAGTACCCCACTACACTGCTCAAAAGTCTGCCCTGTGCCCTGGAAACTTTTGCCGCGCCCTGTATATTTTTTGAGCTGGAATATACCTTAGACATAGTTCGCGAATTATAATAGTTCGACTTAGTTTGTAATGTGGTTAAAAATGTGGTAATGAAACGAACTACTTTTCTACGTGTTTAACCCACCACGGTGGTTTAGGGATTTGGGCACTCAGCTACTGATCCAGAGAGCTCGGATTCATTATGGCCGCGGCGGCCACTTTTCGATAGGGGCGAAACTCAAAAGATGCCCGTGTGCTGCCAGACGTCAGCGCAGTATAAATAATCCCAGATCGTCTAAACAAATCCGAACCTCTCCACTACGGCGTCCCTCCCATTCCATGTCAGAATTCGGGGAATCAAACCACGCAATCAGCAATTTTCTACGCGCTCCCACTATTTTGCTTCAGAACACTTTTGGGCCCAAGCATTCATGACAGAATACTTCAAAAAGTAGCATTAATAATTTGCATTACCTCGGAACACACACATATGGCTTTAAAAAAAGACTCTTAGGCACTATATATATAATCCTGGTTTGGAGCAGAACAGAGCAGAAATGCGAGAAGAAATCTTGATTTTCACATCAACTTGTACCACAGGGCATTGCACCACATTATCAAATCAAATCAAATCTTTTTTAAATCATCCAGATGTTAGGGGCGCAGGAAAAAAGCTCTCACTGGACCTTGATTGAGCGCCTGCCCCCCCCCCCCCCCCCCCCCCCCCCCCCCCGTACAAGGTTTCAAGAATTGTTTACATACCTCTCCATATTAACTCTTGTTTATGCAATTATTGCTTGGCTCGCTGCTTTTATTTTGCCATCGTTGTCTACGCAACACATTTTGCGCAATGTATTTTGGCTTGCTTTCGTTTATGGGGATTAGCATCCTAAAGAGACTCAGGCTACCAGGTATATGCCGTAGTGAAAGGCTACGCATAATTTCGACCGCCTGGGGTTCTTTACCGTGCACTAACATTGCACACTGCATGGGCCTCGAGGAACGTATTTAATTTTGGGTGTAATGAAAGAACTCACTACTTCTGTGAAGCCGCCGCAGTGGCTCAGTGGTTATGGTGCTCGGCTGCTGACCCAAAAGACGCGAGTTCTAACCCGACCGCGGCGGTAGAATTTCGATGGAGGCGATATTCTAGAGGCCCCTGTACTGTACGATGCCAGTTCACGGTAAAGAACCCCACCCAGGTGATCGAAATTTCCAGAGCCCTTCACTACGGCGTCCCTCATAGACTGAGTGGCTTTAATTGGGACGTTAAACCCCATAAAACGAAAGTACTCCCCGTGAAAAAAAATATATATATCTCTTTTGAACAGTCAAAATGTTTGCGAGTTAGGGCGAGGAGTTACTGTTCTCAATCTCGTTTCAGACAGTATTCTATGTGTATAAGAAAAGGTAGGGAGGTGAATTTAGGTTGTGTATGTAAGCGGGGATTATCGTTGGGCTTCAAGTGAGCTTACCTTTTTCACGCCACAGGCGATCAAATTCTTGGCGGCTTGCAGCATTTTAGCGCTGGGCTTCTTTTTCGAGAAGTCGCCGATGAATGAGATGGCAATTGCGTTTTTATTGTATCCTACCGTATGCGCCCCTTCAACGCCGAACCCACGACCTTCGTAGACACGACCATCTCCGCCGATCAAGAAGCTGTAGCCAATGTCGGGCCACCCTGCGAAAGCGGTTGGTATTGAGAGGGTTTTAGACACCGCTCGCCATTCGGTATGAGAGTATGCTAACGGGTTACGGACAGCAACGTCTTCTTCGCCGCCGTCGCATCTCATAACAATCGACAGTGTTCATGATCTTTTCGCGGTGTAAGGTTGTTGCACCTCCAGAGTCATCGCCCTAAACAGACCGTATCTTCCCTAATACCTGTCGCTAGCGCGCTACTGTAAACTATTTTTAGTTTGGAGTGCAATTCCGGGAGACGCATTCTATTGAAAGCGTGCAGAAAGCCAACAAGTTGCGCAACTTTCTGCCGCATACATCTCCGCGTTAGGTTTTAACTATTGGCATTCGTAACGTAATCATAACAACAAAATTTGTTTGTTAAGATTTGTTTTCTTTTTCAAAGTAATAACAAACTTCTGAACATTTCTGCTTGATTTAAATTATTTTGTAGAGCTTAGAAGTCATCAGATCGTAGCACGTTTACTGGCTTCCAACCTGTATTTTTCCCCATGCATGTTTAAAACCCTATCTTGGTTTCAGGATCTCCTGCTAAATGCCAAGAGTACCGATTCTATTTTTTTTATTTCAAGCCATAAGAAAAGGGCGCTGCTTTGATTCTGATATGCCTGAGAGCAAAATGATACTTAGTATGTCGTGTGTAGCGAAGCTCCCGTGCTTCGCAATTAGGGCTTCACCCTGTTGGCGGCTGTTTACAGTGGAATATCATTGATAAGAACTTCTCTTTTATTCGAACTTACGCATGCGTCTCGTAAGAAACTAAAATAAAATCGAGCGTTTATAATGAAAGGGTGCCCCGCAATATGAGCGCCACTTTGAACAAGTTCTGTGTCCTCTTCGAGTGTGAATTAACGGGAGCCCATTTAAGTACTTTAAACTTATCCTTTTCAGGCGCCATTTTTTGTTTTGGCTGAAATCAATTATTTTTTCACCTAAGTAGTATATTCAGGCCTCAAGAAAGGAAAATTGATAGTTTTCGAACGTGAAAGACCAGCAGGTAAATTTTTACAACGATGTGGAGAATTCCGTACAAGGAGTTAGATTTGTTAGAAATAATAACATCGAAATGTTCTAAGGATCGTGGAATCGCTTTGTGTTTCGAATATTCACATTACGCTCGAAACTGAGCAAGAACCATCGATGTTTTCACTAGCGGCAAAATCTGTCTGCACAAAAACGGCAGAGAAAGTGCTACCTAGCTCACTCTTATGTGAAATATTATTTACTGCATTCGCTACATGGTACAAAAAAGCAACTTATTTGCAAGAAGAAGGGTGCTCAATTTGACTGAAATAATGAAATCACTGTTAAGTGATCCAGTTTCTCAGAAAAACCTGTAAGTTTGTCGCTTACACAATTGTGTACAAAACGCCTGAAAGGGTTATACTATGCGCGGAATCTTCGTGTCCAGAAACTCAGGAAAGTTCGCACTTACTGTTGTTGTTCATGTGGTAGTTCTGGTGACCCCTCATCAAGCGGCTGCAGGTAGCCAGGTTGTGGCAACCGGGCCCCGTTGTGTGGTGAATGAAGACGCGCTGGGCCTGCTTGGGCCGCATGGGACTACGGGCCCGAGGTCGGCGGGCCCCCCACTTCTTTCGCGACACCACTCCGGGACATTGTGCGTCTGCGCATGCGCAATAGCCGGTACCGTGAAAGCGCGCCGGCTACAAATAAATGCGGGCAGGCCTACAGGTCTGCAAGATTGCAAAGATTGCAAGTTTTATCTGAGCTGTAGACCCAAATACTGCCCTAGTCTTATCTCTTTGCAAATCTTTACTACATACCTGTTGTAACTTATTACTTTGCAATCGCTCTAATTTGAATCGCTAAGATTTGCAATACCTTTCGTTCTTCTTTACCGTCTTTGTCGACATTTCATGATCTGTTTTGCTACAAATTGCCCATTGCTCAACTGCAATTGTTATAAATGTGACGCTGTTGCAGTTGTTTTGGAGGTTATCTGCCTCATTTAAGCACATTGCGCCTCTTGTTATCATAAAAGTGTTTTAAGAAAAATAATGAGTAAGGTAATTTAATTACTTTGAAATGTAATTTTCCCATGAATGTTTCTATGTACACCGCAGCTTATAACGATGGTGATGATGCCTATAACCACTCAGTTTATTTGTTTAGTGCCAGATCATAACAGCCCCTAGCAATTTGATCACAAAAGCTGCTTATGCGTTTAAAAAGTAGATCTGGAATAAATTTTCTGCCTCTCAGATTTAAAGGGGTAGACATCAAATTCCAAGGTTGTACAAAAGACTGCCATACGTTTCCTTTGTATGTGAGGACCATAAGAGCGAAGTATTAAATTTAAAGGATGTCTAGAACATATTTTAATTTCATTTTAAAGTTTATGAAAATGCTCACTCTTGAAGTCTGAGCCATCGCTAGTGCATCAATGTGACGTAGGAACAGAGAAGAAAACACAAGCATTTATTTCCTACGTCATTGCACAGTTTTCTGACGTACGGGACCAAGTTTTGCGGTTTCGCGGCCTAACAACCTTGGTTACGAGTGCTCACGAGTCTTTTTTTTTTTTTCTGCACGCTCGCGAGTGCGACGGTGCTTTATGCCCGGCGTTGCCGTAGGCGATGTCGTTGCCGAAAGATCCACTTTTGCACAGGCATATTGCCGATGCTCTAATGTAGGAAGCATTCTCTGGTATCATGGATGTTATGTATTTTCTTGTGCGAACGTGAAGTACGCCGAGCATGCCGGCCGGCCGGCCAGCCTGGATACCGTCTGCCGGCGTCATAAAAAGGAGCTAAAGTGTGTTCTTGACGTAAATAATAAACCCTGGGATAAGAAATGTGAAAAATGTGTCCTTTTTGAGGATCGCTGACCAATACTGAGCTGCTGGCAAAGGTAACGACTGTGATACGAGCAAACTTCTTGCCACAACCGCCTCGCAGCTGCCGCTGGCCCGACGTTGGGGTCCGGCTCGCCTGGCGCCCGCTCGCTTCGCTGCTGAATGCGTCGCGGAGATTTACCATATACTATTATTTTATTGTGAGATGATGCTGTTGACAGTAAAGCGATGTGTAGAGTAGGCCTTTTATTATAGCGCAGGCGACTTCCGAAGCGCCGGCCGCTGCGGCTTCGATGCGAAAGAGGCTATAGGCCTAGCGACGACCACGGCAACCAGGCAGCAGAAGAGCTCGTCGCCCGGAGCGCCCACGAGCGATGCCGTTGCCGAAAGCTCGAAACATAAGCAGACATGCTTTGTCGCTGCTCGAGCAGTATTTCTGATAACAAGACGATCTTGTTTTTTCTTATGAGATTTGTACACCATCCCAAGCAGCGCTCAGGCACTGCTGCACGGCGGCGAAGTGCGACACCGGTTGTGGGCGGAGCTTGGGTAGAGCGGCACAGCGATGCTCACCGCTCCGTGTCCCTGCTTGCAGTAGGGCGGCAGTTCGCAAGCGACGATCGGTGCGGCGCGTCGGGCAAGTGGCCATATGGCTTGATGAATATTGCTGCGCGTGCATTATTTGTCTAAATAATGATTGCACTTCGCGCTCTGAGCTCGCTACTTTTTTTTGGTCGGCTAATGTTTTCGCTCGGCCACCGATATGCCCAAGGCACGTCGGCCGACGGGTCTCGTTTTGGTCGGCGGCGTTGTCACACTAGGACGACGTTGTCACACTAGGACATCAGTACTAGGACGACGCTTGGTCGTTGAGGCGTCGTCGTCGTCGTCGGTGCAGTGTGACTGGCTAGTCGGGGAACGACCAGGTTGGCCGACGCGACCGTCGGCGTCGCTGTCGCGTCGACCTCGGGGTCCCGTCGGCCTAGTGTGAACGCGCCTGAACTGCGCGCTGGTCCCAGGCTGCCCTAGTCGTCGCTAGGCCTAGTTGGTCTCGCTTCGAAGCCGCAGTTGACGGCGCTTTGGAAGTCGACTGTGCTATAATAAAAGGCCTACTCTTCACATCGCTTTAGTGCGAACTCGTCCCACAATAGAAGATAAGTTCGATTTCCACGACGCCTTCATCAACAGAGCTAGCAGACGAGCAGCGCGCACGAAGCAGCAGCGTCGAGCTGTCGGGATGGGACAACGTCGGCGTGAGGTCGGCGCTGTTGTCGGGAGAGTGTGACACACGGGTCGGCCGACGGCTGCTATCTCGGCGACGCGACGGCGATGCGCTCGTCAGGCGACGACCGGCGCTCGTCGGCGTCTGCGCAGTGTGACAGACGCGCCGACGGCAAGAAAATCGCTGCCGCCGACCATCGCCAGACTGAAATTGGCCGATCGTCGGCCTAGTGTGAACGCGCCTTTACCATTTGACGTTGCCTACACGCTCGGCGTTCGCTGGCACAATCTGAGCTGCGTCGGGCCTGACGCCTGCCTCCTCTTCGGAATCGCTGGCCAGCGGATAAAAAATGAAGTGGTCGTCGGGGTTCGAACCGCGGCGTGTTCTTCCTCGTCTGCGTCATCCCGCGATTCCTCATAGTCGGTGTCTTCGCCGAAATAAAACTCTTCTTTCCGACTCGAAGCTGTTCGGAATTGCGACTTGCCCTCCGCCCGCTCTCCGTGTTTACGCGCACCACGTGCGTGTCAAGCAGACGACATGCCTACAACGACGTCACGGTTTTCTGGACCCACGTGACAACGCATTGTCTGGTTTTTCACGTCATGTAAAAGCCTGGCAAAACCTGGCAACTACGAACCGAAACCGAAACTGCTGGGTACAAATAATACGATTATTAATTATATAATGCGAGTTCATGCTTCTAAGATGGTGTTCCATGCTCACTGAATCGCTACGCATTATTTACAACCCATAGGTAAAACACAAAAATGTGGTGTCTCTACCCCTTTAAAAAATCCGGCTAACACTTCAAGAGGCAACAGACGCAGTTGTAAAAAACTCGTGGCTGTCTTCACCACATGGTAAAAGAAGAAAATGCTTTAGCGTTTAGGTTGCATGCTATGGTAGCTACATTGCATGACCAATGTTCTTGTGATTTTCCCGCCAAAACTCCGGTTGGAAGTGGATTCCGTTTCCCTTATATATCATGCATGAGTCATAACTAGAGACCGGATTTTAGGCAAATGCCTATTTTTTTCAACGCTTCGTAGGCGCACCATTTTTACATATGAGCACGAATTAGGTGTTAACAATATGTTTAATATTCTTTCTATAGTGCCTATAAATGCCTATTTTGGATGTCAGTGCCTATAAATGCCTATTTCCGACGCCGGTGCCTAAAAATGCCCTATTTTACAGAAAAGGGGCCTGAAATACGGTGTGGTTTTGCTTTCAGATTCTGTTTACTTTCGAATCCATTTCGGTTTTGAGTCGAACACACACGTGGCAACATTAGATGACCTCGTCAGTTGGCTGTGGTGAACACTGCACCTACGCCGGCTGCGTACACGATACCAACCACGTCAGCCGAAAATATCGAAGCAACTTTTTTCCTATTTTCTGCCATTTTATCGTGGCAGGTTGTTGATGACTTTGGCTGTTAAATTGGTAGTTCCTATCAAACCAAAAACCTCTCAGAGACGTCTAGCTAGACGTCTCTGAGAGGTTTTTGGTTTGCTGGGTTGACCAGATGGCACCACATTTCGGAAAGTATACGGAGTAATTCCCAGTTGGTTCTAACTGAAACCAACTGTACAATGTTCCATAAACCTGTTGAAACAGTTTAACTGATTAAAATTTCCACCTGGGTAACCTGCCTTATTTTCGTTCCATGTGCCCCAGCCGCATGCCATCTTCATCAAATGGCATTTGGTGGTAATCTTGTTGGTTCTTGGTGGGAACAGCCGAAATAACAAAACGCAGACACAGAAAGGAACACATAGAACGAAGACGAAGCCTTTCTGTGTCTGCGTTTTGTTATTTCGGCTGTTCCCACCAAGAAGTATGAACCAACTAGCTCAGTTTTCTACTCTTTTAATCTTGTTGGAGCAGGCCACACTACACTAGACAGCTGGCAGTCGTGCGTGCATATGAAAACGCATTCATGCACGCACGCATTCGTGCTTGTCTGCTACTGCTTCCATAGCTTTAACAGTGATTTCTAGATGGAGGATGTTGATTTTACCATGGATCCTCGTGGATATACGTAGGCCCGTGCAGAACTATGATTCTTTTCGGCATATTCCGCATCAAGCAGCACTGTGTGTAACATTTTCTAACATCTTCTATTTATGGTTTCCAGACCTTTCTAATGGCAAGCACCATTTGATAGTTGCGTGGCTCCAGACACGTGAAGCCACAAACTATAAAACACTGTTTACACAAATGACAACATATTTATTAATGTTGAAGCATCGGGTATGCCTGCAATAAATAAGTTCAATTCCTGTGTGAGCGAAGACTGAACCCATTTGTCAGATGCTTTGAATTGACAATGTTTCTATCAATTTCTAAATACATGGCCTCCTGTTAAGGTGTTCATTGCTTCTGCTTTTGTACACGACAAGCGAATTGTTTGTTCCGAGGTATACCAAAGTGTTTTAAAAGGGTTGGTAACCGTCCCTTTTGCTCTGCTGAAGCATGTGTATTGTATGTAAAGTAGCGCGACAGCCTTAAAAAAAACGGCTTCTAATATTCGCACCTTGCTTAAAGTCCCAAATCATTCCATCTGTGTTTGTTTTATTTTACGGCAGATATTGCGCGCTGAAGTTCGGAACTGTGTGTGCACTTTTGATAAAGTTTATAGTGCCTATTTTTCTCCGTTTGGTGCCTAAAATGCAATTTTAGCCGCCTATTTATGGCGCCTAAAACGTGCTTTTTAGTGCCTAAAAATCCGGCCTCTAGTCATAACCTTGCCTTTCATTAGGTTATCATATGGGAATATACTAACCCAACCCGCTAACCAGCCCACTAACACACCTTAATCTATTTTCGGGGGTGGGCCTACTTGCAAAATATCGAACGTCTTTTGGAATTTTGGGGGGTGGGCCACGTTCCAGAATTTGTAGTGGGCCAACTTCCAAATTTTAGGGGTCCATCTGCCATCTGCCATTGTAGGCAACGGTGAACAGGTTGGGATGGCGTTACAAAATCACGTGACTGAAAGTCTGTCGATCAATCAGGTGACGCATCAGAGCAGGTTGTGATGACGTCAAAAGGTCATGTGACATTTCGTAACCAATCGGGGAGCTTCGTTACGGAGAAACCGTTAAACTGCAAGACGAAACATGAATGTTATCGCATAAAAAGGACAAGCTCACCAGTTCCTTCAAGTAGAACTGAAAGCATGATGACGAGCACAGCCAGCACTGCGACCGTCCTCCGGCCCATGATCATCTTCAGCAGCGATCTTCGTCAGCACTCTGTTGCAAGTGACGTGTCCTTTTGGAATTGAAAACTTCGAAAGTTTACGCAGCTGGCGCTTCAAGAGCGTAGATTGTAGAACGCTGCCTCAAGCCTGGGTATATTAAACAGCAGTACTCTAGCAATAAGTGGGCTGCCGCTTCTTACTTGCTTCCGCTCATTCTGAGAGAATACACAGGCGCAGTTAGGTTCGGACGCCCTCACTAACCAGATGAATGTCTCTCGGCGACTGCTTCTAAAACTGTTTAAAGTAAATAGAATAAAGGCTGCGAAAGACGGCTCGAAAAGTCCAGCGCTACGGACAATGCCTGCGCATCGATCACCTTAGCAAGTTGCCGGGGGGGGGGGGGGGGGGGGGGCAGGTTTGAGTTCTCTACCCGTTCTGTCGCACTGCTTCCGGGAAAGGTATTGCGAGCGCTTTCGAGAGCGCGAAGGGGACCGCGTTGAAGGTCCACCTCCTCGACTAACCTAACTACTTGTTCCGTACGCCCACGAGCAGCTCTGACCACAATAAGCCTTTGTTTTCGCGGTAACCGCGTGGAACTCCCTCATTATTATCCTTCGGGTTTTTACCATTGAAGACAATTGCATTGTTCATCGGCGTTAGCAATGTCGTCCGATGGTCTCGTGACGCAGTGGATAATGGATGCGACTGTATGCACACCTGGAGCTTATTCGCAAAATGCGATGAAATTATGGCCACAAGGGCAGACCGAACCAAACATCTCAATAGCTTCGCACGTGCCTAGTTTATTATCCAGTGGCACCTGTAAAAACTATTGTAGTAGAGGAGACCGTCCCCTTAAACATGAGCAGTGCCTGCGCAAACGGAGAACAATAGAAGGAAAGCATAGGCGGCACATCGGTGCCACTCCACTCTCACTGTGGGGCATTCGTATGCTTTCGGATTCAGTTTTCTCTTTTAAAAAGCACCACAGAGAAAGGATTCTGACGTTCAATGCCTCAAGCGCTGCAGGGGCTGAAGTTAACAGCTGGGACCTGATTGAGTGCAAAACTATGCTCTCTTTGTCAGCACAGAAACACAATAAAGCCACCAGTCCCTGTTTCCGCGGAGCTGCACACAATTGTTGTTGTTGAATTGCGGTGGTCATGTACAAGAGAACGTTTTTGTCTTCATTGTGCGAGGTGAATAGTGCTGCACGTGCTTCGCTTTGTGTGTGTGTGTGTGTGTGTGTGTGTGTGTGTGTGTGTGTGCTGTACCACACAGAGCTGTGGGGCACGTCAGCAGCGTTTCGACACTGTTCCCTCTTCCTTGTTTTAGCCTGTTGTTTTTCCTTTGCGACTATGTGTAACTGTCTCGAAGTCCAATGATTGTCCTTGCATAAAGAGACCATGACACCGAATGTTAAAAATTAAGCTGCTTATTGCATCTTATTTCCCACAAGTAAAATTGCAGTTCCTCAAGATTTTGCGTTCAGTCGGTGTGATATCTATTTTTAAAATGATTTTTTTTCTGCTTGTTTCGCGAAAACTTCCCCACTCTGGCAAGCTTTGATCGCTGACCTCATAAGGACATAGAATCCCATGCTGTCTGCTGTACATCGTTCGCTGGGTTGAGGTAATTGCATACAAAGCGTGTATGGAGGCCACTGCAAAAGTTTTGTTTTAATTTGGCCAAATAAAACTTTTTTTCTACTCGGAACCTTTGAGCCAATAACACGAGTTTAGAGATCCTTGGTGAACTTAGCTTGATCAGTGTTCCAGCATTGATATTGTTGAGGACACAGATATCTATGGGTTCAGGCTGTATTATTAAATAATGCATTTAGAAAAGCATTGCACATTCACTGAGTGATCTTCTTCAAGCAGCCAAGTGCCACTCAAAGAAGGCTGTCCTCCAAATGGCGCTTGTGTGTTGTCACGACGCAGCGGTGAACCGACTTGCACCTTTAGGCGTAGATAACAACGCAGGTGGCTGGCTAGTGGGAGCCTCTTGACTGGGTTGTCATGACAACAGACTCAGCGCTTTGAGCAGCAGGCTCTCTAGAGGGGAATTTGCAGCTTCGGTGTCCATTTGTATTCGACTACGACAACAGGCGTGTCCCTATATCTCCTTAAATTCAGAGTAATCTGCGACAGTTGAAAAAATGGTTTTCAAGGATCCTGGAATTACCCACAAAAGACATGCGACAGCCGGCTATATTCTATGGCGAAACAGTAATAGCCGAGAAAAAAATGGTAATGTGGAAGCGGAATTCATTTTCGAAGCCATTTTCTGTTTACGATAAACCTTTTCACACAACGAGACTTAACAAGAACGCAGATCTTCACGTGTTCGAAGAAACCAAACCCTCGTGACTGAAAGGGATGTCTAAGCGAGGCACAGGGTAGACTCTGAAGTTACTCGTTTTTACCTAAAACATTTGCCTTTCATGCTTACCCGGAGTTGCACGTAAAAAAATGTTGGTGGCGGTGAACGATTAGGCGTACACTGTATTGGATCTGTAGCGGCTGTTCTGTAGCTGTAACAAACACAATAGAAGCAGTAAGCAGCAAAGAAATCAAATAAAGCACCATTAAACAAAGCAGTAGTGAATTACCTATATACGATTGATATTGGCCGACTTTTGCACCTAAAGAACAATTTTTCATCACTGCAGATTGAACTTAAGACTGAGAAGCTGATCAACAAATTTAGGCCGGGGAATCAACACCAAGGACTCATTCGCTCATTGAGCAGTTCCTGTGAAAAAAAAAAATCCTCTCTGGATATGTACATTTTTATGAAACATTGTCTTCAGAGGAATTGTCAACGGTACAAGTGAAGTGGCTTAAACAGAAAGCCTGGTAACAACTTAGCTGAAAAGGGGAAATGGAAAATAATTATCAATTTAAATGCATACCCTCCGGCTTTTGCTGGGAGGCAATACCGCTTTTGTAAAGTGGAGGTATTATACCTTCAGTGTACCTAGCCAGCAAGCAGCCATAATGAGAGCAGATGTAGAGTTCTGATAAAGCGTTATTTGTGTTATTGTTCTTAATTATGTTGTTAATTGTGGTTATTGTTGTTAATTTGACCTACAATTCCTTGCACTCGGACTGTACGCGTAACTTTAACTCACTATTTAATACAATCATTTAGTTTGCGTAGAATGCAGCAGCCTACGCCTCATGGCATCGCCGTGGTGTCATTATTTACGTTTTACTGCAAATTACAACCCTTTGCAGCAGGAACAAACTGGTCTAAACAAAGGATATCTGGTAGATGATTCTTTGGAGGAGAAATTCGAGGCCCGTGTACTGTGCGATGTCAGTGCACGTTAAGAACCCCAGGGGGTCGAAATTTCCGGAGCCCTCCACTACGGCGTCTCTCATAGCCTTAGTCGCTTTGGGACGTTAAACCCCATAAACCAACCAACCAACCATCTGGAAGATGACGATGTCGAATTTCTTGCTGAAAACTAGGAAGACAACAATGGCGACGATGCAAGATCAACACAGCAGCTCAAGAAATTTGTGAAACTTCGGTCTGCCTGCATATCGTCGTTGTGGCTCTGTAAAAAAGTGCTCAAGTTGTATCGTATCCGCCCAGGAATTTTATGCTACTCGAATTATTGCGAGGGTCTTAGGCTCCTTCCTATATTTTTTTTTTTACCCAACCACATCTCAGCACGTGGCCGCAGTTAGCACGCGACCAGTGAAGAAGAAGGAGCTCGCGACCGGAGCCTGTCCATTCAGTCCAGCCTTTTCGGTTATTGCACTCAGTCTTTACGTCTGACTCTCGTCCCTTTCGAGTTTTTGCTTGCCTTCAGTCTAAGAGGCACTGCCTTTTGAACTCCAATCTGCAGGTCTTGCTCTTCGCTCTACGCAGCTTCCTAATCTTTGGTCCAGCTAAGGTAAGCCAGACACCTTCCGTATTCGACGTTCTTAAACTGTTCCCTCTAGGGCAATGAGGCTTGGCGGCCCCACGACCACAGTGAAGCGTCATTGTTCTTTTCCAAGAGGCGAATGCAGACGCTGCAGGCAGTTGAGGTAAAAAATTCAGGGGGGCACTTTGTTGACCTAAAGTGCGGTGAGGCGAAAACCTTTAGCGCGGTGTTGCTGCTTCTGTCACTGATGTGTGGTTAAGATGTTAATTAAGTGCACAATTGTTTGCGAATCTTATATGCTGGAGACACTGGAGGGCGTTTGGGAGGCAACCGTCTGATTCGACGGCTTTCTTCACTCTCCAGCGTCCTAGACAAGAACTACGTATGCGTTGGCAGGAAGTAGCGTAGCCATTAGCACGCTCGGCTGCGGAACGAAAGGATGGTGGTTCGAATCCCATCGTGCACAATGGTTTGTTTTCTGGTCTGACTAGAAAAAGCGTGACACCTCTGCTGACAACCTTCTGCTGACAACCTTCTGCTGATAACCTTCTGTCTACAACAATCAGGTAGTAAAGGCTTTCGCCTTAATACCCAAAATCTACTGGACGTCGCGAGTTCTGCCGCAGCGCTTTGTGCAGCGTACTTATGGTTCGTTCGATGGTTCGAAACGGTTGCCGTCACCACTAGTGGCTGCATAGTCGAACCTCGCCTGTACTCACCCCATGCCAGCGACCTTTGCTACGTGTTAATCTGGGGTGCCCAGAAAGCGTGGGAATTCTGATGCTTTCTGACATGCTGCTGACAAGTGAACTGTGCATTATCTTCTTCAAGGATTTTGCGGCTGAGGTATATGAAAAAAATTGGTCTATTGGTGCGTTGCTGACAGTTATCACTCTTGAGTTATCGCTGCTACATTCTCCTGGAATATTGTTTGGGTGCCTTGTGCTCTTGCCCCCAATCTAAATCCCGTACTTCTCGTAATTTTCTTCGCATCTCTTCTCGTACTTTGTCGTGATAAAGTGTCACGTGCCTGAATATCGTGAGGCACACAAAAGTAGGGCTCATTTTGACTGCTATCTGTACTTACTTCCAGGACACTCACCGTAAATAGTCCCCCATGTCGCTAACCATTCGGGAGGTCCTTCCTGAGTCTGGTAAGTGTCAGATGCGGGGAACAATGTCAGCAGGAACTTGCAGGCTTGAGAAGAAAGGGAGCGCTAAGCTGGCGCTCATGAAAGGGATTTAGTTTGTTTATGCATCGAACCTGAAGTAGTTTAGTATAGGGACCACTAATCCATACTTGTTGAGCTTTATAGGTTGTTTGCTAAAGGCGATCGCCCATTCATGGTTCTTGCATCTTTTTCAATATACTGTAAGAATTGTAGAGCTTCATACTTTCTCCTGACCTAAACTTCGACATGGAGTGTAGCAGTACTTTGTAATTAAAAATGCGCGTTCACCCACAGGCAGGAAACAATGCTGTAGCGAGCTGTTCAGAATGCGACATATGTGGTCATTCTGAGGAAGCTATCTTAGAATCTGTGACATCAGTAGTTTGAGACATTCGTGTCAGAGACCGATGTGTTCATTCGCAAGTATATCCCAACTACACCCTCAACTACCCAATTCCTGTTTGCATGTGGGACTGGAAATCCCGATGGTATTTCCAGTGATCACATTCAAATGCAGGGATGGTACGGTATATGAAGGTGATCACTTCGGGATTAACCTAATCGGATTAAAGTGCTGTAACACGGTTATTGCCGCAACAAGGCTGCTACGAATACATAAGCTTAGCTAGCCGAAGGATTCCGCTATCCTGCACCATCATGTTTTCTTGAAAAGTGACAGTCACTCCAAGGAAGCTGTTGGTCCACTTTAGTGGGAACGAACATGATAACTTTCAAATCGCACTAGACTGTACTGATGCCTTCTGTTGTAATGATAGGCTGATTTGTCATAGCATGTCTTGAAACGTGTTCAATATACGTGTTAGAGGGTGTGTTTGTGGATGCTGTATGCAACAAAAAAAATATGCAAGGAATCGGCCTGCTCATAGCACTATGACGCTGACTTATCGCTTCTTTGGGTTTCAGGCACCGGACACAGTGCATCTCCCCTGATCTTGTGTAAGTACTATTATTGTGGCCTATTGACGCAACATTGCCTTACATGTGGCCACTGCGCTCGTTGGAAGGAAACGGGCGTGCCTTTCTGTGCGGTTATCCGGTATCGCGACTAAGGTGCACCATCATCATCATCATCATCGGCCTGACTACGCCCACTGCAGGGCAATGACCTCTCCCATGTCTCTCCAATGAACGCTGTCCTTTGCCAGTTGCGGCCGCCGTATCCCCGCAAACTTCTTAATTTCATCCGCCCACCTAACTTTCTGCCGTCCCCTGCTATCTCGTTGAATCCACTCCGTTACCCTTAAGGACCAGCGGTTATCTTGCCTTCGCATTACACGCCCTGCCCAAGCCAATTTCTTCCTCTTGATTTCGACTAGGATGTCATTAACCCGCGTTTGTCCCCTCCCCCACTCCGTCCGCTTCCGGTCTCTTAATGTTACACCTATCATTTTTCTTTCTATAGCTCGCTGCGTTGTCCTTAACTTATGCTGAACCTTTTTCGTTAGCCTCCACGTTTCTGCCCCGTAGGTAAGGTTGTACGCAAGCAAACCGGAACGAGTTCATACGTTAGTGTTGAAGGTTATGGGGTCACTCGCGTGCAGCCGGCCGGGAAGGCGCGCTTCCGTGCCAGCTATGCGCGGGCGTTCTCGTGTCCCCAACCCGTGGCGCAGAGTCACAGCCACGGCGGGTTCGGACGAAGTAGGCAACGAACAGAGTACGCTAGGAAACCGTTTATTTACCTAGCGCAAGGCAAAGCACACTGCGGAAGAATGTTCTATCCGATAATAGATGGTTCAGCAGCTTACCAAGTCGTCGTCGACTGGCGTTGGATAATCCGGGAGGGCGCGGGCAGGAGACGGGGTCGGCGGGGCAATCGGGCAGTCACCGCGGCGAGAGGAGAGACTAGACAGCCTTTGTTCCCGCGTGAGCTCTCCTTAAACCCCTACGACATTGCACCCCCTTGAGCAACCGGTTGCAACCAAGAGGGGTCGTTCACCCGTCCCTAAGACGCCAGAGCGTAGGCGTGACGTCACGTTCGAGCTGAGGGTGAGGAGAGTTGCCGGGTGCCCTCCTCTCCCCATTCCCTGCGGCGTGCGCTCTCGTCTCGTGACTCAGCGCGGGGCGGCGAGGGATATCTGTATATCCCACAAGGTGAAGATGAAAATAATTGACTCTCGGGCTGAAGGTGATTTCACACCGTCCTACAAAAACCATAACGTTGCCTTCTGAAGTTTATTCTCAAGCTTGTTACTGTCGGACCCGGATATATCGAAGCCATATATTTTGAATTATTGGCTACTTCGAACACAAAGGTTATCACCTTGAAAATCCAGTGCAAAATAATAGGGAAGTCGCGCACTATATTAAACTTCAATTTCGCCGGTCATCCGATATATCGACCTGCGCACCGCTCAGCTCCAAGTGGCGCATCTCCTAAGAGCGCTATTCGATCACTTTTCGCCAACGGCGACTGATCGGCTGCTTGGCCTTTTGCACCTGCTGGCACATTAAAAGCGCTTTGAAACCATTCGGCGAGGTTAACGTGGGTAGTGCTCGATGGCTGCCGTCGATCTCTTGTGTTCATTTTTCAATGACACATCGCTATCGGGAGGGGAAGCCAGCCCAACTAACGAGGCGGCCCTCGCCTGGGATGCCTCGCTCACTCTGCTGACGAAAACAATGAGGAAACAATCCAACTGAATTTTATAATGAACAACGCCTAGCGAGTGGTATGCGGCCAGTACGGTAGTGGGAGACATGTCGCTGCAAAGCGCGTCATTAAAGTGGGTGTAATGCATCTTTCGCTTCCAGGTTTTAAATAAGCTTCTATAGTTGTTTTTGTATATCGAATTATGAATATATCGAACTACAGTATTTCGCGATATCCACCGAGTTCGATATATCCGGGTTCGACTGTGTACTTAATGGCACTGTGCAGTCAATTTCTTTCGCATTCTGTTTAGGGCTGCCTTCAACATATTTTCCACTTTATATCGTCATTAGCAGGTCACCCTGTCGGATGACTTTTCCAAAGAACTATACCGCCTGCCATGTTACATCTTCCAAGTCTCACTATTCTTTTCTTCCACTTCAGCAAATAAAAAAGAGTAAGTATTGCATCATCTCTCGTAATCAATCGATGCGGGAAATTAATTATCCTCGGGACCATGAGTTATGAGTTGTCCTAAGAGCGTCAGCGTAGAGCATCGCCTGAAGATATTCACTGTCACACAGTGGGCGCAGAGCTTCGCGGGCTCCCACTGCATCCCATCTCGCTCAGTCGCACCATGCAGTGACGCAACACACTGCGTCGAAAAAGAGGTCTAATCGCCGCAAGCCGCCAGTTGCCAAAAATTGGCTGTGGCTTAGCTTGACTATACCAGAATATATGTAGCGAAAGCTAGCGCAACCACAAGGCAAGCGGTGTGACGTCATGCTAGATGGCGCGGCGAGCGCGCGGCGTCCACCAGCTGCGGGGGTTAGTAGGGTTAGTAAGGTCGGTCTTTGTGCCTCCTCAGAGCACCGCCACAGCGGGAAGCACAAGTTCGTGGCCAATGTAGCTGTCGCTACAAAAGAGGGAGCCATTGGTGTTGTTAGTTCTTCTAGCAGGAACAGCGGCTCAGTTCTGAATTTAATTAGCAGTTCACACCATTACATTCTCCGCAAACCCACCATTCCAATACAAGACGAGAGCGTGTTGAACCCGAATTCTAAGTTCACACAAAAAGCGCGAGAAAGGCGAAGCAATGCTTGTCTGGGTTTTATACTCCAACCTGTACATTTCTTAGCATGCTTTTGTCGTGCTGCTGCCGCAATTGGCCATATAGAAAGTAGCTTGGCCATAGTGTGCTCTATGCGTAATTCCATAGAGGTTAACTGCTCTGTTGCAAACGCATAGCTGTAGGCTGCCTGTGGTTTTTGCGCGGGGTCACCTATAGCAGGAAGGTAACCAAACAAAAAACACACTCGTTTTATTTTGGTGATAGTGCTTCGCCTTCTATTCGGGAGGAACTACGGTTGTGAAAGCCGGTAGCTGGAACTTTGAAGAACCCGTTGCAAGGCTAACTACTCATACGTACTGAAGGACTGATCTGCAAGGGTAACCTAATACCAAAACTGCGGTTGAGGAAAAACGAGGAGCCATAGCTTTTCAGCGAAGCGACTTGTTCGGTGTTTCCTTTTCACTCAAAAGCGCACGACTCAGCCATCCTGCAGTCAGTAGTCAACTTTATGCAAGTTTTTGTGCAGTATCCATCGCGGTAATCACTAAGTCCTGCTCGTCCTGATAAAAACATAGAGAGCCAACGACGATGTATTATACAGGTGACGTAATTCCTTGTGGGCTTGAATTCAAGAGCCCTTTCCTAATTCATGAGCGTACACCTTGGCAAACAATGGTCTGTGGTACAGAAGTGCAGTTGTAATATGTGCTTACAGCTTCGATATTTCGGCTTTTCATTAGCTAATATGCCCATGTTAGGGACGTTTTCCTGAGGAGTTGAGTTGTCACTCCTGATATCTGGCTTGGTATATACATCAGGCTTGTGCATGTCTGCAATCATATATTATCATAAAAAAATTGGCATTTGCATTGAGCAAGGTTCCGGCAGGTGAATTCAACTTGCTGTGCAGTTTTTTTCCCTATTGTCATCTTCCATAATGTCTGACACGTTTTCTTGTTCGACAGCGTTAACGATACATCTTGCTTTCTGAGGGCGAACGTCGACGAGATACGACGCAGGCGAAAACTTACGCATTAATCTGCGTTCCAAACGAAGCGATGCCCAAGTGATCTCGAGTCTGAGGGACGCGTTGGAAAGAGAGCGGGCAATCTTAACAGTGCCTCCATCTATCGTCAGGCGTTGAGAAAAGTAGACTCGTAGACGTAAGCACCGCTACAAGTACCTTCATCACTTTTTCGTGCCGGATGGGAGAAGTCTTTCAGGAACAGGAACATAAACATGAACAGGAGAAAGAGAGAAGTTTATTCAAGGCCAGCACTAAGGCCCCAGTGAAATGGATCGATTGCTTCGCTAAGGAGGCTCCTCTGCAGGGTCCCGGGAAAATGAAGGTTCTGCCACTGGGGCTCGCTGGGGATCCATTAAATCCAAAGGACGCCAAGTGCTACAGAATGTGTGGGACGGATAATTAAAACTAAGGCGGGGGATAATGGCAGCTACATGTATACAGATCGTGCTCTATGCCTCCCCTGATATTGACGAAGTTCGGGAAATCAGCTGTACCGCTACATTCGATGCTGTATTGCATTATTAAGGTGAATAAAGTGGCTAGCCTGAACTTCGCGGAGAATATGCGGTATCCGCCATTGTGCGCCACGCTCTGTGTTTCGCGCATGCGCTCAACGCAGAACAGGCTTAGCACGAGCCAGGCTGAACACAAATCGCGCTGGACACGAATTGTGCAGGCCCTCCGACTACAAGACTTTGATCACGGGCATCGTCATCTTTGTGCTGCTCGCCGGAGTTGTCGTCCTGGCCGCCTTCGTCCTCACTGCAGTTCTGGGTGGGTGAGAGCGTCGATTCGAGCGATCGAGCGTAAACTGCAAAGAGAAGCGAGCAGGTCACTCACTTCCTGCATAACCCGCTGAAAGACCATAATAAGCACCAGGTGTTTCAGGGAAGCCCACTACTATTTTAAGGCAAAAGCCTTTGACGGCTCATACTGTCATCCGTTGATAAAGCGTATCACACGCGTTTAACTCGGGAACTAAAAAAAAGATAGAAGAAAACCAATTGCTGCATACGATGTAGGAGGGAAAAATGAGCCAAGAAGCCAGGACACTAGCTTGGGCATGTTGGTTATTCAATTGTGACGGAACAGCGCAAAACACCGGGACAGGAGACAAGCGCTGACTTACAACTGATTTTTATTTCGAAGAAACACTGCTTCTTATACCTTCTTCACCCCCTCAAAAACATATTCGTCACAACCATATCGTTCAAGCGTCCAGAAAATTACAACATGCGACAAATAATCACAGATTTATAATCGCATTTTTAACATGTCAAATTCTTTCTTTGTCAAAGCAACAGACGGCGTGCTGACACATTCGTCGCGCAGACTTGCTATCGAAGCTGCCTCGATTATTTCACGGACTAACTGGTCTTTGTGATTAACCAAAGCTCTACATTTTTGAAAATCAGGTGCACAACTTGTTGAAGGGCAATCTCTGCAATGAATTCCCAGGTTCCTGTAAGCTTGCTCGAAATTAGTTTTGTGTTCTAGTAGCCTTTCGTTCATGCACCTGCCAGTCTGCCCTATGTATTGTTTACCACATGTCACAGGCAACGAATAAACAAGGCCTTCAGTACACTCCACAAAGGGGGTTCGATGCTTTACCGTGCATCCCTGCTTCTTTTTGGTCGGGTCGGAATTGACTAGTCTGCACAGTCTTTTGAGTTTATTAGGAGCCGTCAATTTAGCTATTAGAATCTAGTCAATCACTTTCCTATACTAGGATACAACTCAAGAACTAAGCGACAAATTGCGCCAAAGAAGTCCATCCAGCCAATGGCGTCGACCGATTCCCTCCCTCTCCCCCTTGACCGATTCTCCCCCTCTCCACCTTCACTGAACCCCTTGGGCCTGCTTGTGTGAAATTGCAGGGGATGGCAGATTAATGGGGAATAACCAGGGCTTAATCGGATTAACCGGGGCGTCACTCACTACGCACGAACACGTCTACTACAAGACATCGGCTCTTGCTTCCTACAATACATACAAATTATGGTCGACAAACGTTGCAATTTACGGGTCCTTATCTGTGGAATAGTCTTGAATATAACGTTCAAATTTCACCTACACTTCATGCCTTTCAGAAACAATTAAAACATTTTCTACTAAATTCAACCTAGTCTACATTCTTTAGTGCTGTGGTTTGTGTTTTTCTTTTCTAACTATAACATGTTTATTTGATATTGTCACTAGTATCCAGTGCCTACTGCTGTAACATGCTTATTGTCATATAGTTGCGTTATTTGTTGCTGTCGTCTACGTCATATGTAATAGCTTATAGTGGTCGGGACCCTTAAACAAATTTTGTTGGGTCCCTGAAATTGTCTGTTTGTATTTCATGTTTTATGCTAAATAAATACTTTCTTTCTTTCTTTCTTTCTTTCTTTCTTTCTTTCTTTCTTTCTTTCTTTCTTTCTTTCTTTCTTTCTTTCTTTCTTTCTTTCTTTCTTTCTTTCTTTCTTTCTTTCTTTCTTTCTAAAAAAAAATCATGAAAATCGGTATCTGCCGCTTCGTTCATGAGTTGTATCTAATTATAATTAAAACGATTCGCCCGTTTTTTGACGTCCGCCAACATTGGTATTACTATGCCACAAATAGCTTGTCTTCATTCACCCCAAGAAGCCTATCTTTAAAAAAATAGTGGTGTGCTTCCCTGAAACGCCGATTATAAGACAACAACGCAAACTTTGTTGTGATGTAAACTGCATTTTTGAGCATATTACCCACATGCCGAGTTCCCACTTGACGAAAGTTGGTCTCATACATTAATGCGGGAAATATTGCCGTTGTTTACAGGGTATAGTACGCGAATAAGAATCCATTTACGGATAAACGGACAAATGTATACGTACAGTAATGCTAAGTATGATGTCGATAGAACTTAAAGGTGCACTGAAGAGGAATCTGAACTTGTCTTTTTGCCGCGGGAACTCGATCTACACGTTCCCTGCATTCTTATAAACTTCGATTTATTGCCCTGTGCGGCCGATTTCCCTAATTAAATCGGATTAACGTCGGGCTCCCGCCTTTTTTTTTTTAATTCTCCGCAAACGGTGGTAGGAGTCGACCAACCTTTCAGCCAGTCCCGTGGCGGCTTGCCGCTCTGCCATCGGCGGAGTGATACGGAGTGACCGGCGAAAGCAAAGAGCCCACGCGTATTTTTATTTCTGTAGGCCTAATTTGCAGCAATGTAGTCTCTCACTAGACCTCTTTATTCACGGAAACCTAAAAGAAACAAAACAAAAGAGAGAGCAAAGTCGCCACGCTACTGCCTGAAAGGCACTCCATGCGTTGGTAGACTCTTCCCACCGTATGCGGGGAATTAAAAAAAAAAGGTGGGAGCCGGACGTTAATCCGATTTAAATTAGGGAAATCGGCTGCACAGGGCAATAATTTGAAGTTTCCAAGAACGCTAGAAACTTGTAGATCGAGTTCCAGCGTTAAAAATACGAGTTCAGATTCCTCTTCAGTGCACCTTTAAGGTTGTGTGAACACATACGTGTCGTAAAGCCAATAGTCATTGAAAGAGAAATTCCAATAACAACACAGGGCAGGTCATTCGTGGGAAACAATGTCACTGTTACATTATTTGTCGTGCGTATTTATATGGAAAAAATGTGCATACCTGCTACTAAAAGGGGAAAGCAATTGTTGGGGCTTTGAGCCATGTTATGTGCTACATTGCGTAGGCGCTTGGCAGAATTCGCAATGTGCGCCATAATAAATGTGTCGCAACTGGAGAACTCTTTTTTTGTTCTTAGTGTGGCATTCCCCACCCTCCCATAGGCGTGACAACAGCAATTTTTTCATCGCGAAGCCGCAGAGATTGAACACACTGCAAACTGCAAAGATTACTTTAGACACGACGAGGATATCGTCTTTTGGAAAGTGCGAAATACTCTTAAAAACGCATTTTGTGCCTCTCGTCGTTTTGAAACGGGGAAAAAAACTGCCCTTCCTAAAGAACATAAAATCAGCCAACAAACCAGCGCGCCAAAGACGATACAGCATCCTCCATCATCGCACCTTAATTCCCAAGAAAGTTGACACTTCTGCAACGGTCTTCGCAACTTAACGACACATATAGGCGATGACCTATCGTAGCCTGACAGCAGCGTTTACCGTGATGGTCGCCTTCTGCTACGCAGATGACAGCAGCGTTTACCGCGATGACGTCAACCGGAAAAGCAAGGGCAGCGGCTTCAGAGATGGTGGCGCCACCGGCCGGCGTGCTTTTATGGCACCGCTTCCGCCAGTGCTGGTAATCGGTGCGTAAGCCTTCTGGGCTCGTCTAAGTTACAAACAGAACACCTGCCTATTGTTTACGTTGTTAGCTATTAAGGACCCTTTGTACCGCATTCGTTTGCCATAATTATTCATGCGACCCGTCGATCTCACGACGTCGCGTGAGTTGTTTTCGTCGCTTCCATTACGGAACACTACGATTCGTTCACATGCGAGCAACCTGTACGCACATGCAGTCGTCGCTGTTTCCAGGACTTATGACTAAAGGTTCGCCTTTTTGGTTGTTATTTTTGAAAGCTGCGCGAACTTTTCTCGGTGTTCATCTCAGAGTGGTTTTCGGAATTTTTTTAGAGGAATATGATTCCCAATAAACTGCCTATTTTATTTTTATTTGACCATGCAAAGTGGCATTGCCGTGTGGTCAAAAATCACATATTTTCTGCGACCCGTCTTTCATGATCCTGAGCATTCGATTTACTAGCAATTAAAACAGAAATGGCCGTTAATTGCTGCGACATCATTTACGGCTGACCTTGCAGAGGAAATATATCGCAATTAAAAAAACTAACGGACTTTGGGTAGCTGCACCGCTCAACTACAGCGCAGACGAAAGTTTATTTCTGAAATGTGGGCTGCCATGTTATCGCTGGCTTGTATCACTATAAGTTAAGCGAGAGGGCGGGGCAAAACATGGTCCGCTTTTTGATGACATCGATGAAACTGGCGCTTAAAGTGAAGAGCTAGCAGAACTCCTAAAGCAACGATATGGAGCCTCTTAGCCAGGACAGCCGTGGAAAGCTGCTGAGAAATATATCTAAACACACAACTGCGCTAACGCTCCCCTAGCTTCGACACTTAATTTCTCCCTTTGACTGAGTGTAACTCTTATTCCGTAGTTAGCTATGTGCGGCGAGTATGCCGGGAATACTGACCATTTTTGGTAAAAACCGAACCTCAAAAATGTATTCCGGCATACTTTTATCGTTTTCTTTTTCGCTTAAAACAAAAAAAATATCCCACATACAACATCTGACACCAACCATGATAGATTACCCCTTCCCGGCTCACGGCTACGCGGTGTCACATTGTGTGAACGCCGTTAGATATTTTCCTGCAAGACCAGTGTTTGTTTTGTCGGAAGAAAAAAGCGCACACCCTGGATAAACCGAATCAAGCAACCCTAGTTTCAGACTTGGTTTCTTGCGAATTTTACGAGGAAACTCACGTAGATTGGCACCAACGGAAAGTTCAACGAACAATACTAATAACCCGTTACGAGGGGGTACCCAAAAGAAACCGGACTAATTTTTTAATCGGCACAGCTTCGGTGGTACCACGTTTTGCCTCTAGGAGCGCATAGAACGAACATTTCTGAGTCAGTAAGCCGAGTGCCGTCGCTGAAGAAGGTCAGACTAGTTTAGGCAAAGTTTTAGAGTGACGACTGTTTTGTGTGAGTGTCGTTTTTGCAATGGCTGATTTTCGTGAACAGCGTGCGCCGGTGAAATTCTGATTTTTTTCTCGGAAAAAGTGGAACGGAAACTCTTGAAATATTCAGAAAGACGTTCAAGGACGATGCTATGGGGACAACTCAAGTGTTCCTGAATTAAATCCTGAATCAAAGCAACAGTCATGCCAATGGAAAACTTCAAATTCACCTCACCTCAAGAAAGCTCGTCAGGTGAAACCAAACCTCAAAACAATGCTGATTTGTTTTTTCGACGTGAGAAGAGTCGTCCATTCAGAATTTGTTCCGCAGGGTCAGACAGTTAACCAGGCTTTCTGCTTGGATGTTTTGAAAAGATTGGGAAACAGTGTGCGGTGGAAGCGGCCTGATTTGTGACAGACGGGTGACTGGTTTTTCCACCATGGCAATTCCCCTGTTCACACAGCCCGGTCTCTACGACAAATTTGGACCAAAAATTGCATGACCTCTGTTCCTCAATCCTCATACTCACCCGACGTTGCCACGTGCTACTTTCTTTGTTTCGTAGAATGAAAAGACAGGTGAATGGAAAGCGTTTCGCTGATGTTGCTGAGGTGAAGAAAAAAACGACGGAGGGACTGTCAAGCATCACAAAAGATGAATTTAAACAATGTTTTGAAAAATGGAATGAAAGTTTCGACAAACGTATCATTGTAAGTGGAGAGTACTTTGAAGGATATTGAAGGTCTGTGCTGAAAATGTGAACAAATAAGTTCAAACAAAAATAAGTCCGGTTTCTTTTGGGTACCCCCTCGTACAAGT
Organism: Amblyomma mixtum; assembly: GCF_055824585.1. Taxonomy (NCBI): domain Eukaryota; kingdom Metazoa; phylum Arthropoda; class Arachnida; order Ixodida; family Ixodidae; genus Amblyomma; species Amblyomma mixtum. The sequence goes on from NC_143019.1 coordinate 18,061,817, forward strand.
AAAATTTGTCAGCTTTTGGTTATGCGCTTACTGGGTACTTATCTAATATAGCTATATTAATCAGAAATAGCACCTTCCAGCTTTACCGGCCCTCCTTCGGATCTTTCTAAGTAATGGCTTGCTTGTTGTTCTTTCAAAGAAAACCTAGGCTGTTTGAACTGCAGCTGAAGTTCAAGGCTAAGACATGGGCTGAAATTTCGCTTTAGCGATGATAGGTTCTATCAAAAAGCAGCTCTCGATGCCAGATGATTCTACGCCTTTAATCTATAAAAGTAGGTCTGGTACGCTGCCACACATTTCGCACTCAAGCTGTACTTGTGACTACAAGAAGCGCATATGAGATCAGATTCAATCTAAATCAATTTTCACTTATGTAAAGTTTCAGCGTCTAGGTCCATCTAATACTGTCCTCAGGAACTACCATCCTTTCCATGCATCATTATTCTACTTCCCATCCCGCACCCTTGGAAATGCGTTGGTGGGTAACTTTAATTTACCCTAAATAAAACAAATGTGTACGGGGATCGGCGACTTCAATTTAGGGGCACAAAAATATGGAACAGCTTACCATAGGAAGTGAAAACTGCACACAATTTTTCCGCACTAGGGAAGAAACATTTTATGTCCTTGATTTCTCATGATTAAGAATTATAATATCTTGGATTAATGTCTTGAGTTATAAGGTGTATTTCCCATGCTGTTCTTAAGTTGTATTTCCCATGTGTATATAGTGCGATTGTTATGCTGTACTGATGTATGCAATATTGTCCGTTGTGAAAACCTATGTACCACTCCCTCTTACATATTGAATATTTTGCTTTGTATCCTTACATATATACAATGCCTGTTTAATCACACGTTTGGCTTGAACCAATTCACTAGCCTTTGGCTAAGGGTCCAAACAGCTCTTTTGCACTTCTGGACCGTACAAGAAACCAAATGAAACTTGAATTGAACTGAAATCGCGTTCAGATCGATTAACATTGAACTTGCAAACATAAAAAACGTATGCACAAAGCTGGGAAGCAAGAAATATATGGGCGAAAAGTGCTAGTCTCGCACTGTGATCTGTGCATGTCATGCCCACTGGCTCGTTACGCAAGATTCGTTAATTTTGTCTCGTCCGCAGGGAACAGCAAGGGTGCGCCGTCGAGCAGTGTGGCCGCGGATAGGGCCGCCGCGAACCTGCTCAACTCATCGCTCGACTGGAATTACTCACCTTGCAGCAATTTCTACGAATTTGTGTGCAAAAAATTTCACGGTATCCTCCCCGATGTCTTAACCACGGTGAGCTTATACCGGGCGCACCGCCTTTTATACACGAGAAGCCGTTCGCAAATCTAAATGCGTGGTCCTTTTACCCTTTTTTCATTGGTGCACTTTTATACTCGAAGAAAACAGCGCAGCAACAGGGACAAGAGAGAAGATGAGACAGGTGCTGACTAGCAACTGAAGGTTCATTGCAAAGGAACACAAAAATGTACTCTATTAATAACCAGGAGCACGCATGATCTACACCAGCAACGCTGATAAGATAACTTCAGGCATGACGGTCAAGACACAAGAGTTCACAGTCATGAACGAGGACGGATGTAGTGCAGCGCATGTGTCGCGATTTTTGGGATTGTAATATGCTTCGCTGATTTCTCGTTAGTCTGTCTCTGTGATTGTACAATACCTTAGTATCGTTAAAAAGTGGAGTACATGGTTCTGCAGCAGGCGTTGAGGTGTTACGATGACATTCTTGACCACCATGACTGAAGTTGGTTTGGTTTGGTTTATGGGGTGTAACGTCCCAAAGCGACTAAGGCTATGAGAGACGCCGTAGTGGAGGGCTCCGGAAATTTCGACCACCTGGCACAGTACACGGGCCTCTAGAATTTCTCCTCCAAAGAAATTCTAGTTGACTTGTAACGTAACACCGTTCCCGTGGCTATATCGATACCCAAATCATTCATCATTCGGGGATCTTAAGTGTTAATTACGCTTAATTACACATTTTTCCATCTAATTTCACACAAATCCGAAGTTTTCCGACCATTCTGCGACATTTTCACTGTGCCGTGACGACTTACGGTGGATGTGACGTCACACCGTTCCCGTGGCTATACCGACGTCCGCGCTATTTCGACGCAATTTCAACATTTTTGCCTGTAATTAACTAATTAAGCTTCAGTAATCAAACTTGGCTTCTAGCTTCATTTTTTCCTCGTCTATCTGAAACAACCGTTGGTTTTCTTCTATATTTTTTAGTTCCCGAGTTAAAAGTGTGTGACACGCTTTGTTAACGGACGACAGTATGAGCCATTAAAGGCTCTCGCCTTAAATGTATTCATCGGCGACCAGGGTTGGGTCCTTAGTCCAGGACCGCACTGTCTCTTGCAGCCCTCTCGAACGCTCCGATCAGCTTACGCTGTTCGGTGAGGTGAGAGCTGGCCACCAGGGACACCCACGGCTCTCGAGAACTGCATATGCGTTTTCCACTTCCGGCTTGCCCTCACATTCCCACGTGATGTCGTCTAAAGAACACGCTGCGTGTTTAACTGTCATTCTCTGGCGCTGTGTTTTCGATGTCGCTGTTTTCATCAGGTTTAATTTTTACGCAATGAACCCAGAGCACACCGCTGTCGCACCACCCTCTTAAGCTAAGCCTCGAACCGAAATCGAAACCGAAGTGAAAACAGAACTGAGAGTGCACCTAATACCCATTTTTCATGCACGCCACGCTAAATCGACGGTCATTTCTTTTTTCTATCAGAGCCAGTACAACTTCATATTAGGAAGCAAATCCATGCTGCGTGACATCGAGGTCCCCGAAAAAAGACAGCGTGCAGTCGACAGGGCTGCTGGCTTGTACCAGGCCTGTACCCGACTCGGATCCAACGTCGCAAACTCCGAGGTAGGGGGGCTCTGTTCATGTCCGATATCATTACTAGCTATTTTTCTCTTGCGCCGTACCTTCTTTGTCAAAAGTAATCAGGCTTCATGGTTTGCTTCTAGCTTGTACAGTGGGAGCCCTTGTGGCTTTCCTAAAGATCAAAAGGTTTTGGAAGGTAAGAAGACCCCAAGTCCTTACCTTTAACGCCCATTTCAGCTTCAGGGAAGCTGTAAAGGATTCACTGTACGAGCTAGAAGCAAACCATGAATCCCAGTTCACCAGGCTGCATACGATACAGACAGCGGGTACGATATTCTGCGATCAGGGCAAACCTTATCAAAACAGGGAAGGGACACGACCAATGGCCTATCTGTGAGATTCTTTGCTCGTTAGTGCCGCCGCCCCGTTTTGATAATAGTTCTTTATGGCCCCAATACTTGTGCCTGCATGCTTATTTCGCTAGTTTTCATTCACACTTCGCTACTAATTAGGATTTACACCTAGCTCTGCTCTTATCGATTCTCGGCAGTGGCGTAGCCAGAAATATTTTTCAGGGGGTGTTATACGCCACCGGTGAAGAAAGAGCTTAATGGCGCCATCTGGTTTTTAGAACAGGAACCATATTTGTCAACAAACCAACACTCTTCTTATTTTCGTCTTTACATCGTAGTATATCGACGCGATGTATAACTAGCAAGGGCGAATAAAAGGCAAAAAAGAGAGGGAAGGAGATGCAGCGCTCAGAAAATTTCGGGGGGTGTTCTGACACCGAAACACCCCGTCTGGTAACGCCCCTGGCGCTCGGCACAAACATCTGCGCACACAGGAGACAGGAAGAATGCTCATATAGGGCATCAGGCGCCTTTGGCGTAGATAAAAGCAAAATCACAGCCACAAACACTTTATAGCGACGACAAAAAGAATAAACAACAGTCCCCACACGGGCCACCAAGCACAACCTTGGCCTTGGGATGATGAGCGGTTACGTGGCGTACTGTTTTGAAAGGAATGCGATGCCCGGAAATCGCAAGCGAAGCGCAAAAAAAAAAAAAGACCGGTAGAGAAACGGACGAACAACCGGGAAATTGCTTTGAACGCATTATTTTTTCAGCGACAGCTGTTTAGTGCCCGTTCCCTAGGCTCCGCGTCGTTGTAGTCGGCGTAACCAGTGAATGATAGCCAAGGGAACCACCCGTAGGGGTTATTCTTTAGCCAGCGGAGACGGTGTAGAAGCAATACGTAGCAAAAACGAGGAAGCTTGTATGCAGTCAAAGCAGTCACAGAATTTCCCGTAGTGATCGCACACCTTGCTAAACATTGTATTATCAGGACAAAAGCATTTTTCAATGGGAAAGAGTTTATACACACAAACTTTTCATGTAGTGTAAAATTTTATAACACTCAGTATATCCGATGATCTCCCCTCAGCCGGCTTAATTTTTTTTGCTATTTACGCTTCTGCTATCGTCAAAAACTTTCCCCATTGGTTTCCTATGGCTATCTTTAAGCGACGGAAAAATATTAAAAGAAAGATATTGTTATGCACCGGAAGGATGGGCAATTACCTTCAATATTTCCACACCAGTACTTTAGAAAATTCCAATATTCAATTTTTTTTTCCAAGATCGCTGGACTTGATTCGTGCACAAGTGACTTAAACTGTGTGCCTCCGCTTAATGAACTACCTCCGCGGTACACTGTGGGAGATTCCATACATAAGCCACAAGTTCTGCAGCTTTGTTTTTTGGCTGTCATTGGCATGAAACGAAGAAGCTCGTGCTTACATAGGAGGTACAATGACCGACAAAGATGCACAAAATACTGCGCGTTCTTGAACGTGTACAACCTCAGCCAAACGTCTTCAAGCCAGGTGGTTTGCTGCTGTTGAGCCGTTTACTGGAGAGCTCATAACACCTGTGAATAAATAAAATGTCAAGAAAAAAACGGTTCAAAATGAGGTAAACCTTCATTATTACTTTTAAAACCATATCATCATCATCATCATTTATTTGACCCTTAAAGGCCCCTGGGGGGGGGGGGGGGGGAGCAGTACATTCAACATGACTCACATTGGTGGGGGGAAAATCAGGGATGACATAATGTGATAAGCGATGACATAATGGCGACGCTGTATGTATTAAGAGGAAGCCTCATGGCCCAAAGACTTTTAACGAAACCAACATTGCTAACAAGGAGGGTTCAACTTAAGTACAACGCAGCGAGCCATGGAAAGAAAAAATGATAGGTGTAACGTTAAGAGATCGGAAGCGGGCGGAGTGGGTGAGGGAACAAGCGCGGGTTAATGATATCCTAGCCGAAATCAAGAGGAAGAAATGTGCTTTGGCAGGGCATGTAATGCGAAGGCAATATAACCGCTGGTCCTTAAAGGTAACGGAGTGGATCCCAAGAGAACGCAAACGTAGCAGGGGGCGGCATAAATTCAGGTGGGCGGATGAGATTAAGAAGTTTGCGGGGATACGGTGGCCGCAGCTGGCAAAGGACAGGGTTAATTGGAGAGACATGGGAGAGGCATTTGCCCTGCAGTAGGCGTAGTCAGGCTGATGATGATGACATTGTCATGTTTCAGCGAGTGCTCGGTAATTGGGAGCGCCTGTCTCGCTGTCCAATGTGCAGGTGCAGGCGCTCAAGTCTTTCCTCCGGAAGGTCGGCCTCGACATAACGAACATTCGCAACGACCCCAAATTCGACTATGCGGACAAATTCGCACGGCTGTCCTTGGAATACGGCTTCCCAATATATGTCAAGTTCGGCTACTTCAGGAGGCCGCATCTTCCCAACAAAATTCTAGACGTACGTATCCTTCTACGCTGCAAAGAGAAAATAAAGAGGGCTTGAGGTGAGCAAGTACACAGGTCACACCTTCAAAGCACGTTTTCCTTGTAGTATACTAACCCATCAGTGAGTGAAAATCTCGGAGAGACTTGATCCAGTTAATTTGCTCCAAGTGTTGAGTCGCTACAGCCAGCTACTAACAAGCATGAAGAAAAAAAAAAGGTGGTCTACTGAGATACGTAGCAACATGTTAGAATGAAAATTACCAGTATTGTACCGATTTCTGACCTTTAAACAGTGATAGGAATTTTGGACACGAAATAAGGCAGGTACGACTAATCAGTAACAAAATTCAGAATCATTCCTTTGTTTACTGGTGTCGTTGTACACCCATTGAGATTTGTGCGTGCTTTTGCGGCAAATTAAGGCTTTGCAACGAGTGATCTCTGGAAAGTAGCATTTTCAATTTCAGTAAATTTATATTGTGGGATATACTGGAGAACAGAAAATATCAGATATAGTTATTTAAGAATAAACGACCACTATTGTGATTTACACTATCCGATACCGTAAGAGACACTCCAAGCATTTAAGCGTTAAGAGCACCAAATGACATGACACGAAGACATCGCATGCCGCCGCGGTCGGCGGTACTACTCGCAAATATGAAGGTAGCTACTATCGGCCTGCCTCAATAAGTACCTAATGTGTCAGCACGAACATACCCAACAGTTCTAGTCAGAAGCATTTTTGAACGAGATAGAGTTTTTGAACGCATTTTTTTTTTTCATATAATGTAAGATTTCACTATACCAATCAATATATCCGCAGTTGTCCCGTCAGCAGGCTTGCGTTTTTTGCTATCAACGTTTTTTGCTATCGTCGAAAGCGTTTTTCATTGCTTTTCTGTGGCAGTCTTAAATTCTTTATGCGAGCGATGGAACAACATAAAAAAGAAAAATTTTGCTACACTTCCGAAGAATGGACCATTACCTTCAATATTCCAATGCCTTGCAATTTTTAAATGCGGAAAATTTTTTCCGAAAATGTTGGACGTGGATACCAGTGATCTTTCGCATTATTCTTTTCGCTGAAGTAATAATTTTGAAGAATCAGTTGTCGTTGTGAAAAGAAATCTTATACGAGAGTTACGTAACTCGAACGTTCAGTGTCAGCTGTCGCTATAAAGGGAGAAATACAACACCTCCGCTTTAATAGACGCGCATTTCAGTTCATCGCGCACACACAAACGTAAGTTCTCCGCTTAATATCATCTCCTACGGAGAAAAAGGGAGTCATCACAGCTCTCGAAGGCAGGCGAAAAGCCTGAGCAAAATGTCGCGAACCAGGTGGTATCACTTCGGCTGCTGGGAGAGTGGAAGCCGCCACTGCATGTTGAGTTAAGCTGCGCCTCGCCTCTCTCTCCGGGCACTCCATATCCTAATACAACTTTCTGTCAATAGGGTCGCCGGGCAAGCAGGGCCAGGGCTCTGTACCGGGGCGCGCACGCAGCCACGCGCCCCTTCGAAAGCGTTCCGCACACTCTTTGTGTTCTTACTTTGGCGCCTGCTCCGGCGTATGGCGCAGCAGGTTGTCTTCTGCGGACGGCGCCAACGATGTTAAACTCAAGAAAGTGCTTGTTACAGCTCGCGCTGCAATAATTGGTAAATAAATGACGCACTTCACCACGAAGCGGTTGTAATTCACGAATGTGGTAAACCGGTCGTCTTTTCAACGACGGACCGAGGGGACATACTGCGTCGCAACTGCGGCACTGGTGTGCGCGTGTCGTTGTATACTGCATAGTGTGCAGTTTTCCACATCGGCCAAAAAGCTGATTCGGGAACACTTATGTAATTGAAAATTATTGCGCAAAGCTCACCTGTCTTTCCTTATCGCCATACACACGGCGTTCGCTGCCATGGCGCTGCCGCAGCTCAGTGGTTGGGGCGCTATCTTATGAATGATCTTTGCGGCGACCGCGCTTCGATGTGGGGTGAGCGCCCTCTAAACCAGAAATCAGTTAAATTTGACCATGGGCATCGCTAGTCCTCGCGAGAAAGGATTATCAGCCTGTTAAACGACTCTGTGCGGCTGATACTTAATTTAGCGGACTGCTTACAAAACAGTAATGGTTATTCCCTAAAGTGATCATGACTGGGGCAGAGTACTAGCCCGTTAAGAACAAACTCCTGCCGCGCTTTCGGTCTCTCTAGGGCCACCGCAATTAATCCGGAGTATTCTGCTACGGCTTCTTTCATGGCCTATGTTCACCCTCTGAACGTGGAAACCCTTGCATCCAACTCCAACATTGCTAAATGCATTCCGCGCGAGTGTCGTTGAAAACGCGCAACTTATCTCGGTTGGATGTGTGGGCTTCTACAGATGCAGGTCCACCAACTCGACGAGCAGTGGTTGGAGGAGCAGCACCAGAGCCACAACCACGCGAGCTTGCTGCAGATCTACTATTCATACATTCGCCTTTACGACCCAGCCCTGAGCGGCTTCGAGATTGGCGAACGCATTATCAAAAGCGAGATCATAAGTAGGTATATTACGTCTGGACAGTGACACCACTTGTAAACAGTTTCTATCGATCGCTTTGTTCCAGCCTGGCAACTTGGCTAGCTCAGTGTCTTCAGAAGGAACCCTTAAGGTGGAGTAGGTGTCAATCAGAGAAGCAGTATTCGCCAGGCGACATCTATGTGAGCAGAATCATACTGCTACAAAGAAAAGCAGCGCAGCTTGCTGAGCGTTTTAGTTCTTTGGAGAACTTACTTTGTCCTGGGTCGGATATGGACCCTGGGACCACTGCCTGTCCGGGGAAGCCGTTCTGCCAGCTAAGGTAACCAGGGCGGCTCGCAGAAGGCACGGCGAGGCTGAAATGATTGACAGTTGGAAGCGGGAGTGATGTTAGTAGATGCTGTTTCGGGGATTTCCCAGGATTTCCGCTCTAGCCGCACGCCTGTCCCAAAGTGCATGTCTGTGGGCAGCTACTCATTTTATTCGGCAAAAGGCCGCTATGCCGCTATGCAATAGGGCACTAAGCAGGGTAAACTATTCTTGATCTTGGAGTGCATTCCTGAGAAGCTATCGAGAGGAAGACCCTCCCGCCATTGCCCAATATTCTTTTTGTGCAGTACTTCTCACAGCGGCCGGCAGAGTGAAGTCACAGTCGAGATATGTGGCGGCTATTCGACCTCTCTTGGGAACTTGCCGTTCCAAGTTTGACATTGCCTTGCTAAGCCACTCAGAAGATGAAATACAATGCATGATCAATGAGTTAGAGACAGCAGAACGGTGGGTCTAAAAATTCATGTGCAGAAATCCAAAGTAATGTAGAACAGACTAGGAAGGGAACAGCAGTTTACATTTTAGCGAGGTGCTAGAAGTGGCAGGGAATAGGTCTACTTAGGGCAGGTAGTGTCTGCTGGTCTGGATCATGAGAGAGAAATAAATAAAAGAATAAGAATGGGGTAGAACGCATATGGCAGGTTCTCTCAGATCATGAACGGCAGCTTACCAATATCCCTCAAGAGAAAAATATACAACAGCTGTATCTTATTGCTATTCACCTATGGGACAAACATGGAGGCTAACGAAGAGGGTTCAGCTTAAGTTGAGGACAACGCAGCGAGCTATGGAAAGAAAAGTGGTAGGTGTAACGTTACGAGACCGGAAGCGGGCAAAGTGGATGAGGGAACAAACGCGGATTAATGAGATTCTAGTCGACATCAAGAAGAAATAGGCTCGGCCAGGGCATGTGATGCGAAGGCAAGATAACCGCTGGTCCTTAAGGGCAGCGGAGTGGATTTCAAGAGAAGGCAAGCGTAGCAGGGGGCGGCAGAAAGTTAGGTGATGAGATTAAGAAGTATGCGGGGATATGGAGGCCGCAGCTGGCAGCAGAAAGTTAGGTGATGAGATTAAGAAGTATGCGGGGATATGGTGGCCGCAGCTGGCAAAGGACAAAAGGACGGGGTTAAGTGGAGAAATACGGGGGAGGCCTTTGCCCTGCAATGGGCGGAGTCAAGATTATGATGACGATGATTAAGACACTCTTGATAACGTCAGCTGCCAGTAAAATCCGGAATAAGTTAAACATGTTTCAATAGCTGTGACATCGTCGTCTCTGGCCGCCCTCTAGGCAGCTGTTTTACACATTTAGCCCTCTCTTTCCCCTAGTGCGACGCAAGATCCAGAGCATTCGTCAGTCTGGAAAGATTTGGTCGACATTTATAGACGAACTTGGAAGTTTTACACGTGGTTACGTCTCATTAGGTGAGTTGGATTTCATTTACTCGCATTGAATGTCAGCCGCTATCACCCGCAGTGTAGCGCGCAACGTGCAATATGTCATTAGAATTTGTTTGACAAAGCAGTGCAACGTTAGCTTTTACGGAAAGTTGAAAATTAAACAATGAAAAAGGGTGTGGCTTCATTCAGTGTCTCCGGGCACTTCCTACTGTGCAACTCGGTGAGCTAATTTCCTGCAAAGCCTCAACAACATTAGGTCACCGCCGACGTGTTCGTGGTCACGGTGAGGGCTATATTACAGGAATGGTATACTCGTATGCTGAAAGATTTCATCTCGTACTATTCTGCAGATACTGCCTGATAAAGGACCCCCTATTGATAACTTAAGCTACTCCTTCGAGGGTATTTTTATTGGCCTTATCCACTTCTTTAAGGGCCTCTCGTAATGGCAGCTTCTAAAAAGAACACAGCCTGCCTTCCTGCCAACTGTTTGTCTAGTGTGCACTCTTAACTGTCCTGAAAAGTGATTGGAAAGTATTTTCGTTTCCGCTTTTTAGTCACCTCTGGCGCTCAGTACTAACTGCGCATTTTTCTGCCTCACCGGGTCATACCTCTATGGCTCTAGATCCTCTCAGAAAATGAAACAGGCGGAGACAACCAATTAGATAAATGACTAAGAGGCGTTTCAGAAGTGTCGTCAGATTTCATTTGTCATCAATCCGTCCAAACGGTGCGCCACAATCAGGGTCATGTGTCAGTAGCATGTGTAATCTACCTCTAGCGACTTTCGGCGTGCTTTTATATACCCTTCTCCGAGTGTGAGGGGGATGGACGCATAAAAGTGCCTCCTTATCTCTCTCTAGCTTACCTCTCTTAGGAAGAGAAGATTAAAATGCTAAGCTACTGTGTCAAGAGCGTTGCACCTGCTTCTAGGGGCTAGGTATCGCTACAGAGGAGTGAGTGAGTGTCTGCAACCTGGTGCCTTTGATGAGTCACATTGCGTGCAAAACGTAACAAGATTCAATTAAGAGCGAACATTTCGACGACCACGAGATGGAAACGTCATTCGCGACCATCCCTACGTGGTTCCCTTGCCCGCGTCCTGGGGGAGACGTAGAACGTTTAATCCGTACTGCGAGGACCGCGTTGAGACCAATGTTGTTTTTCGAAGCCAAATCAGTATGCGGCAAGCTCTGCATGATGCTGATGAGTTTCATGGATAATCTCCGTCCCCTTCTTGTACTGGTGGTGGTAGCTTGATCGCAGCACTGCTGGCGGTCGTGCAGCGTGACTCAACAAAAATAATGCCAACCTTCGTACTACATTCTAATGCGAAAGCATTTTTTAGCTCATCAGTGGCGTCCGTCCGACAAGACAGATCCGTAGCCAATCCAAAACTAGCAATCCAACAAAGCAAGTCATGCGCATCATAACCTATACCCCTCGAATATCACCCTCCCGCATTTTGTTTATAGATTTAAACGTTCTACCTATCTCGGCCCTTTATTTTTACAACATTGGTATCATAGTCTTTAAAATTTTTCATCATCATCTCCCGCTAAGCATATTTTTTCCCGGCACGATCATCAACAACATCGTCACACGTTTTGCGCTTCGTAATGACTTTTTACTACCTAAGGCCAGAACTAACTACGGGAAACAATGCCTTCATTTTTCACACATATCATTTTGGAAAATGAACTCTTTGAACTTAGACATCAAACAAACTAATATGCTTTATTTGTTGAAGGTCAAACTAAAGCTTTCCCTTTTTAATGCGCGATTTTTTTTGCTATTGATCCTATGTACAGCGGCATCTGTTAGTGTTTTATTGTACATTCTCCTGCATTACATTATTTGTATTTAGATATTTCAGTAACACATATTACACTATGTACCTATATTTATTCTGCGCATCGCTAGTTAATGTGTCGTGTATTTTGTATTTTGTTGAATATTGAAATTTATTTTCATGGGAGGTCCCACCCGCGGTTTTGTACCATGGGACCTCTCGCTGTATACAATTGCAACTTTGATTGAATTCCTCAATAAACTTTCAACTTCAACTTCAACAATCCATAGACTGGCTTAACTGGCTAAACAGTCTTGTCTTGGCCAAAAAAAAAAACAAACTCAAACCAGAAACACAAAGAAAAAACGAGCAATGTAAACAAAAATGAGAAAGTAGAAAGTTAAAGAAGTACAAAACGAAAATAAAAATGTAAATAACAAGTAATAACAAACAAAAACAAAAATAATGACCAAAAGAAAAAAAAATTGAGGGAGAAAGAGAGGATAGGGGAGTGCTTTCGCATTTTCGCTCTTAAGTGGTCTTTACGTGCAAAAGAAGAACTGTAGAAGAACTGCAAGAAGTGCAATCCTGTAATTTTTTTACTCAAGACCACTGGAAGGAGGTGCTCTTGCGCTACACCGGCGGCTTGTTCTCGTCCACGGACACGTTGGTGCTGTGGGACAACGCGACGGAAATCGTGAATATGCTCATGGACGGGAATCGCATGGAGCAGAAAGACTCCAGGCTCCTGATGGGCTGGAGCCTGCTCCATCGTCTCCTGCCGCTCGCCCACGGTCAGGCCATGATCAACTTGGCCTCGAGCCGGACGAAACTGCCAGATCCTGTCGACGTCTTCTGCTTGGAAACTGTCCACGGCGTCATCTCCTTGCCCATCACGAACCTATACCTTAAGAAGCGTACGTATGACGTGAATGTGACGTCTGTGGCTGAGTGAGTTGGTTCAAATGTGCAGTGGAACAGCGCGAAATCGCAAACAGGTGAAGGAAGAAGATGCGAACGTCAGTGGATCTCTCATTTGGTTATCCTTCCTTCTGCTCTTCCGTCTTTGCTATGCTCCACTATGCTTTTTTTAATCTCGTGGCACTCACGTGTTTCACATGTCAGTGTCACATGTTTTAAGTCTGCTTATGTGCAAATTCTAGCTCGTACAACCCGCAATTTGAGCGCTATCAGCGGTAACGGTGGGTCCATGCCCCGATAACTTGAGTCGAACGCGTCTTCACTCCTCGGTGTCATAGAGTCGTGCCATGTCCGAAAATTCGTGTGCAAAAAATTCGAAATATTGCAAAACTGAGAGGTACTCATATGAAATATTGAAAATAATGGTCCATTCCTCCGATACGTAGGAAAATCTTTCTTTTAAAGTGCTTCCATCGCTCGCATCGAGCAGTTTAGACTACATGCAGTTGAAAACTAAAGGGGAACAGTTTTTACGATAGCAAAAACGTGAACGGCAAAAAAAATAGAAGCCTGCCGATGGGAGATTTGCGTGTATATTGATTCTTATAGCGAAATCTATAAATTCTTTCACATTCAAATATGCTTTTGTTCACAATTGTTGGGTATGTGCAGCAATCTTGATCTTCTGACCCTGGAATAACATGTCCACATGTCCGCGTCATCTTTACGTTGCTGTTAGTTGACGGTTCGCTGGTTTTTCGGTCGGCAGGAGAACGTTCTGAACAGACAACGCTCACCGCCTGGTTTTCGCTGGAATATGAATCATGGTAGCGAATTTTGCTCGCTCTTGACGTCTAAGACGCTACTACGAACGTACTATTACATCAGGGTCTGAATTCCGGTCTCATTCAAACCTCGTATTGTTTTCTATTACGTTGTATTTGAATGGTATTTATTTATGCCATTAATACCATTAATATTAATACCATGATAAACTAGCTCAGTTTTCTGCCCTGCTGTTATTAATACAAGTCTATTATCAGAATTGTATCAGAGTGAGGAAAGACATAACAACGCAAGCTACAAACAAAACACAAATAACACTTTAAGCAAGGAAAATTTGTCATAATCAATCACTAGATGTGATTGGGTGACGTGCGAAATAATATTTTAGGCTTTGATGCAAAACAACATCGATGTAAAGTTATTCCGTCCAGTTATGATTTCAGCAAAAAAGTACCTAAGCTATTATATACCGTATTGTGCGTTTTTATCGTAAAGACTTTCAAAATTTTTCTTACCTCAACCGCTGGCTCCTTTGCGGTGAAACTGCACACAGAGCTTGCGTATTATGGTAACTTTTGTATCGTAGCAAGTTTTACAACGGTACTTACTTAGTTGAGCTGTGCATGATGCAAAAGCGCAATCGTGTGCGTCGAGATCGGCGTACCGAAACCCAAAACACCGAGTTTTTGCTGAAGGGCGGCAGTAGCGCCATCTGTCTTCCACAACGAAATTAAACAAGGAGAACACAGCTCAGGACTTCGCGACGTCGTCCTCCGACGCTTTAGGAGAGCCACGAAAGCAGACGATATAAGCTGAATTGAATAAAATCATTGGACGAAAAAAAGACGTCAAACAATGTTCTTTTAATGGCAAAGCCTCGTTAAAATAGCTGATTCTGGCATTTTTTCCGCTCAGTTGGCCGAAAATGTTCGAAGCGCTTCAGTTGAAGCAGACCAAAAGGCCCCCACGCTCCTTGCAACCATGCTTGCAACGCTCGCCTTGTGACGCTTTTCACAGCAGACGACAGATGGCGCTACTGCCGCCCTTCAGCAAAAAAACGGTGTTTTGGGCTTCGGTACGCCGATCTCGACGCACACGATTGCGCTTTTGCATCATGCACGGCTCAACTAAGTAAGTACCGTTGTAAAACTTGCTACGATACAAAAGTTACCATAATACGCAAGCGCTGTGTGCAGTTTCACCGCGAACGAGCCAGCGGTTGAGGTAAGAAAAATTTTGAAAGTCTTTACAATAAAAACGCACAATACGGTATATTCAGGCTATTGTTAAAGCTTTCGCGCCTTTTTCTTGTCTCATATCCACAAGATAAAAATTTTATTAGTGTTGTCAAACCTGTACTGCCCATAATTTAACCAATAAAATAATTTTATGCAAGGAAAACCATTTCTTTGTGACATAGGCTCTATATAAGCCTCAGCTAGGAATTCAGACGGGGAAGCTTGCTTGAAGTTCTTGAGTATAAACCGAGCAGTACTTCGCCACTTACTAAGCCTATTAAAATGATAGCCTTAGTAAGGGGATCCAGTATAAAAGAAGCTTCCTCTAACGGAGGCAAAAAAAAAATGCTTATATGCTTGAAGAAAAAAAGGAGCGAATGCAGACTTAAGGCTCTTCTGAAAAAGAGCAAAAAAGGAAGGAGACGCTTAGCGCGGCATCAGTGAGCGTGATCGTTTCATTTTTGAATTCTGGTGCACTAACCACTGCTGCTGCCTTCTGTTTCTCCTGACGACACGCTGTTTCTCAGTCGCCCCACGTAGTGCGTTGGACGAGGCCAGACAAGTGGTGGCGAGCTTGAGGGATGCCCTGGTGGAGAAGATCAAGAACACGGACTGGATCAAGGACAACGTGTGGTGCCTGATGTTTGGCAAGGGCATGGACATGCGGCTCGTCACAGGCTTCCCGGAAGAGTTTGACACCGAGAACCGCGTGGAGCAATTCTACTGTGAGTATTCAACAATCCAATTTTCGCCGAGTTCCTCAGTGTGCTGCTGGTGGGCCTTCATTTACTCCAGGCTAGAACGTTTTATTTATATATTTAATACGGATCAAATACGAACAGTGTAGCCAAAAACCAAATCGTAAACAAATTGGTAGTGACAGAACCGAATCGAATACTTCTGCGCAAAACTGTCTGTTTACCGCAGCGGTGGCCTAGTGGTTTGAACATCCGCTTCGAAAGCGGAAGGTGCGGGGTTCGAACCCCTGTGCCGCCGGGTACCCACCGGCGATACAACGGGTACAAGCTTCGACTATCTCGTGTTTGGCTTCTTTAGGGTGAAAAGCTGGGGAAATTGGGTCTTGGATCCCATCTTGAGTAGAAAAAAAAAAAACCTTGTGTCATGGCGCTCTTTGGCCACAAATGCACTTGTGCCATAAAAATTCATCGTCACCATCATCATCATCTGACTGTCTGATTTACAACGGCGCAGCGCGTTTCCCGTCGACTCGTCCCTCGGAATTCTTCAATAAGTACCTGGAGTTCCACCGTATCCTGACATCCCGGATTCACACCGAGAATGTCACCGAGAACTTCACGGCAGGCAATGCCAACGCTTTCTACGACGGAACCCGAAACACCCTCACCATTCTTCCCGCCCTCCTTCAGCCGCCAGTATTCATCCACCAAGCTCCGGCTGCGATCAACTACGGAGGACTGGGACAGGTACGCTTGTAAATCACGTGCGCATAGCCGAATGATTTTATTGCCGGCCAGATCAGCCGGTTTTAGCCAATAAAGCGCTCTGATAGTACTCTTTCTAATTCTCTTCCATTCGTTATCCTTCGCATCTGCGCCACATCAGCAGTGACGGAGAGACAACTCGATAACTAGCGCCATCTCATAAAAAATAGGCTAACGAATTTCAGTCTCATCAACTGGCGGCGACTTATAAGAAGCATTCTGCAGTCATGTCAGCAGCTTGCGCTATGACGTCATAGACTTTTCCACCTAAGGCCCAAACTCTGAAAGCTTCCTTTCCTTAGAAGTCTTCCTAACCTTACGTGAGGCCGCCTTTCCGCAAATGTTCGATGGAGGAAGCCAGCTTACTCTGAAAGCTCTCCTCGCCTCTCCTCAAGTAAGGAACGCATGCCGCGTGTCTGGGTTCGGGGGTTCCTTCACATCGGCCAATAGGACGCCGAGTAGGAAGTTGCATTCCCGTGGTGACAACAAACATGGCGGCGCCCTTCGAAGCTGGGCCCCTCGATTCAAACTGAATTCGTCGTCGTTACTGCGCTTTTCAGTGCGTTCCCTGGCCATAAATGGGCCATCGGTCTTTCGCTTCCTCTCATCTCGCCTCTAAGGCAAGTATGAGTGATAAATTTGCCTTATTTTTTATTTAGATTGGCGATTCAGCCGCTGTTAGGCTTAAGACCATCGGTTTGTTGACAGAAATGGTTTCCGTCCTAACAACGAGATGGCGCCACTAGGCTGAGCTAGGCAGAAAACTCGTCCACCAGATACAAAGGGAATAGCCACGTACGTCAATCGTCATGTCATTGCGTCGCTGCTTGCATAAGCTCAATTAAAAGTGGAAATTTGAGAAACGTTGTAACGTCCCGCAAAATACCTGCGTTTAGCGAACGTAAGCATGCACACGCTTATGGTACATTGACAGCGTCGATTTATGCTATTTGCGGCGACGTGGTTGTCGGGAGGTGTGAACGAGGCAACATATCGGCGGCGGCGGATTTCGCTCGCTCTCGCCGCCGAATGCCCAAGTGTGACAGAGCCACACCGTTGCGGAATCTGAACGCAAATTCTTCCTCTGAGTGCACTTCCACTGGATTCACCGCGTCGCGAAGCAACCTAGCTGTTCGAGGATACAGGTACACTTCATCGGATGCATATTCACAAGCACGGTTAAAAAATTGCGTGTAGTCGCCCGCGTAGCGGTCAGTCCACGCTGCCATTTTCTCCCGCCTGCTCAACTGCACTCACGCCGGGCTGGCGTCTACTCGCGTCCTTGCGCCGCGTCTCGCCGCCCGCGTGAGTGTGCGGAGTCACTTGTGGCAGCAGTGAGGTGAAGCACTCCTCCAGGGCCAGGAGCGACGTAAGGACGCATGAAGGCAGCTAGCAGCTGCCTCAACTGTGAGGAGGCACCAAGGACGACCTTACTTAGGGCTCCTCAGTAAGGAAGCTTTCAGATTGACATGAGGGCTCCTCACTGCAGTGAAGGCTCCCTTACTGAGGTAAGGAAGCTTTCAGAGTTTGGGGGTAAATGACGCCACATGGCGACGTGTATAGGAAAAAAGGTGTCTGAAGCAGTCTCACTGGGAAGCGTGCGAGGTTGGTTACGTTAAAGTAAAGGAGGCGATGACCTTATGAACGAAGGCGACTACAAAAACAAATTGGACTATAATATGCATGACACGCTGCAGATGAAAAAACAGCCCTTTTATCAAGAGCGTGATTAACGACGTGAGTTCTTTACGTTAATTTTGGAAACTGCGGCACGCACTGACTGGGAGAAAATTGAAGAAAAGGTTGGTTGGTTTATGGGGTTTAACGTCCCAAAGTGACTGAGGCTATGAGAGACGCCGTAGTGAAGGGCTCCGGAAATTTCGACCACCTGGGGTTCTTTAACGTGCACTGACATCGCACAGTACACGGGCCTCTAGAATTTCTCCTCCAAAGAAATTCCAGCTGCCGCGGCCGGGATCGAACCCGCGTCTTTTGGGACAGCAGCCGAGCACCATAGCCACTGAGCCACCGCGGCGGCTAAAATTGAAGAAAAGAAACGTACAGGACACAGCTGATCATCCGCCCGGTCCATTGTGATTTCTATGACTCCAAGAGATTGCTAGCGTAGCAGGGGCGGCAGAAAGTTAGGTGGTCGGATGAGATTAAAGAGTTTGTGAGGATACGGTGGCCGCAGTTGGCAAAAGGCAGGATTAATTGGAGAGACATGGGAGAGGCCTCTGCTTTGCAGTAGGCGTAATCAGGATGATGATGATGATGACGAGTGGGCGAAATGTGAATGCGGTGTAAGATAATTGCACTGTAACTGCCCTTTGGGTCATGTTTCATTTTGCACCGCTGTATTTGAGTTGAACCGTCATTTGCATGGTATCCGTCAACTGTGCAGTTCGTTTTCCCCAACGCCACACCCTGACACTGCGAGGCCTGTGACACGTGACGTTGTGGCTCGCAGGCCGTCGCCCATGAGATGATGCACGGCTTCGACCCCGATGGCATCGCATATTCCTACCGCTTCAAGAAGCACGACTTCCATGACGAGGACACGATGGAGGAGTACAGGAAAAGATTGCTCTGCCTTCGCTCTTCTTATCAGAAAGTATGTGATACTCATGCCAATCGAGTCGGTACGTGCACGCGTTTTTTTTATTGCGAAGCAATACTACTTTCACTTTCAGCTCCTCGCGTGGCGAGGCCGCGGTAGCTACCATTGACCTTGAGCGGCGCGCCTAGCGGTGTGACGTCACAGCTGCAAGAAGGGCTCCAACTTGTGTCGTCGCAAGGCGAGGCCGCGCGTGGTGGCTGCTGCCTAACTCCTGCGCCTGCCACGCGCGGCGCGGATTGGATTGGATAAAATTAGATTAGATTAGATTGGATTGGATTGGATTGTATAACCGATACATCACCACAAGTCTAACCACAAGCACCACCACCAGCTACACTACCAGCTGAACCATGGCGTAGCTACGGATATTGCTATCGCAATTACCGGGCTTAACCAAGCTAAGCCAAAGCCATTTTTTTAGTGCGACGGCATTATATAGGTATGTCGCGTTTGCAAAAAGTGTCCGCAATTTTGTCCGCACGATTACGTCGTTCTCTTAAGATAAATATCTGAAAGTGTGATTGTGACAGCGTGAGGCAGAAATGTTGCCGTTGCCGGTGGAAAAATTTGATTGATGAGGTGTAATTGGTTAATTAAACGCGAAATAACGCGAAAAAATGCACATAGATGTCAAAATAGCCATGGACGTCGATATAGTACATGGACGTCAGAACGGACACGGACGTCGATACAGTACGTGAACGTTTCGCTTTCGCAGTGCTCCAATGCAGGTCGCCGCAGCGATCTCAAAGTTCTATCGTATATGCCCATGGTTATGGTAACTCTTCAAGATGCAGATTTGATAAAAATTCCGCAGACCACAAGGCCTGGCTTTGAGCAGTATATATCCGTGGAAAAACTTTGCCTGTAAGCTACAAATACACTCAGAAGTAAGAATGAGGCTGCCCCTTGCTATCCAGAGATTTTAAACTTGAATGTTTTGAGTATCGCCCCGCTGGCTGTCAGCTGCATGTCGCGATTAGCTTTGTAATATGAAGGCCTGGATTGAGATAAATTTTACGACGAAAGCCGTTATAGGGAGCCCACCCAGTACCTTCGTGAAGCCATAGTCCGTAGAAGATATCAGGTTCTTGATGAGCACCCACCGGAGGGTTCTCCGGCACACTCCGGGAGTCGAAAAGTTCCGATTCGGGAGCACCCTTCGGTGGGAGCACCTCCGGGACCCGTGCAAGCCACGAGATTGCCCGGTAGTTACTCCAAATCAGCTGCGTGTGCTGCCCATCCAAGCATCCCATTATCCGGAAGCCTACGCACACATCTTCACGCGCCACCAGCTTTACCGCTTGGATCAGTGCCAAATTCCACACACACACACACACACACACACACACACACACACACACACACACACACACACACACACACACACACACACACACACACACACACACACACACACACACACACACACACACACACGCACGCACGCACGCACACACGCACACACACACACACACACACCGAAGGCTGATTCTTCGCCGAAGGGGACGCACCTTGAACTGCCATCTTGGACGAGGTTCGTGCTGAGAACGCCGTGCAGCAGTGAATGTGTAGGCAGAGTCAGAACTAAGCAGCGGCTCCTGCGGTTCAGTTTTGCGAGAAACGATGAGTCTCAGCGAATATTTCCCTAACACATAGCCTACACTGTAAAAAAAATTGCACCCGTAAGGGTGCATTTCCGTGTCTATAACTCACACCCTTGCACCCTCCCAAAAGGATGCAAAGTATGCTCGTCGCACCCATAGCAAGGGTGGGATCGTTACAGTTGCACCATTATTTTCTGGCTGCCTAAAAGGGTGCAAAGTATGCTTGTCGCACCCTTTTTCCGACAGGTTTAAAGTGTTATAGGATTTTATTGCTTTAAAAGGCGCTGATCAATTTCTTTTTTGGGGTCCACTCTTTAATGGAAGCCAAACATTTCCTACGAAAAGCTGCCGACGCCCTGTCTAACTTTGTACTGACGTTACGGCATCTCCAACTATAATTATGCTTGCAGCTTTGAAGGATCCATGGTGCAGCTTTGCAGCTTTGAAGGATCCATAGGTGCATTAAAGGTGGTAACGTGCTCAGCGCACCCTTTTCCAAAAAAAATAAGAAAAAAATGAGGGTGTGGAAAGGGTTCAGCCATGAGCGCTACACCTTTAAGGGTGCAAATTTTTTTACTGTGTAGTTTCTCTGTTCGCTCCTTTTTGCTACTCTTCCCCGCTAGGCTTTGTACGTGTACTGTGTAGACTGGTCTCGATCAAATAGTTAAAAGTTACCCTGCAGTGTCTGGTCCTCCTTTCAGTGTGGTTTCTCCTTCCATTCATTTTAAAAACCTCCTCAGCTGATCACGAGAGCGCGTTAAACGTGCTCCTCCACTTCTCGTCGTCTGCTATCGGGGCACAAAAATATGGTTAGAAATGCTGCCTACATACCATAAGCATGTACACGCTTACGTATGCAAAACGCAAGCGTTTTACGCGGCGTTAAACCATTTGTGACATTCGTAGCTTTAGTTCAGCGTATGCAAACGGAGACGCACGATAAGCTCAGCCTAGTGGCACCATCTGGTTTTACAAAGAGAAGCATTTTTGTCAATAAACCGGCGCTGCTCTTTAAATCTAGAAGCGGCCCGAATGGTCACCGTAAATAAAAAATAAAGCGAATATATCGCTCATACATTTTCTTTTCTTTATAGGCGAGATGAGACGAAGCGAAAGCCTGATTCCCCATTTATTGCCAGTGAACTTACTGAAAACGGCAGCAACAACGACAAATCAAATCCGAATCGAGGGGTCCTGCTTTGAAGAACGCCGCCATTTTGGAAACGACATTTTAGGTTGCGCTAGAACAGTGACAAGTCACGCACGCTGAACTGTGGATGGAACGTACGTAACGCGAGCGTACAGTAAAAGTCTATTTTAAATAGCATTCGGCACATGTACACTGCTATACACGTAATATTTTAGCGTACGCTCTCCCAAATGCCAATTTTCCACTAGCACTACTTTCTGCAACTTCAGAACGTCGCCTTTGCACTCGTCATAGCTTTTGTAGTGCTACAAAGAACTACTAAGATGAAGTATAGGCCGCGCTTGATATAAAGCTGAGAAAGAATATTTTTATGCAGGCTGAATTTAAAGATTCCTGCACGACTGCATTGTAGTGAACGATCCCGTATACGGTAGAAGCACAGAGAGGGACAATAATACTTGACATAGTGGTCTAGCTGCGCCCAGCGAGTGTGTGGTGATGACTCGCATGACTGATGGTGACGCATGCCGCTGGCGAAAACCAGATTGCGGAAGCAAAAAATGGCTGGGGTTCAACGTGGCTTCAACTTGGGTATAGGCACCCTGCACCCGCCAGGCACCGCCACCGTCGAGGCTGCGTTCAGCTCCCCCGCGCGGCCAGTTCCTCGTCCCTGTCAGGAAGGCTCGCCCCGCGACTGCGAAGGGATGGCGTCTGCTAGCGGCTGCCGCTGTACGTGGAGGCGGGATTTCGACCTATGCATTCATGAGGCTGAAAAATTCTTTCGAGGAGCGAACGTCAGGAAAGGAACGAAGCTTTTTGAAGCAGGCCATGTACACAACGTGAAAGAGGGGGTATCTTGCGACGGGAGCGAAGTAGCAGCCCGGTACACTGCGGAGACAAGCATCCCTGCGCCACCGAAAACCATCAAATTAACGCTAAGAAATATTTGTATCTGGTGCCTGTTACCGCTGAACTCTCACTCATTTTTTTTATGTAGCTGTAGTTGCAAGGCAGGCATCGCAGGCAAATGTAAATGCGCTGCTGCCGTTGCCGTGTTTTTGGAGCGGTGTGAAACGCTCTCCAAAACGAGCCACCCGCAAGCCTGTAGTGTTCCTGCATTTAAATAAACTTACCCTAAACTTTCAAAGACGGCCAGGCGGCATAACATTGAAGGTAATTATAAAAGTCCAGTTTTTGAGCGAGCGGCGCAAACTTGACTTCATAACATTCTCGTTTGTCGCACCTCCGGTGTTCGATGTGGAATACCCTGTCCAAACTACGCCTTGAAATGATGTGCCAATTGCGTAATCTGCCACTCATATTTTCTCTTTTTCAGCAACTGCCAGGCCATTATCGCTGCAACACGTGCGTCAGTATTTTGGTGATATGAAATGTGGTGGTGGTAGTGGTTTATTTAAAAAAAAAAGTGAAGCAAAACAGTGTTGCCAGCCGCGGCAATTGCTATCTAATATCTTAAGCACCCGAGCTGCAGCCGGCGGGAATGAAAGGAAAAGGGAGAGGATAGTGAGGAAAAGTATAGACGGGAGCGACAGCTAGAAAGGATAGGGGAGAACTTTGTACACTATTTACAAAATACAAAAGTAATCAAGTTCGCGCCACTCGCGCGCTAATGTCCAAACATTGTCCGAAAATAAGTGCGCGCGAGCGGCCACTGCGCACAATCACAAAAGATGTAAACTCTATGTACATAGCCGCGCGCACACATAGCGTCCTGTCTCGGACTAAATGAACGATGTTTTGCAAGCAGAAGGGAATGCGAGCTGCGGCGATGCGCCTGGGCGCACTGAAACTCCTGCGGAAAACATAAAGCTTTTTGACTGGGATTCTGCAAAAAAGGAGTATCCTGGCTATTTCATGCAGGATTCTTGCAGAAAGCTTGTGCTCAAAAAGCAGAATTTCATTGCAAGGTTTGTTTAATTTCTACGCATTTAGTACAAATGCCCTGATTCTTCGACATTAGGATTTATGATTATTGTACAAAATTATTATCCAGTCGTTCAAACGTGGAGGCAAAGATTTATCAGGAGCATGTTGCCGTTGCCCCTGAAAACGTGCCTTGGAAGCGCGCCTTGGAAGGCGCAGTGGAAGCGAGCAAGGATTCCGCGCATAGCTGAAAGTAAGGTAAACGATTCTTTGCAGCGCAAAATTTGGGCTTCTTCCTCTGGTGTGACTGCGGGCGAGTTTCGGCGTGCCTTTTTGAGCCCACATATTGTTGACAGCCAGGTCAATGACCGAAAATCGTGGGTGCAAGAAAAGGGAAGGGTTCCCAGACCATTAGCATTCCTCCGAGTCTGCTGAATTCGCCATGAGTCAAAAACCTGTCTAGGAGGTAATGCATGAGTCAAGTAAGCGTCTTCCGCATGGGTTTGACCAATGTTTGACCAGAAACCGCGCGCGCGTGTTGTCCGTCGCGAAGGCTGGGCCGTCTCCCAATGTCGCGTTGGAAATCCATAAAACCTTGTCCGAGGCGAATTTCTATATGTATTATTGCATCCTGCAACACAGCAATGTGTCCTGCTGTTGTTATGTGCCATTTTGAGCTCGGGAAGGAGGCGCACAACTGCTTCACGACGGCGCGTGCAACACAGCGAGAGCTGTGAGGCTGCCCCCGCCTTCCTGACAGGGAAGCGCGCGCCGCCGGCAGTGGCGCGCGCGTCGCGCGGGAGTTGGATGCGCAGGGTGCCCATACGAGCGAAATGTCTGCTAAGCATGGTGTCCACTGTCTCAAATCAAATGTCAAGGGTCAAGGTCCACAGTCAAGGTCAAAGGTTGAGGTCAGGTATCCTATGGTCATAGCCATATGAACCCGCAGTCATAATACCATAGCCTGGGCCATGCCACCACATAGTTAAGTTCAATTTGACATTGTGAGGCATTGACGGTCAATGTCGATGTGATGCCCATTGCCTCAAATCAAATGTCAATCAAGGGTGAAGGTCAAAGGGCAAAGCCTGATCCCCAACGGTAAGTCATATATGATCGCGTGGTCATACTACCATAGCTTGGGCCGCACCACCACGCAGTTAAGTTCGGTTTGACCATGTGAGGCATTGAAGGACATTGTCTCATCCACTTCAAAATCGGAAGGTGTACCCCGAACAGTACAGCTCTCGCTCTGAAAGAGCGGCACGGCAGTATGTCGCCACCACAGCTTGCTGACTCTACACTCTGGCATGCAGGCAGAGGGAGAATCCCGCGCGAGGACCCTGGACGACCACATCGACGCGGAGGGCTTCGCCGACTACGCGGGAATCCTGCTTGCTTACGAGGCGTACCAGAGCCTTCCGGACCGCCAACGCACGAGAACTGTGCCATTCGTCCAGCTCAACGAAGACCAGCTTTTCTTCGTGTTCCACTGCCTCAAGTGGTGCTCGACGGTCAGCGGGCGGCGTCGCGACCCCAACTCGCCGTACTGGCACAGCCGCTCACGTTGCATTGTACCCTTGCAAAACATGCCGGAGTTTGCGGATGCGTTTTCGTGCGCGCCGGGGGACCTCATGAACCCTTCGGAGAGATGCGCCTTCTGGTAGAGCCGAGGAGCTGGAATAAAAACGCAGGCTGTTGTCGCATCATTCCTCAGAGAGATGGTACTGTGGTCCGTCCATTGCATATTTACAGATTGAGCTACTCAAACTCATTGCACTTCCCGATTTGATTAGGTCAGAATTCTCGTGATTATTGTCAGATCTACTTCACTAGAATATGCCCATGGAAATAATTTATAGAGTCATTTTAATGGGTTAATGCCTATATATGCTGAATGGATCAGTCTCTACCTTTCACTTAGAATACATTTTTTGAGCGGAAAAAAACACGGGACGAAGAAAAGAGATGTGCACGTGTCTCCTTTCTCTCCTTTCTTCGTCCTGTTTTTTGCGCTAAAAAAAAATGCATTCTATGCACCAACTCCGACTAGCCAGTCTTTCCACTTTAACAACTCTACTTTGCATTCATAGATCGCTGAGTGTCCTCGTACCACTCGTGGCGCAGTGGTGCAGCGGTTTTTTTTTTTATTTGAGATGCTTGCCATTAGGCATAATGTAAAAGGGAAAGAAAGTTATAAGGAGTGTAAACAAGCCTCGCTTAAAAAGTGGCAAAAGTTCACGATAAAACGATTATGAGTCCACTTGCGATAGTCGCCTGCAACGTCCCATCGCTGGCCTACCTTCTTTAGGGTAGCCGGGCAGCGTGTTCGCCAAATGCAGCCGGTACAGCCAGCGATGACAGCGCCGCCCACCGGCAGGTAGCAGCCACATTAAGGCTGGTTATAAATATTCATTCAGAACGGCGGCTTGACATCGCCGCTATGGCGCAGTGGATTAGACGCACGTGTTGCGTATGGAAGGTCGGCCGTTCGACTCCGCTTTCTGTACTGTAACTTTATTGTTTTTTTTAATTCATTTTTTTTCCATTTTTTTCCTTTTAGGTCGCAAATCGTGATGCTTAGTGGCATATAACGCCATTTAAGAGGATTTATTATCCCTTTTAGGTAAGCCGTTGTGACAATCTTCAGTCACCGGGATCAATTCACCGTGGTTTCAAGCCTTGTGGCTGTACAGGCTGCAGTTGGCGAATACGCAGCCGGGCAAGTCCACAGCAAGTGTTTTTCGTCACACCGGTTTGGCGCAGCACCACAATGAGGACACTTCTCAGTCACTTCGAAACGTTTGTCACGCCACCAATGACGCACAGAAGGAGTCAGAGCCGCTCCTGCCCGAATTCGGCGCACAGATACCTCCTCCTCCCGAGTGAGACTACGGGGGAGAGGGTACGAACACGGAGGAGCGCGTGTTCGCTGACGCAAAACCTGTTTCTCGGAAACATGGGACAGGGACGAATCTGGGGGAAGAGGGGAAGGTGGCGGGATGTCTGATATGTCAAGGTGTGTCATTTCATCTGCATGAATATGGGGATCCAGGGCATGAACGCGAATCCAGTGTATACGCACGGGCAGGGGTATTTTGTGCAAAGTTGGTGAATGGATTCTGTAACTTGGAATGTGCGCCGGACAGCCTTAAGCTGCTTTTAAGGGCGGCAAGGGAGTCGGTGTGATGTGAACGATATCGAAAGTGGGTACGAGTGGAAGGGAAGCAATGACATTGTGTATCGCTTGAAGCTCCAAGGCAAGGGAGGAGCAAGTATCCGCGCTATATGTAGCGCGGGAGTTAAGATGAGGATGGGAGGGACTGTAAACTGCGGTAACTCCCTGCAGTGCTGTGTGTGATGCGTCAGTGTATATTATGCACTCTGAAGGAAGATGCGCGGCTGATATCGGCGTCGAAGCAGAGGAGCGATTGTCTGTGAGTTGACAGTATGACCATGGAGGAAGATTCTGTAAACGATGAAGCTGAAGCGACATCGTGCGTGCTCTGTTTGCCTCACGCTGGTCGATGATTTCGCTTAATGTATTAAATTGAGCGTACTCTTTTAGAATGGGTATGCGTGTGATACGAGGAAGATAAGTTATGACACGCATAGCCTCCCGATTGATGGATTCAAGGGAGTCCCACTGTCGACGGGTGAGGCGATGAAATTGGGCCTGGTACACTATCCGCGGCTGGAGGATGCGCCACTGCCCTGCGATGGCAGGTGCTATCTTGTGAGACCCAGGTTGCTCTTCCCGAGCAGCCTCGATTCCACCGAGAGAGGCTTCGTACAGACAAACATTGGCAAAATCTGAGTCTGAGGTTTGAAAACAGTTCCGAGTGAGATGCATTCTGCCTCGTACCTGATGAGTGTTTAGACTTCGCCGTAAGTGGCACTGAAGTGGTATAACAAGGCACGGTATAACAGGTCAATACAAATCTGAGGGTAGCATTCACCTTTTCTACTGTAGGGTTGTACGAAGGCTGTGCAACTTTTGAACACGTTTGTTGTTAACGTGACGTAATATCAGCTGGAACACTCTCCTGTCTACGACAAGTGAGAGGAGAAATGATTCGTGACGGTAAGGCGAACAGGATGGTGCGGTATTTTTCGTGGCAAGGGCTAGATCCATCTCTTCCTGGGAAAGTACAGGAACTGCTTTAGTGTCCTCCACACTACTAAACACACTTTGGGGACCAAAGTGGTCCCTTTAACGATTTACATCCACTGAAGCCTGATCTAGTTTTCGTTAGCGAATTAGTTGCACCGCGCGCTTTAAACTTTTTGTGCGTGGTTATGCATATGACCTTAGGGACAACGAAAAGAGAAAAAAAATATGCACCCAAGATAAAAATTCCAGGGCCGGAAGGGTTAAATAAAGGGCACAATTCAGGATTTTTTTCATCACCCTTCAATGCAGCATTACGTAAGATATTTTAGGCTTTTTCATGAGTTTACTTTTCTGCAGGCCTCCAGCATCTGTGGCGACTGACATTGACCTTCCCTGGATGTTGAAAACGATTTTTGTTTTCAAATATGTTTGCAATTCATGTAGTGCTGTGTCAGCTCAAATGAAATTCACGCTGTACAGCCAGAGCTGTTTTATGGGGCCCTTCCCATACGGTTCCATGCGTAGCACGTGACCAGCCGGAGCACAGCTGCTATGATGCAATCTCCAAGCGCCGAGGAGCAGCATGTGGTGGCGCCACCGTCGGCCGTAGATGGCGCAGCGGTGGCATGAGGAGAAGAAAGATTTATTGTTAGTGCCAGTAGGTCCTCCCGCAAAATATTTCCCTCACACTCCATCAGAGCCTTTAGAAAGTTCAGCAACCTATAGCACTTAGTAATAAAAATGCTATTGTGATTTCACTCCTACGCGCATCATCGTCCAGTAATGCGAACTATACATATCCGATTCGCAATTCAAGAATTTCATAAACGCGCGGCGCTGCAGAAAATATAAATTTCAGTTTGACGCGACTGCACTTTTGGCACCTTCTCGGCTTCGCAATGCTCTCGTTGAGAAGAACGGCCCAAATGTCTCAGGAGCTGTGTTTGCGAATGTGTAAAGTCGAGACGCGGCCCAGCTATAGCGTCCAGGCCTAAATCTAGCGCATATGAGTTCAATTTTGCTCCCTGCCGATGCGACTGGTGGTTCTTCTACGAGACCTACGCCGCCGTTGGTAGCGCCTGCAGCATTCCCGCCGTCGTGTGGTCTTCGGTAGCTGATGTCGCTCTTTGTACTTGGGCTTCAGCTCGTTCTGGAACGGTGCGGCTCGGACCAGCTGTTCGGTGTACAAAACAGAATGACAACTATCATTATCATCGTTATTTATCTGTACTTAAAGCCCCTAGATGGGGTACTACGCAACGTGGGGTTGTATAATTATAAAAGCACTCACATGCTACATCAGTACGTCATGCAATAATGTGCAAACAAGCTTTTATACAATATTTAGACACATCAGGGCAGCTCGGATTGTAATATCATTTCAGC
Source organism: Amblyomma mixtum (assembly GCF_055824585.1). Classification (NCBI taxonomy): domain Eukaryota; kingdom Metazoa; phylum Arthropoda; class Arachnida; order Ixodida; family Ixodidae; genus Amblyomma; species Amblyomma mixtum. The sequence goes on from NC_143019.1 coordinate 18,090,703, forward strand.
CGCCGCGGTGGATCAATGGTTATGGTGCTGGGCTGCTGACCCTAAAGACGCTGATCCGATCCCGGCCACAGCGTTCGAATTTCGATGGAGCCGAAATTCTAGAGGCCCGTGTACTGTGTGATGTCAGTGCCCGTTAAAGAACCCCAGGTAGTCGAAATTTCCGGGGCCCTTCACTACGGCGTCCCTCATAGCCTGAGTCGTTTTGGAACCTTAAAACCCCATAAATCAAATCCGGAGCTCACTACTAGTGACATTTTCAATGCGCGCAATGAACACAAAGAGCGTTGTAATTGTTTCGACCATATTTTAAACACAAAGGTTTGCAACATAGCAAAGCAGGTCCAAAGAAAACTAGAAGAGTATTTAACCTATAGGATATATGTTTCGATCACTAGCAAGCTAGAAGCGGTGGATTTACTAGCTCAAAGATATAGCAAGTGATCACAGGTGTAGGACTATGTTATGGCAACCATTACATTGGGAGCACAGAACGAGCTCGAAATTCATTTATACCAGTAGCCCCAGCAGACCCCAGGTGACATACGGCTCTCTAGAGATTTACAGATGGCGATTCATACGAACTTGAAAATAGCTAACATGCAAAGAAGCGCGAACAAATCTTGGCTGACGAACCTCCCGTTAGTTGAAATGGTGAGAATGGTGAATGCTCAAAATCTCGCAGGCAGCGAAACGCCCGCGCCTAATGGTTGTATAAAGGGTTATTTACCTACACATTTGCTGTGGCGAACAAACTGCTATTCGTGTAATCCGGTACTAATTTTGGAATCATGTCTATTTCACAATTTATGACATGTTCGCTTTCGAACGCTTTCGAGGAGTTCGCACGAAGCTCAGGAAAGTGCCAACTCGCCCTATACCCTATACTAGAGAGATTGTGGAGGCCGTACCACATTGTCAAGACAGGAGGATACGTCAGTGAACCGTCTGTTCTGTTATCGGGGAAAGAACTTACATTTTTGATAGTAAGGGTTAATCAATTTTTTCTGTCTTGTTTCTTGGCTCTTCCTCCCTCCCCCCCTTTTTTTGTTCCTTTCTTCCTTTTTTCTTTCTGTGGTGTTTCTCCTGACTCCTATTTATTCTGAGCGCGGAAATAAATCGTTTCTGTTGCTACTATAAGCCCCTGTCTTGTGTGGCCTTCATCACGTGCGCTTGTCTTTTTTTTTTTGCTCTCAGGTATCCATTATGAATCAATACCAACATGCCGAACTTTCTGCCCTCCTTCCTATACCCTATTCTTATTAAACAATGGGCGCTCGTACAAACATGTTGACGACATGAGCAGTGGTTGGCTGCTGCTGTAAAGTTTCATTCATGCAGTAGAATGTACCGAAAAAAAGGGAGATAAAATCACAATAAAACGAAAAGAAGGAAAGAATGGGCAAACGGAATCCATTCGATAAGCAAGCAATGAAACTATTTCACCACTTGCTAGGGGTCGCCTGCCTTCAATGTACTACAGCAGTTCCGGCTCAGAGCACGTTAAGGTTTCCTCGTGCCAGATGGGAATATCTTCTCATTATCGAAAGTTACACTGCGCTTTTACGGATACTGGTCAGTTGTCAGCGCCACTATTCCTTGCGAACGCCAGTATCAAATGTTCTGTCAGTGTGACCAGTGCTGCCCGCATTGCCCTATCACTAACGAATTATCTTAATCCCGTTCTTCCCCAGTTATTTTTGTTTCGGGCAGCTGTCTTTTTAAGGCGTAGGACGAGAACCCGTGCTGAGACCACTTCGTGTACTGTGCCGAGATACAGAATCTGAGGGAGATATGTACAGTATCGCCCTCGCACTAACCCTTCCCTACAGTAGAACTAGCAGGAAAGAATGGGATATTTGTTAAGATCCGATGTCAGATGACACTTTTTTCAACTACTCCTACAAAAGAACACTCACCAACAGAGAGTGGCTCCATCTGTGAAGTGTCAGCCTCAAGCAACGCTTGCGCCGCTGCGTGGAAGGCGTCGCTCCGAGTGGCTCCTTTGCGCTGCTCGGCCGTGAAGCGCTTGTAGAAAAAGACCGCAGCGGCCATGTCTTGCCAAATCATCCTGAACATGCCCAAGACCACGAAGACTGCCAAGCACACAGCGAAGACCCATACGCAGGCCCCGAGAATGTTGTCACGCAAGAAGTTGTGCATGTTCGGTCCGTACTTCTCGTGGTGCATCTGCAAGAGAAAAGATGGCGCGCAATCCGCGGTAGATTGTCGTCGGCAGTTTTTTTATTCCTCCATGGTCGTCGGCCCGATGGCCATACAACGTGATATTTTTGGAATTGTCACCTTTTTGCTTTTATTTTGCTACAGGAGCATGATTGCATGAGATGATTCTCTAAGGGAGACAAAGAAACTAGGTTATGGTTATGGTTAAGGGGGTTTAACGTCACAAAGCGACTTAGGCTATGAGGGATGCTGTAGTGAAGGGCTCAGGAAATTTCGACCACCGGGGTTCCTTAAAGTAACTAGGCATAATACCTGCCTGGGCAATCATCACGCCTCCCAATTAGGGTTGTTAAAGGTAAATAAAATGAACTATCATCATTAGGCTATGCACGACCTGGGCGTCTCAGACCAGGCAATAAAGAAAAAAAAAACCTGGGCGTCTCAGATATCGTAAAAGAGCAACCATCCACGCTCGAAATTTAAGCAAATATTCACACGTGTGCATGCAATGTGTGAGGCTCAATACGCCAACATCCGCATCCCCAAATGCTCCTTCAGTTATGAGCCATTGTTTCCGGCAAGATAGGTTGTATCGAAGAGCAAGAATTGTGATATTTTTGCGTTGGTAAAGCGACTCCTCCGGTGAAGCGGTGGTCCCGGGTTCGAACCCCGGACCAGGACGAATTTTTCTTTAATTGCGGAGTTTCCGAGAAAGCTGTATGGCTTTCCTTTATTAGAAGGCAAGGATTGGGTCACTGACCAAGTCAAAAACAAAAACCTGGCCACACAATCTTTTGACTTGGTCAGTGACCCAATCTTTTCCTTCTAATAATGTCTCATCCTGGCCAGACGGTATTCCGTTGAACTTTAGACTATATAGCTATATAGTTTTCCTTTATAGCCGTATTACTGCGCTTCGGTGGATGTTATTGTGTACTTACTCATTTATAACATTTTTGTTTTCTTGCCTCAGAAAGTGAAAATTAGGACTCCGGTAAAGGGTTCCAAAGAATTCAATCGTCTCTCAAACTCCGTTAGTTTCACTTTGTGGTGCAGGCATGGGCGTCCGGAGGGGGGGGGGCAAGGGGGGGCGGTTGCACCCCCCTGGAAAATCACTCACTCGAACCGTGAGTGATGGCCGCGCACCAGGGGCGGTGGTGCGCTCAGTCAAAAGGGCAAAAGCAGCCCCGCATGGTCACATCTGCGAAATGCCGCGTCCGGGCGTGCGTCGTTCCGCCGTTTTCAAACCACGCCATCGTTAGCTCTACTGAAGGGCGACCTGTTCCAGACATACAGCGGCACCGGCGAGCATGTGTTTCGAGCCGCCTTGAGATGGGTGTCTGTTTCTTTGATCTCTAGAGAGATAGCGACACGGAGACAGACAGTGCACGGGGCATCTTGTTTTCGCCTATGTCGTTACGCCGGTCACCGATGAATTCTTAAGGAGGGAAGGACAAATCAGCCGTGTCCACCCCCGCTTTGTCGGGCTGCTCAGGGGCAAGCGGGCGATGAGTTGGCGCCGCCGCCGCTCGCTGTCTCCTCCGATCCACGTGTAGCGCAGTTCGGTAGAAGCGCCGCTTTCAGAATCTCCGGCAAAGGGGATTAGCTGCTTTTGTTCACGGCGACGCAGTCTCCCGAGGCGCCCCCACACCAGCGTTCTTTGCGTCTTCTGTGAAAACCAGCGCCTTTGGTCAACGCAGCCCGATGGCGCCTGCCTGGCTCGCCTGTCACCTCTGGCTGGGCCTCAAATCACAACAGCGCCCATGTACTGTGCGTGTCAGTGCATGGTAAAGAGACCCAGGTGGTCGACATTACCCGGAACTCTGTACTACTCCATCCCTCATAGCCTGAGTCGTTTTGGGGCTCTGAACCCCATAAAAACACAAAAACAAATTTTCCGACCGGAGTGGCGAGTGTCCCTTCCCCTCGGAAGTTGCGCGGCGTTCCTTTCACCCCCAAAGTGCGCATTCGGGGATACTGCGGCAAGTAAGCCCTCGCACGTGTGCGCGCCTCTGTGTTTGTGCTTGGGTGTTTTTAGTGGCCGGTTGTCAGCGAAGCTGAGAACAACCAAGACAGCGGACGAGAAAACGACTAGCGGCGAGCAGTGTGTGTGGGGTTGCTCGACTGTGCGGATGCGCAAGCAAGATGGAGCGAGGTGTATGAAGCTGCGAGCGTGCATTTATCTTGTAAACAAGTTTTCGTTGTATATATAGTCATCTTTTGTTTTCAACGTACGCGTTCAACAGTTTTTCCAATCAATGTGTATGATGAGTGTGCACCGAGAGCGTGTAATGAAGCACGGAAGTGAATTTATCACACGTGTAATTACGCAATTCGCCCAGAAAAATCCGAGGCGCCTACAGTTGCTGTTCAAGGAAGACTGACTGAGTGACTGTAGTTGCGTGTTTGCGAACATATTGTGCTGTGTGCTGGTCATCAATCCGGGTGAGTCGAGAACCCGTATGCAGGAAGACTGAGCACTCTTCTCCACGAAGTGATATAGCATCTTTTTGCATTTTTTATTAATTTTAGTTGTTTCTTCGTTGATAAACTCCAATGTACCTCTCCTAGCCGCGCTTTAATTTGCTGTTTGTAATTTTTCTTTCATGTGTGCATTTTGTTTAATTTTTATTTATATATAAATAAATAAATTTACTCCGCAAATAGCGCCTTTTTGCTACGAACATACCCCCCCCCCCCACCCCCCGGGGCACCAACGGGGCCCCCCCCTGCAAAAAATTCTGCGGACGCCCTTGGGTGCAGGGGCAATCTGGCGTACGGCCGAGTGCTCACTGTCCGCTGTTTAAGGCAGAGACTCGCTAAGTTAGCGCAGAGACTCGCTAATTGGGTAACTAGCGTGCATTGCGCTAGAGAACATTATCTGACCAGAGTGGTCCTTTTACCTGGATGTCCTCGCCGTTCTCTGACGCGGCCAGCATCTCATACAGGCATGCGCACGCCTCGAAGATGTCTTCCTTCGACCGACCCGACGGCTTTCGGCACAACGTGGGAAGTGTGCAAGTCTCCGAGTCGTACAGGTACGACAGCGTGCGGGGCAGACACACGAGGTGCTTGCTGTAGCCGTCGTAGGCGTACAAGAACACCGCCATAGCGAAACGGTCTCGCAACATCTGGAGAAAGAACCAGTGCAGAATTCTCCGTTAGGTGAAGCCAAAAGAGCCCCCATTTATTCAGAGGGCCACGAGAGTAACATCTCTCACTGAAGCTTATAAAGGAGGAACTTAATAAGAGCCGATAATAACACCGTACACAGGTGGTTTGTTTCTTAGTCGCGTAGCGAAGCACTTACGGCAGCCCTTAAGCTATGAATCTGTGTAAAGCAAGGTGAACCTTTGTCCTAAGGCTCTGAGCCAGTTTGGTCTTTAGGGGTGCCGTAATGACTCCATTATACAGCTGAGAAAAAAAAGCCTGTTGCTCGGTTACTTTTGGCAAAGGGGTACGTCGACCGAGGACATCAAATCCGCTTGTTCAAGATCACTTTCTTATTTTGCTTTTTTTATGTTCACAACAGATTAGAAGCCAACAGATTACGAACAGATTACGATCTCTGGTGGATTTGTTTTGTCTATTATGTAGCACAGTTGGATGCGTGTGAGCTAACATTACCTTTTAGAGAGCTGTAAGACGAGCTCGGTAACTGGAAGATGTCGCTTTGTGCCGTTGACTGATCAGAATCACCGGCCACAGTGGGAATTAATGACATCTTACAAAACGCATTCTGTTTAGCCCTAAATTTGCCACATGGCAGAAAAGGTGCTGCAATTAAGAACCGTTATGAAGCGTTACAAAAAAGCATGCAGTCCGGTTATGTGTAAAATTCACATAAACTTCGAGAGTAAATGTTTTTTGTTAACCCTAAGCGGAAATGCGAATCATAAGTGGAAGGAAAAAAAGTTATAAAATGCTGTATACAACCATATATTGTAATGCGCAGCTACACTCCGGCGGATGCTTGTACGTAATTAGAGAGTTTTGGAATAGGGCAGGGGCGAATAGGGTGACCCTATCCGCGTGCGCTTAGCGTTAGGGGAACGGGTTCACGTTTTGTGTCTATAGAATGGGATCCAGATGGTCGCTTTGCGTTGCTTGAAGGCAGCACCATGACGGCGGGAAAGAGGAGCTTTCAGAACAAATAAGTTAATATATATGCTGTATTTTTTCTTTGTGTAAACAAAACGACACGCAAATTGTGGTAGTTACCCATTACTACTTAAGAAATGTGAAAAATGATGCAAATATTTTTTTTTATAATGCGCACATGTTCAGTCCGAGCCAAGACTATCAACAGAAGAATTGCCGCCGCCAACAGCCGATTGCCTCGGTGAGCGTGCCTTAGTTCGTTTCTGTGCATAAGTTCTTCGCTCGCTTTGGCGCTAGCTGTACAGGAAATGCTTTTCACTTTTTTTTTATTTGCCACGTGCAGCGCCATTTCGGGCGGAACCCACAACGGTAACTCTCGCAAATGTAATTATTTTAAGTTTTGTTTACGTCCGCGCGAATAAAATATACTGCGTAAATAAGAAAAGTGTGTTACCGGGATGCCAATTCTTTGTGACTCTTTTTTGGGACCAAAATTACAAACCTGTTTGTGGAGATCAGTAATTCGGACGTCCCGCGCTTTCTGACGTCAATCGACGCATACTCGTTAAGCCTAGCAGCTCTGTAAACACGGAAGCAATCTGCAAATTTGGCGTGTTTTATCGCTGGAATTTTGTGGTTCAGGCAACTTCAGCCAAAGCGAAAGCCTCGTGCGCCTCAGTTTGCCGTGAGCGTGAGCCACAGAGCAGCGGCAACGACGAATCGGTGATGAATCGAGAGGTCCCGCTTCGATGGCCGCCGCCATGTTGACCGAACGTAAAGCGGCTTTGCGGCGCACGCTATTTCTCCGATTTAGCGTTACGGCCGCTCACCCAAACACCCAAGGGCCGTTAGCGTTCTGCGCATGTGCAGCAGCGTCCCGCTATTCCCCTATGCCCCAAAGCGATAGGGTGACCCTATACTAAAACTCTCTAATAATATTTTAAAGCTATAGCTTTAAGGGTTCCGTTCCGCAGGAAATACGGCGCCTGTATCGTCGATGTTGTGAGCGAGAAGGCAGGTGGCCCACCTGCCAGCTAAGTCACGTGATCTTCTGACATCATCACAGCCTGGCTACCATGGCAGGTGGAAACCTTCCCACCGGATTGTGACCAAACTGCCGGGTGGCAGTTCAACTAATGACTGGTCGTGAGACGTTGCACGGGGAGAGAAACATGATTCTCGCAAGCCCCACCGGTGAAAGAAGGTTCCAAGCCGCTGGAGGGACTCATTAACGCTAATGTGTCATACTCTCACTCTTAAAGGCCTACTTGACCGAAACTTTACTTCGGCTAATTTAGCGCTCGATATAGTGTGCATGTTATTAACAATATTTATATTTAATATTAGGGCTGTGAAGCGTCTAGAATTTTAGAAGCGTTCAAAAACCTCTGTAGCAGACGACACAGACCCCTAGCGGTGGGCTGGACAACTAACAAACCTGACCGGAAATGACGCACAATTGAGACACCGGCATCGCCGGCTCGCCAGTTGCAGGCGTTCTGAAGTGAGTGCGCGCCCCTTGTAAGCTCTTCTTCTGGCGCGTTTCTGGCTGTTTTCACCGCGAAGCTCGATGATATCCGAGAAAAATAAACAGCTGGCATCATGTAGACGAAGTGCATGGCCGCGGAAGGGAATACGAGGAATGCGGAAAGCACCATGTATACCTCTCGGCCACTGTCCTTCCCCCCCTAATCTCGAAAGCTGGTGTCAGCTGTCTGGAGCTCAGGTTTTAACATGAATTCCCCTCTCTTCTTCAAAAAAGATAATGGTGGGTGACTGACGCTTCTGCCTCGCGCTAACCCCTTTTGTGGGTTGGGCTTTGTCAATAGACCTGTCGCGGTCTACATGATGCATCAGAGCACGCACGTGTTTCTGGCCCGATCGGCAAAGCATGCCACGAACCGGTTTATAATTCGGAGAAGAAAGGCTTCGAGGCGACTCTACTCGGGAGAATAAAGAGGAAGGGGGGACAGCTTGTCACAAGCTAGCTAAGCCGGTCCGGAAGTTAAAGTGGACGGCTTTTCTCATCGAGCAACGCCCTTTTGACGGCACGTTGTTTACACCAGGCAGAAAAGTCGGGTCTGCTTCGTCTGAAAAGGAATCAACATATGCACACCCGTTTATTGCAGGTACAGCTCTGCCCAATACGCAATAATGCCGTCGTGCGCCGAGTGTATCTGCTGCCTCGAAAATTTGCAGGCCGGGCTGAGAATCCTGGAAGGCCACACAAGCGTTACTGAAAACGTCGACTTTCTTACTGCCTCACGCCATTCACACTTGAGGTCGATTACAGGAAGCTTCAGCGTTACCATTCGAGGCGCGTCTCCAAGACCCCAGAGAACTGAACGCATGTTATTTGAATGATAATCTTTTCAAAGAATTTTGATTTTATGTTCTTCATTATTACTCAGTCGATAGAGACACACTGCCTACAGTAATTTGCGCGGTGGGCGTATACGGTCGACTGGGGTTCGGCAACCACGTCGTTCTGCCTAGCTGTGTGGTTTGAAAAGATTAGAAAAACCTTTCCGTCCATGCAGTACACGGGCTTTAAGTGGTTCTAGGTAAATACTGTAATGAACTCAACGCATAAGCTTTTGTTCATTTGAATCGGCATATATTTCGCAACGCGCAGTGGCTTATTTGCCCGACCGATGCGCGCAAAGAAGAACCAGCTCACCATCGGCACCGCACTGATGCCACGGTCCACGAAGAGAAAAATATATATTTATTTTGCAACACAAACTTTGCTTCTGGCATATTCTTTCGCTTAACGCCGCACTTAATTCTCTTGAGCTCTCTTTTTACACATCAATCTGTTTTTATTGATTTAACTGGCGTTCACAGCACCTGTTCCAAATTTCTGTGCACAGGCAGGAATACCTTTCGGGGGGGGGGGGGGGGGGGAATTGAGAAGGAAAAAGAGAAGGAGGCAGGCAATTTTTTTTTATCAAGACAACAACCATATTGCACGCACAGCAGAGCGCACATGTGCTGCTGGCACGCGCGCGCCCGCTCAAAAAAGCCGACTTTATAATACAAGCACTTCTACTTGGCCTCCATTTGAATATGCTTCCTTCCTCCGCTATATCCGAACTTTGCACAAGCTGTAATCGAATACTGCCAGGCAAGCAGCGCTCATTAGCATTGCGGCGCGATCATCTTCGCTGAGGTTGAGCCAGGACTTTTCTAGTCTACTACAGCAAATAAAACACGTTTAAAACTTTTTCTAAGGCGTTTCATCCGTTTAAGATGTGTGTTTTCACGTATAACCAGTATTTATCGCACAAAGTGCTGCACGCGCTACCGCTACCAGCGCTTTGCTCGAGCCGCAACGAGCAGACGCTCCGAACCCGTCCGGACAAACATGCGTCACTTCCGGCGGGCAGCAATGGCACCCGTTTTTCCAGTTTCGGCATTGAAAACTCCCGATTTTTGCGTGCCTTTTTCACCGTAACTGCTTGAAACTGGAGCTTAATGTTTTTTGGGTAGCATAATACTGGAGTGTACAATGAAAAAACAACCTTTTTACGGTTTGAAAAATTTCGGTCAAGTAGGCCTTTAAGTTGGGGCTTAAAGGGAAGGTGAAGAGTTTTTCGAATTCATTAAAATGCTCACGTGTGGATGTGGGAACTTTATAAATCATGCGGGTGAAATTTTTTTACAGATTCATAACTTAGGAGCGACGTAATCGCCGTTTAAAATTACGCGGTAGCTCCGCCCACCGCGGTCCGCCGAGCGCTGCTGATGACCCTGACGATGCGAGCCAAAACCGGAAACCGCGGAGTGGTGACGTAAACGTTGGTGTTCCGTCGCCTCGCAGCCTCCGCGGCCGTGCTTATTTCTGCGTGCGTGCCATCATAAGCTGCCTCGAGCTGCCGTGTGTTTATTTATTTGTGCATTTTTATGTTTGTGGTGAGGTACAGAAAGGTGTGCAGCATCGAATGAAGCGGTGGACTGATCATGCCGGCGTTCTGCGCAGCCCTCGGCTGCACGAACATCCGCGGCCGCGACGATGTGGTCTTTCATTATTTCCCTCAAAAAAAGAAGCTCTTCGCGAAGTGAGTCGCTGCTGTGAAGCGAAGGGATTTCAAGCCGTCAGAGGCAACAGTGCTATGCTCTGGCCACTTTCGTGATTAGAACTATCACCAGAGCCTGTCGACAATGCATTCACTGCGCCTGTCAACAGTCAGTTCGACTGAAACCCGGTGAAATACCGTCTGTTTTCTGATAATTTTGTTAATTCCTGGCAGCATCAGCAGTCTTCTTCATTCCCCTCATGAATGCAGTGGACGGAGGTATCTCCTGTTTTGGAAGAAGAATGTTTACAATGACATCACTCAACTGCCAGGAATACATTTCTAATAACGCATGTAGTCGTAAAGAATTGCCGACTGCCGCATGGCTTCATACATTAATAATATTATCATATAATTGTGCGCCAAGTGTGCTACAGCCAGCCTTGCGATTCGTCCTGCTCGGTTGCAGCACGAGCCCATCTAGTTATTGAAAAAATCCCTGGCCGCTAGATCTCAGAACAAGCACGATAAAGGCGGCGCAAACGGATGAAAGTATTCTTACAAGGACTTGTAACATGAACCAATTCGCCTAAACAAGGATTTTAATTTACTGCTAGCTCCAATCTTGGCACGCAAAACGGAAGGCGCACGTTTGTCACCTAGACGAGTTTTGTCGCAAAGCGCTGCGAACTTGTATGTTATGAATCGAGCCGGCATGCAGCTACTATGAAGTGGTGCAAGCATAAAATTTGCGTGCAAAAAGAGCCTGATAACTTCTTGCGCATGCCAATGATCTTTGTGGATTACAAGCAGATTTGCTGCAGCACTGACAAGCCGCAAGACAAAAATGCCGACGATCGCATCCCGCTTACATTGTATTAGGAAAATTACGTCGGGCAGTGCTATACTGCATTTGCTCGCCTCAAAATTCATCCATTGTATCTCTGAATGTAGTTTGGCAAAAAAAGTATACTTACCAAAGTCATTTCCAACACGTGGAGATGCTGACACTTCGCTTTCGTTCGAGTCAAAATCACATCATGCGCCAGCATCGTTTCTTTCTTGGAGAGGTTTGCTCTTTGCAATCGGTTCTAACATGTGGGGGGATGACGCCAAGATACTCCGGGTAATCTTCGATGTGTTCCATCGTCGTATAAGCAAAATAGCAACCTCGAACCGCCGAGCGCCGCGGTTCATGTGCAGCGGCGGCGGCCGAGCCGACCGAGCCAGCGCCATTGTTGACGTCACGAGGCGCCCAACCAATCACAGGCGGCAACGAGGCGCGCGAGCTCGCCCGAGGCTGCTGCTGCACTTCTCGCCAAAATAAAATAGGTTTGCCCTTTCCTTTGCCTAATTTCGACGAGAAATTCGAATTCCGAGGGTGGAAAACTGTACAGTGCATCTCTCCACTCAGTTTTTCTCGGAAACCTTTCACCATCCCTTTAAGTGTACCCTCAAGTTCAAATTTAGTTGCGAAAGCAACACTACGCGAGTCGCCGAGCCATTTTGCGGAACTGACGAAAGGCCATAATACTGTGCATGCGCGAGGAGCAGTGACGTCACACGGCGCACCGCTGGTGAGCCGCCGCCGTCGCTGCGCGGGTGACTCGAGGTACCGCCGCCGCGCTCACCAGTTGCGCATGCGCAGTAGCGACGCATACTAGCGTGCCGGGGCCGTCGCCGCTGCCGCGCGCTCTCCATCGCCTCTCTGACTCCTCGTTGCTTTCGCAATCCTCCAGGTTAAACCAGAGCTAAACCACTGCCAATTTTTTCCCACGTAAATTATGCGTAGAACCGCCAGACAGTTTAATCACGCTCACCGCTAATCCTGACGCCAGCAGGGGACCATTCGCCTTGAAAGAGACGACCAGCCACACCGTGTAGAGCAGCCTGGTTAGGACCAAGACGGCGAAGGACGAGCTGTGCCTTCCCGTGCGCAGCGCCTCCAGACATAAATGCAGGACAACCTCGGGACCGGCGAAGATTAAGGACTCGATCACAATCAGCGTTGGCACCTTCAGGTCGGTGAGCAGCGGCAAGGCGGGCTGTCGGTGGCGCATCGTCACGCCCAGGAACACCAGAAGAGGCAGGCCCTGTAGACGTCGCAATAGGCGTGGTATAGGATGTATTCACTGAGGCCGCTCTACCAGACGGCGCGAGCGTCGTCGCGGAAAACGCGCCATGTTTGCGGTCGTTTCACGCCAGCTCGAGCAGTGTCACGGTACGCCGTGAGGTACCCGGCCTGAACTGTTAGTGATTCGTAACATATTTAAACGTTGTTAAATGCGTCAGCGACCACTTATCTTGGTGGAACGCTTATTGTGCACGAAGTTTACAGCAGAATTCTTCTGTGCTGTGATATCTCAACTTAGCAGCAAAACTGGCTGTCTGCACTGCACGCGCGCAAGAATGTACACGACTTGCAGCTTTTAATATCAGTTGATAACTGTCAGCTAGTCATGCACGGCACATCGTGGATAAACAGCACGATTAATTGCCTAAATTCTGAAACTGGTGCCGCAGAAACTCATATTTCCAGCAGCTGTACTCCGCGAACTGCTGAAGCTTCACAGGCGGTGTTTCAGCAGAAAGGCAAAGCGTCATAGCTGCCTTATTTGCACGACAGAACGGTCAAACAAATACTGTCATGCGCTCGCAGCACGAACAGTAGACTTAGCGAGGATGTTTTGCAGTTTTGATTGTAGCTAGGTAGCGCTGCTTCGAATGCACAAGACGTCTAGCCATTTCGCAGCAACGCAGTGTGCAGCCATTCCGCTAGATTCAGTAGTAGCACGTCACTTTCAGCAGATAGAGGTATTAAGCTACGTCTAAGCGAACAGACCCTTCAAATTACTCACCTCTCCAAAAACGACACTTCGGCCGTGGGCACCTCGGCCGTAGGCACCCTAAGCACGGCTCTTGGACCCACCCGCTTGTCAAGTAATTGCACCCTCTCACAAGTTTGTATGCTATAATTCCTTGGCCTGCCAGCAAACTTAAGCCGTGCACAAGCTGGGCCTCGATACCGGTGAATTCAACGCGCGGCAGCAGTCCTGTACGTTGCACACCGCGCCGACGCCTCCACCACCTCCACTCCGGCGCGGTTCACGGAATATTCACTCAGTCACGCGGTGTTACTGGTCGGACAGAAATTATCTGCGGCGAGACACGAAATACACTAACATTTCGCACATCACCAGCTATTTAAACGCTGCGGCTGGCTGCGGCGGACGCGCGCGCGACCACCAACATGGCGAATGCCACGCCGGCCGCTAGCGCCCCTTGCGGATGGCGTCATGTGAATACCTCCTATAGTATGTGAAGCGTTGATCTCGGGATGTGAAGTTCCCGAGGAGGACACATGCATAGCGTCAAACGAAACTGAAGCACTGAGTGGAAATCCGAACAACGGGAAGGGATATACTGCGTTGAGTTTAATGAGTACACCGACAAGGCAGAAACTAACTTCAGCTAGGTATCATCTCCAGCATGTAACATTTAGCTTGCATGTTAGCCTTACAAATCGTAGTCGTGTGTGGCTCATATATGCTGTGGAACACCAGAGCCATTTTAGACCTGAATGAGTAAAAATGACCACGGCAAACCTCATACTTTAACAGCTCATCTTTGCTAACAAAATGCGCAAAAGAAAAAATTAGTTCCTGCTCCGCTGCGCGCCCTTTTCGCCCCATCAGTGTGCTCACTAGAGAAAACAGTTCGATATCTTTAGACAAGGCTTCTTTGATGATAGCTGTGTTTGCTCTTGTGAAGACTTATTTCCTTGCGGGTGACAAGGTAAGAGATTAGAGATTACAGATCTCTGTCTTCGTTATTGGAACCTTATGTAGCTTTCAAGTTTGAGGTCACTAAATTTGGCCAAAGTTTTGGAAACGCAGTGGAACGACCTTCGCGATTCGGAGGTAAGCAAAGGGCTGGGCACAATATGACAAACACAAGGGCTCGTAACAGGTGGCAGCTGTAAGTCGCATTGATAGGCCGGAAAGTAAAGGAAAAACTATAAAGTGAAGCCAAAAATCAAAGTGCCAACGCTCCACAAAAAAATTGAGGCTACTATTATCGAGATATCAAGACTTGGCAGAGAAGCGCTGATCTCTCGGTAGATTAAGAACTAGCTCATCGTCCACATCTGCTAATACGAATTTTTAACAGTGGTGCGCTTTCCGTACATCCTCTTACGGCTCGAATCAACTCACCACGAATGCGATGGCGGATGCCAGGACAGTTGGCGTGACGGCCCCGTCGAGTCGAAAGGACATCTTTCCGCCCAGGCACACGATGTTACCGCAGCGTTCTTCGGTGCGATTACTCCGTTCATTGCGGACCACAGCGCAGCGCTTGCGCAGATCCCGCAAAGCAACCTCCTCTTTGCTGTAGATGAGTGCTTCCGGTACAAGATAGCGGCCTTCACAGCAATCCTCGTAATTTCTGCCGAAGCCAGCCTGTAGTGCGTCTAGGTTTTCAGCGTTACCCACTTCCATACCAGGCGTGGAAGCATCTAGTGACCCTCCCTGACACATGTCGGTCATGACTGGGACGTCCATGCTTGGGTTTCTTGAGTCCAGATGATACGGACGTACGGCAGCGAATTTTGAGCAGTTGGGGATTGGGAGGAGGGCACTAGAGATTTAGGCACTGCCACTCAGCGCCGCTCGCACACCCAGTCAGCTTCTTCTTCTTCTTCACCTCTTTATAATGGCACATACCCACGTGGGGGGATTGGCCAAGTACATAAGGAAATTTTCATAGGATTACGACAAGCTTCTTTCCTCTTCATTGTTGTTGTTGGCCTCTGTCGGAATGGCGCATGCCAAAGGCGTGAAATTGGCCAGGGTGCATTAACACAAACAGGCGGTATACGTTTACTCAGTTGGGTTGGGCACACATTGGACAACTTTTTACTTAATTCAGAAACATATAAGCAAGAAATGCGTGTCACAACTATCGCTCGTCAATCGGCTGCCTACACAAACCGTTGAGGCACAGGAGCCGCTTAAGCGCACCTGAAGTTTGCTCCCACTGCACCAGCGCCACTTCTCCCCTGTCGGTCATTTTGGCGTTTCCGTCCGGGCACGTCGCGGGCGGAGCGCATTGAGCCAACAGCCTGTCGACTGGTACGCGCGTGCTGCTCGCGCAGCTGGCACTCTCTTTTTCATTGTGAGCGCGTGCCGTCCTGCTCGCGGGCGCACAAAAGTGTTGTTGCCGCTCGCTGTGAATTCCGCGACATTCTAAGAGTGGAGAAGCTTGTGTCTGGGGCTGTCACAATAGTTCTCTGAACATCTACGGCCAAGGACTGCCCGTGGAATTCTACAGATTTCCTGGAGATGTCCTACATTCTTGGGGAACAAAAATTTAATATTGGAAAATTGTAATGTACAGTAACGGAAATATTGAAGGTAATGGTCCACACTTTCTATATGCAGCAAAATCTTAAATATTTTACATCGCTCGTATCGAGCAGTTGACGATAGGAAAGACGTTAATACGAAAAAAAATGCAAGCCTATCGATGGGAGATTGCTATAGTGAAATCTTCCAGTATATTAAAAAAATGCGTTCATACACTTTTTTCTATTCAAAAATGTTTTTGTCAGGAATTGGGTATGAAATGGATGAGAATGAGAAACGGCAGGCCTCGATAAATGGGCTGGACGAGGTAAGCTTTTTCCTGTTGCTAAACACGTTTGGTATGTTGCACGCGTAATATTATTTCTGAGCAGTTTTTGCTGTAATTCACTAAGCATGCAGTGTTTAGTAAAGCTCGCGCTAAAGAAACTCATTTTTTTGCCATTTTTTATATTGGAGACTGTGAACAGCTAGCGGCATTATGCAGACGCGTGTGAGGCAAGGTCAGTGATGACGCCTGGCTCAATTTGCGAAGTTGCTTTACATGTAAAAAATTTCTAAAAATAAAAATAATCAAAATGTTTGCTTGCACATGAATGAGCGTTTGCATATGAGCGATGGCTCTGCAAATAAATTGTTTTGGGGATGCGCGTGCGCTGTAATCGGCTTTAAAATAAATACACCAACCGCTTATCTCCGTTGTAGCGATTGACCAAACTAGAGCATTTTTTTCTCTTAGCCGTATATAGCAAGCAGCTGGTAGACGCATTTCGTGCGTGTTTTCGTTTTTCTCCTCAGCCTCTCGCGTGTCGCCGTAAGGCGACACGCGAGTTAATTTAAGTTAAAATAAAAATTATTTCCATTATTATTAAGCGAAACATGTAACGAAATCCTTATTATTTGGCCAACAAACCTGCATGCACCGAACTGCTCAGCCACCCAACGAAATTAAGCATCTTGCGAAGATGGCCGCGCCAAAAAAAAAAAAAAAATGGTATTTACCTCGAATTCCACGTCTTAAATGATCTCGTCATTTACTTGCGATATACATTTCGCCGTTACGGTACCGGCTTTTTCGTCAACAATCTGCTTCACGTAGTGGGCCTGATCCACTAGCAGTTCTTTTTTCAAGTTTGCGCAGCGAAAAAAAAAAATTCACTGTCCACTATTTCTTTTAACCTACATCTCAGAGCGTACTGCCGCGACAGAAGGAAATGCGAACAGCGCAGTGCCTAGCCGCTCCGCTGTTGCAATTTATTTTCGTCACGCTTATAGGCACCCTGCGCATCTAACTCCCGCGCGACGCGCGCGCCACTGGCGGCGGCGCGCGCGTCCCTGTCAGGAAGGCAGGGGCAGCCTGACAGCTCCCGCTGTGTTGCGTGCGCCGTCGCGAAGCAGTTGTGCGCCTCCTTCCCGAGCACAAAATGGCACATAACAACAGCAGGACACATTGCTATGTTGTAGGATGCAATAATACATATATAAATTCGCCTCGGACAAGGTTTTATGGATTTCCGACGCGACATTGGGAGACGGCCGACCCTTTGCGACGGGCAACACGCGCGCGTGGTTTCTGGTCAAAAAATGGTCATACCCGTACGGAAGACGCTTACCTGACTCATGCATTGCCTCCTAGACAGGTTTTTGACTCATGGTAAATTCAGCAGACTCGGAGGAATGCTAATGGCTTTCTGGGAACTCTTCCCTTTTCTTGCACCCACGAGTTTCGGTCATTGACATGGCTGTCAACAATATGTCGGCTTAAAAAGCCACGCTGAAATCCACCCGCAGTCACACCTGAGGAAAAAGTCCAAATTTTGGGCTGCAAAGAATCGTTTACATTAGTTCCAGCTATGCGCGGAATCCTTGCTCGCTTCCACTGCGCCTTGTCGTCCTGCGTCTTTTTCGACAGTAAAGGCACGTTTTCAGGGGCAACGGCAACATGCTCGTGATAAATCTTTGCCTGTACGTCTGAACGACTGGGTGATAATTTAGTACAAAAATCATACATCCTAATGTCGAAGAATCAGGGTACTTGTACTAAATGCGTAGAAATTAAACAAACATTGCAATGAAATTCCGCTTTTTGAGCACAAGCGTTCTGCAAGAATCATGCATGAAATAGCCAGGATACTCCTTTTTTGCAGAATCCCAGTCAAAAAGTTTTATAAACGTTAAAAGAGTTTTATGTTTTCCGCAGGAGTTTCAGTGCGCACAGGCGCTTCGGCACAGCTTGCATTGTCTTCTGCTTGCAAAAGCTCGTTCATTGGACATCTCATATCACCAAAATACTCACGCACGTGTTGTAGCGATAATAACCTGGCAGTTGCTGAAAAAAGAGACAATATGAGTGGCAGATTGCGCAATGGGCACATCATTTCAAGGCGTAGTTTGGACAAGGTATTCCACATCGAACACCGGAGGTGCGGCAAACGAGATTGTTATGAAGTCAGGTTTGCGTCGTTCGCTCAGCAACTGGAATTTTCTAATTACCTTCAATGCTATGCCGCCTGGTCGTCTTTGAAAGTGCAGGGTAAGCTTTTCTAAATGCAGGGACACCCCAGGCTTGCAGGTGGCTCGTTTTGGAGAGCGTTTCACACCGCTCCAAAAACACGGTAACGGCAGCAGCGTGTTTACATTTGCTTGCCTTGCAACTGCAGCTGGCGGCTACAAGCTGTCTACAGCTACATAAAAAAAAATTGAGTGAGAGTGCAGCGCTGACAGGCATTAGATAGAAATATTTCTTAGCGTTGATCTGATCGTTTTCGGTGGCGCAGTGATGCTTGTCTGCGCAATGCACCGGGCTTCTACTTCGATTCCGTTGCACGATACCACCTCTTTCACATTGTGTATATGGCCTTCTTCAAAAAGCTTCGTTCCTTTCCTGACGTTCGTTCCTCGAAAAAAATTTTCAACCTCATGAATGAATAGGTGGAAATCCCGCCCCTACGAACAGCGGCAGCCGCTAGCAGACGCCATCCCTTCGCAGTCGCGGGGCGAGCCTTCCTGACAGGGACGAGGAACTGGCCGCGCGGGGGAGCTGAACGCAGCCTCGACGGTGGCGGTGCCTGGCGGGTGCAGGGTGCCTATACATGGCTCACAACACAAATATGCTAGAGACATCCGTGATACAATAATGTACCACTCTAGCGTCTTTTTGTTACTACCGAGATAAAAACGCATTGAAGATAAATTCCGACTGCGCAGCGCGTGGGTGCCGTGCAGTCCGCATTTTTTTCTAGCGCCCCTGTACAGTTTGCTAATCCTCTGAAGCTCGTCAGCGTTCAAGCACGAGGGAAAAAGCTTGCGACTGCACAAAGAGATTTGCAGGCTGGCCAACACGTGCAAAGTACGTGCAGAACTGTTTCTTTTTTTTTTCAGGAGAAAGCGCGCTGCTCGCGCAGCTGCTCAATGGGAGGGGAGACCGGTTTGCCCGGTCTAAAGTGCGCAGTCGGCCGGAGAGGGCGCTTTTGACTGGCGTCCGCAGCGCCCCCATGCGAAGCTGCGGTCCCCTACCGCCTCTGCTCTCTCCTGACGAGACACGTTCCACTGGTTCTACTGGTCTGTGACAATGCGCCTCCGTTAAGCAATGATTCAATAACGGAGACGTACGCACACTGTACCCATGGCATTACCCCTGCCGCTTGCACCAGAGAGGAGAGGAGAACCGTATAAGAAAGATGAAGCCGTTCTCTGAAAAGTCTTTCTTGAAAAGAAAACGGGCGGCAGCAAAGCAGAACGTATTCAAGCGATTCAATTTTAGAACTTGATTCACAAACGTTCGAAGCAGAGAACCCCGATGGGCATACAGTTCCGGAAAAGTCGTGATTGATTGCAAAACATTTTATTCGCCGGAAAGAGCTTGGTAAGAGGCCGCGTTAAGGGGTCGAGAGTACGCAGCCCTAGACGACTTTGTTAGCCCACTCCACCGCCAAAACTTGCGTTCTGGGGTTAGAGCTAGCCAGCACGGTCTCCCACCGCTCGAGAGAAGGAGCAGTAACTAGATCACCCGGAGGTGGCTCTATTTTGCAGTCCCACAGGATGTGATCGTAGGTGGCTCTTTGGCCACAGTGTTTACAATTTGGGTTGTAAAGATCTGGATAAATGTGCGCGAGGAGTGATGGGGTGCGTATCGATCTCGTCTGTAGACGACGCCACGTAACCTCTTGTTCTTTAGTCAGGCTTTTGTCCGGAGGGGGGAAGCTTCTCCTCTCTAGTTTAAAATGATTGGTGAGATCATGACATGTGATCATGGAGTCATTCGTGAAATTCAGGGAGCCAGACTCATCCACTGCCCGGTCGACGAATCCTCGGGCTTTATTGTGGGCTGCCTCGTTCCCGGATTCCCCGAATGGGCTGGGACCCATATCAATTCGGAATAATTTGGTGAGAATTTGGTTGCGTTAAGGATTCTAAGGGAGGTGTTTGTAATTCGCCCTTTTGCGAAATTATTGATACCCATTTTGGAATCGCTGAGGATGATGCTCTCTTGGGTATGCGCTAGGGCGAGGGCTATAGCCGCCTCTTCTGCCGTTTCAGAGGATTTCGTTTTGATTGTTGCCGAGACGATGTGGTCACCATTCTCGTTCACAGCCACAATTGCAAAGACATTGGTATGTTTGTATTCTGCCGCATCTACATAAAGTGTTCCAGCGCACTGTCTGTATTTATTATCTAAGGCTTTGGCTCGTGCTTGTCTTCTACCCTCATGATGTAAGGGGTGCATGTTTTTGGGGAGTGGTTTGATTAGTAGGGCCGTCCTATAGTCGCGGGGTAAGCCTACTTTAGCATCTTTATTCGTAGGTTGAAAGTTAATTTCGAGCCTGGTAAGAATACTCCTGCAATCAGTTGATTAATTACAGTCAAAAGTGTTGAAATTGCGTCGAAAGAGTGCGGACGTCGATACAGCCACGGGAACGGAGTGACGTCACATCCACCGGAAGTCGTCACGACATAGTGATAATTGCCACAGAATGGTCGGGAAAACGTCGAATTTGTGTGAAATTAGATGGGAAAAGGTGTAATTAAGTTTAATTAACACTTAAGATCCCCGAAAGATGTATAATTTGGTTATCGATATAGCCACGGGAACGGCGTGACGTCACATCCACCGGAAGTCGTCACGGCATAGTGTCCTCGGCTTTTGCCTCTCACACATTAGTTGCCAAAGTGTCCTCGCAATTTTTGTTGTCAGGTTTTTACTGTAAAATTATTTCTTGAGAGCACTGTTACATGGACGTCTACAAGCTAATGATATAGAAGAGCCACTAACTTGATGTTTTTTTTTTGCCAGTAATACAGAGAGAGCATGCGAGCAGGTGGCTCCCCGCTGCAGTGAAACACTCGCAGGGAAATAAAAGCACTGCTTTATCATTCACCCAGCTTATATGTCTAAAGAGATTTATTAGCCTAGATAAGGAGGGTGTACGCAGCTACAAGGTATTATATGTTTTATGGTGTTATGCGAGGCTAATCCTATTTCAAAAGTTGTATTATCACTCCAGCCTATACAATACTTTATTTCATAGGCCCTATTATCGCGCCGTATTGATCATCCCCACAAAATTGCCAACCCCTTATGCAAAACAGTTTATTTCTTACGCTCCTTTGTTCCCCGTACTTCTAAAGAATGGAACGATCTTCTTGATGAAATTGTATCTATACTGACATAAATAGCTTTCGCAAAGCTTTGGCTGGTGTTGTATGAACTCTGGCGATTTTGTTCTGCGCTATTTTTGTCTTAGCTAACATTGTATACACAGGATTAATCTTTTGTGCACCCGTTTCCTTTTTCTCCATTGTTCGGTCTATATTTTCTGCCCACTCCCTTCTGCAATGCCCGCAAGGCCCTGAGGGTAAAATAAAATAAATAGATAAATAAAAACAACATCGCAGAGCATACATGACTAAAGGGCACATTTCAAGTGCTAAGTATTGTGCGGCTCTCTTTAGCTGCACGGCTTGTAAACAACATGCGTATATGGGGACATGGTGCTTTTTTATCTACAAAGGGGGTAATTAATCATACCATTCTAATTCCTTGTAACTAATTACTTTTCTACATTGTTATCTGAATGCATTCGCTGTCACTGGAACCGGTCGGCGGGGGGATGATACGAATCGAATAGAATTGAACGAAAACAGTTGTATCACAGCGGACTTGCATTCACTGCATGCCTTCCATCCACTGCGTACGAACAAAATGAGGGCACAAGGAGAGGGTAATTGCTCCGAAAAAACAGTGTGTCGAAAAAGCGACTTAGTTCCTAAGCCTCGCCTTCCACCTGTACACTTACCGTTATAAATGTTTACTCATTTAATGTAGTATATGGTTAATAAAACTCGCTTGGGCAAGAAGAAATACAGAAAGGGCTTTATCGGTTAAAGCCTGAGCCACAATGACAGCCAAATTTTACTAGCTTTTTTTGCGGGAAACAGCATAGCAAATTCGCAATCACTCGATCTTGCTTGTGACCTCCTGGTTTTTGCAGTTCACCCGCTCGAAGAAATCCTTCATCGTCGTTGTCATTGATTATCAAATATCTCCAAAGCGCGCGCCGGCCGTCAAACGCTCCAGTTTAACGCCGGTCGTTTTCAAACGCCAAACAGCGATTTCTCAGTTGTTTATCGCTTATTCCTCTACACCCTCGAACAGAGAGACTCACTAGTACGAGATTCCTTCCATCGCAAACAAGCGCGAGTTTATCGTGCAATCTAAAAACAAATGTGATTCCACAGCAGTCCTCTCACTACCGCCGCCATATTGGATCGATTGTGGCGCCTCCTGTAGGTAGTGAAAATGACCAATACGCTGAAGCATGCTGCAGCACTGAAGTCAGGGAACAGTGCTGTTGAGGACGAGGTTCGGGGTCGCGGCTCGACGGATCCACGGTCGACACGACGCCCGTTCCCACCTCCAGGCCAAGGACAGGAATGCCGCTGAGCGACGGAGTTAGAAGGTGGCGAAAGTAGACTTTACATATTTATTTACATATTTACAACAGAAAATGCGGCTGTGACAACCTAATTACAAGAGTCCGGAACAGGAAGTGTGTCTGCGACTGCTTTCGTCGCCGAGTTTTATGCGATCCGTCTTCCCTAGCTTCCCTAGGGTGATGACGTCAACTACAGGCTAGGAGAGGCCGGACACCCTCACTCGCGCGCACAAACCTCCACCCCCGCACCTGTGGACATCCGTCACGCACGTCACGTCACGCGTTGAGCCGGGGAGACAAGGATGCCTTCGAGGTAAAGTTGATTCCAGGATGCACGGTTCTTGGACGCGCCGAAAGTTCCCCGGGCTGCCAACACCTGTCCGTCAGAAGACCACTCACGAAGGGTCGGAATGCGAGACCATGAAAAGGGCGGAAGTGGGCCTTTGTCCCTTGGGGACGTTCATGAATGTTGTGGAAGTCCCCCGCCAGCCCGCCGCGATGCTTGATACTCAGAAGAGCCACGGTGACGAGGGCCCTTGACATGCCCTTGACATGTTTACTGCGAAATGGGAGAGGCAGTACGTGTCCACCTGGGCGCTTTGTGTCCAGCTGTTCTTGTGGGTTCTGCCCGGAGACGCAGAACAGTACGTTGCCCTTGCCTCGTGGTGAATCCGTGAATCGTTGAGTCGACCGGGGTTTCTCGGAACCAACCAGGCGGAACGTGGGTGCTGGTTTCTTCCTGCTAACGCCGATCTTAACACTGCTGGCGCCGCAGGCGGAGAACGCAGAGGCGGTGATTTTTTTTTTTTTTTCAGCGCGGCCATTGCTATGAGTCAGGAGGGGGAAGTAACGCCAGCTGCGCACTGTCAGGGCCAGGCACAGTCAGAGATACGGTGGGTGAGGGTAAAGAACAGCTTCTGGCCGCGCAGGCGAGGAGAAGCATAGCCAAAGCTACGGAGGAAACGGCTCCAAAAAAAAAAAAAATTTGCCGACGTTCTCAGCAGTGGGCGAAGAATGCGGCGAATGTTGTGGGATCGTGGACGCGAGTCTTCCGAAAAAAAGTATACGACCTTTTCAAGAGCCCCGGAAAAACCGGTTTTCTGTGCTGTGCCGGGAACGAGGGGGTGCTTCGTGCCCAACTCTTTCCTGTACTACGAGCACAGCTTTAGAGGGTGTTGGCACAGCCCAGCCCAGTTTCCTCTATCTCTCTCTCCGACAAGAAAGATTGGCCATGACCAGACAGTGACTACCAGTTGGTTGGTTGGTTGGTTGGTTGGTTGGTTGGTTGGTTGGTTGGTTGGTTGGTTGGTTGGTTGGTTGGTTGGTTGGTTGGTTGGTTGGTTGGTTGGTTGGTTGGTTGGTTGGTTGGTTGGCCTCAAGTAGAATGGCACATACCCACTACGGGGGAGTGGCCAAGACACAGGCGGTGAACTGTTTGAATGATTAAGAGTTTTAGAGGTAAAGGAGTATTAAAAGGGTATAGGCTGACAGATTGGACGACAGGAAGCAATCTTTCTTTTTCTTCTTCTTCTTCTCCACATGAAAATGGCACATACCCACGTGGGGGAGAGCAAATGTGTGAGATCGTTGTGAAAAAAGACGACGCCTTAACTCGTGCGGGTGCTCCGCGAGCTACTTGGAAGAGCGTGCAGCTGCAGCTACTGCTGGGCGACCCGAAGGACTTGTTCATCTCTGCGATGCTGAAACTGGTGAGTTTTCCCGTCTTTCATTTCACCATCTTCGTCTGTACTGCTCCGTCGACAGAGATGGCTGGCGCGGTGGCTCAGTGGATAAAGCGCTGGGTTGAATAGCTGCAAGAACGCGGGTTCAGTCTGTTCATTCCCAGCGGCAGCGGCCGCGCTTCGATGAAGGCCAAACGTGACTCTCCCGTCTGCTAGTTAAAGATCCTCAGGGGGTATAAATTAATGTGGAGCCCTCCACAAGGGTGTTTTTTTTTCTTTAGCGTCATTGGATCCCGAACCCATCGAACCGAAGGCTGCAGTTCGCGAGGTGGACCGATGCCGACTTCGCGTATGTATACCCTACTTAACCGTCCGCCAATTCCTAATAGGCCTCCCCAATGCCCGCAAGTCCTCTTTCTTCTACAGGGCGCGCGCCGGAGTGTCCTACACTACCGACATGCTTGATAAGTGGAGAAACCACCGCCGCGGTGGCTCAGTGGTTAGAGCGCTTGGCTACTTAGCCGGAGTACCCGGGTTCGAACCCGACCGCGGCGGCCGCGTTTCGATGGAGGCGAAACGCAAAGGGCGCCCGTGTGCTATGCGATGTCAGCGCACGTTAAAGATCCCCAGGTGGACGAAATTATTCCGGAGCCCTCCACCACGGCGCCTCTATCTCTCTCCTTTTGCTCCCACCTTTCTCCCTTCCCTTGCGGCGCGGTTCAGGTGTCCACCGAGATATGTGAGACAGAAGTTCAGCGCTCCTGTCCGTCGTGTACCACCTTTTTCTTGTCCGTTGTGTTTTGTGCGCTGGTTCCTTCAGAGCAATCAATCAAAGAAAGAACACGCCGCAAAGAGAAGGCGACTGCCAGACGCACGTCATGATGCCTCGAATCTACCGCCAGTATCGTGTCTACATGCGGTACAGCCGCGAGCCTGACCACTTATCACCTTTCACGCGAACGTGTAGGACTGAAACGAATCCGCGCCCTGCACATCACCCCTGATATTCGCTGTTTACGGGATTGGATTATGCCCCGGAACTCTGCTGGCTCCAAAGACACCCTCCTATCCTCGGCCTTCGATCGATCGTGCGCGCTGCCGGCGTCGACCGCCGCATGCGACCTTCCTCCCAACTTCCTCTCCCAATAACTAGGCCACTGAGCTATCCCTCTTTAAGGGTTTCATTCAATTTCCTATCTTCATTCACTCCATCTTTCATCTCTTGTGTGATTCGTTATCATTTCTGCCTCACTTCTGAATGGACACCTCATCCTCGCCGTGAGCGGAAGGAGGAAGGTGGGACTGAACGAGAAAAGAGAGAGAGGTGCCGTAGTAGATGGATGGATGGATGGAAAACTTTATTGAGCAAGTGAGTTTGGACCGTACAAGATCTCAGGGCCACCGCACAGCCCTCACATTACGCGCATGTGTCCAGGCCACGTAGGGCCATGGCACTGGCACCCCGGTTCACACAGCGAAGCTGCGCGTCCGGGTCCTGCGACGCAAGGAGGGCCTCCCATTCCTCCCATGTACCGATGGCGGGCTGTCCCTGCGGGGGAGGATCGGCAGGGCAGCCGAAGAGGATGTGGTCTAGGGTGGCGTGCGGTTCTCCGCAGAGAGTGCACTCTGGGGAAACATGGCGGAAGTGGGATAGAAGCTGAGGGGTAGGAAGAGTTCGGGTCTGGAGTCGCCTCCAGAGGATTTGTTGGGAGTGGGATAGGCGGGGGTGGGGAGGGGGGTAGAGTCGACGGGCAAGGCGTGCTTGTTGAGTTAGTTCTGAGAACGTGTGTGCCTGCTCCCTCGATAAATCCCGGCTAGGGTCGCCATTTGCCCGGCAAATAAGTCCTCGGGCTATGTTATCGGCGGCCTCATTTCCGGGATTGCCAGAGTGAGCCGGCACCCACACGAGCTCAATACGCCTATCGGGATTTAGGGTGCACATTCTCAATATCTGCCACGCTGGGGGATGGACGCGTCCGCGGGCGAAGTTAAGAATGGCTGTTTTGGAATCGCTTAGTATATAAGACGCATTGGTTTGGGCAATGGCTATTGCTATAGCTGCTTCCTCTGCTTCTTCCGGGGTACAAGGTGGGTCTATGAAATGGGTAAATGGGGGGGGGGGGGGGCTGCTGGATGGTAAGCCACAGCTACTGAACGATCTGTACCACACGCGGCGTCCACCCAGCGCACATCCTCTAAAGTGCCATATTCTTTATGGAGAGCTTTGGCTCGCGCGACTCGGCGGGATTGATGGTATTCAGGGTGGACATTCTTAGGAAGGGGTTTCAGGATAAGCGCGGAGTGTATGGCGCGAGGGAGAGAGATGAAGTCTGTCGTGTGTGCCGGTATGCGAATTCCCAGAGAATCCAGTATATATCGTCGAGTTTCCGTGCCAGCCAGACGAAGGTACTGTGTGTAGCGATGTGCATCTATAAGTTCTGGTATAGTGTTGTGCATTCCTAATTTTAAGAGTCTGTCCGTGCTAGTGCTCTTTGGTAGGTTTAGCGCTGCTTTGGTAGCCATGCGGATATGAGCATTGATCTTGTCTTTATCCGAACAGGAGAGGTTTAGGTAAGGAGTGGCGTAAAGAATGCGGCTAAGCAGGACTCCGGTATAATTTCGACCACCTGAGGATCTTTAATGTGCACTGACATCGCACAACGCGTGGGTGAAATGAAATTGGTTTTATAGGAAAGCAAATGGCGCAGTATCTCCCTCACTGCTCGCTGTCACATGAACCGCGCCGTATGGGAAGGGATAAAGAAGGGAGTGATAGAAAAAAAAGGTGCCGTAGTTTTGGGCTTCGGAATACTTTAGTCCACCTGGGAATCAGACGTGCACTGAAATCGCACAGCACATGAGTAAACTGGTTTTAAAGGAAAGGCAATGGCGCAGTATCTGTATCACATACCTCGGTGGACACCTCGCCCGCGTCGTAACGGAAGGGATAAAGGAGGGAGCGAGAGAAAAAAGGAAGGAAGAGGTGCAGTAGTACCTTTTGCGTATCGCCTCCATCGAAACGCGGCCGCCGCATCTGTTCACTCACGGTGTCTTTGAGTGTCCAGCAAGCAGCAATAAGAGCGAGAAAGTTACTGCTCCTTTTCTTTTCCCATTGAAAGAAGGAAGAGAGAAAGAGCTATAAAAGTGCGTTGAAGAAAATGTTGGTGAACAGCGTTCACCGAACCTTAACACCCAAACCGTTATCTTGCCATATACTAGAAGCTCTCACCTCGCGTTCGTGGCTTACAGTCCACTGCAAGGAGTATCAAGGTGGAGTACAGATATTTCAGTCATTGACGTGCAGGTCGCGTTAGTGCGGTTCAACACCGTCCTCAGTTTAAAATTAGGCAGCCAACTTGCACCGTAATGCATAACGCAGTGTTCGACAAGGCCGTCCCAAGGCCAGTGTAACTCCACTGGAGTACAGAAGTCTTGTCTCATGGACATCTGATAAGCCATGTTCTGCGACAGCCGCAGTAACGCTATCTCAGCAAACAAGCTCATTTCCTCTCTCTAGCAAAACCTCGGTCACCGCAAGCTGCGTCTGCCATTCTTGCTTTTAACTTTCTAAACTTGACGTACCATCTTTTACATTTCACCACTACCGAGTTCATAACACTTTATCTACTTACTCTTTCTTGTCCAGTCTTGAAGTGGAAGCCTGCCCTACGCTCGAATCCCGATATTCAAGCGAAGCACAAGTCCACACCTCTAACCGTGCCATGACGACTGCAAAGCCATCCGTGCCAGAAAAACGCCCGCCATTAACCATGCCCTGCACTAGAAGTAAAGCGGCACCAGTGTGTCACCTGGTTCGGCGTATCGCCGAGTATAACCAGGTTCTCTGGTACGTAGGCCTTGAGATAAAAGAGGAAAAAGGCCCGGGTGAACTGGGCATCGCTATTGCCCCAGGAACAGTGTTCACGTATCCCTTGGAAGACCCACAGACTGACTGTGAAAGCCTCGCCATGATCCTGCTGGGCAACGTCCTCGCCCACCATCACTGCATCGTGGCTGTAGAGCTAACTATCTTGGTAGCGAGGGACCCTTTCCTCCTCAGCCTTCTCCAAGACAAGCGCAGCGTCAGGAAGCTGATCATCTCGGACGTACCGTACTGCGAAGCGAACGTCCTTGAGGCCCTGGAGAAGCTCGCCAACCCCTCGGACCAAAATGATGCAGACGCCCCGGAAAATTACTTCTCCTTCTCCGTCAGATCCCCACTGCTTCTAGTCCCTCATGTGCAGGGCAGCACCAGCCTTACTGTGCTGGACGTTGCCGATGTGGACATGAGCACCGGCTGCGCAGGGCAGTTCTTAGACACGCTCCTGCAGAATGACACCATCAGTGACTTGACCGTAGGCGCCTGCGTGTTCACTTATGGCTGTATGGACCTCCTGCATGGCTTCGTCAGCTACCTGGAGAAGGAACCCTCGGCGCTCAAGAAGCTGACAGTGCGAACACCCGAGGCCAGCAGGCGCGCGCTGGAGTCTCTCGTCAAGGCCATCGTACCGACGACGACACTAGAAGAGTTAGTCATCAACATAGATATCGACGATGTCGAAGAGAAAGCCCTCTTCGCTGAAATAATCGCCCGGAACCGCACTCTACGTACACTTAGTGTTACGTGGACGAGAAGTTGCGTCGTATCCACTGTCCTCTACGGCGTCGAACATTTCGCCGGCGACGCAGCTACGAGGATCGAGCCCTGGCTGTTAGCGCTGCCAGAAAACACCGCACTCTCGGCGCTCACCGTTGACCTGCTGGGATTCTCACAAGAGGAGTGCTGCGCCTTTTTCTGCGCTTTGGCGCTCAACAAGACAGTTAAAAACGTCTACATAAGCCATCTTCCAGCATGCGCTGGCCTCAAGGAGATATGCCAAATTATTCGTGATTCCCGCTTGGCGAAGGCCGTTCACATTGAAGATCACCCAGTGAGCATCAGCAGCCTTCCCATGCTTCCCGAATTCCCCGAGGTGACGTCCCTCACTGTCAGCTCTTTTCACCTTTATAGTTGGGAAATTCTGTGTCGAACCTTCGAAATCCTCGGCTCCTGCAGTCACGTGACGTCACTCCGCGTGTGCGTGCAGTACTGCTTCCTAGATAATATCCAAGCTGCCATGGTGGCCTACATAACGGAAGCACGCACATTGAAGAACTTGGAAGTGCACGTCGTCGATAGAAATGACCGCGAGGACCAGCAGCATGACTCTGACATCGAAAAGCTTCTGGTGAACGCGCTGGCATCCAATCTCAGCCTCACCAGAATAACACTCAGGAAGCTGCCTCTGAGCGAAGACAACTGTAGGTTCCTCGCGAACGCCGTTGTCAACAGCCAAAATATCTCCGAGCTGTCGTTCGCCGTGCCCAGCCGTAATGGCAACAATGCTTTCTTGCAGGCGCTGGTGTTAGGCATCGGTAGAAATCGCAGCCTGCTAAGCGTTGAACTGCCAAGCTGCAAAGACCGTGACGCTGACCTCGTGGTCATCCGGAATGTCACGAGGCGCAACGCCAGCCTCGTCGCCAGAGCAGCCCGCTTCGTTATGGGTGACCACGATCCATACAACGCACGCGCTGTTGAGCTGGTGTCGGGACATGAAAGGGTCCTCAGCATCATTCAAGAAAGCGCCGGCGTCGAAGCCAGGGAAGCGGCGGTGATGATCAGGCGCGCCTTGGGACTTCGATGCTTGGTTGGCCTCGACGAATACATGAAGCTGGTGGGCGTGGTCAAGCGCCGTGTGGAGTGCATCGGCGAACGAGCCAGCTCGGTGCAGCTCGACGAATTGAGCTACGACTGCTGGATTCACATCCGGAGATTCCTAACTGTGGCCGACGTTGTGGGAGCTGACTCCTCGTGAGGCTGTGATGGGACTCAGAGCGGACATCAGTCTGCAACGTCGTTTTTTAGCTCGTTATGGTGAAGCGCATAAAGATGATTTCAATTAGTGAACGTTCGTCTCGCTTGCATGTACACCTCACTTTCTTATTTTGCATGTATGAAACAAAGGCCTCGAATAAGGCTAATGCCCACTTATGGGTTGTAGTGAGCACTAGGCTAGCCCTTCCCCCAGCAGACTGAAAAATACAGCTTCCAGTCTGTAAAGCACGCAAAAACAATTCCTGGTCCTAATCGAACTAGTGAACAGTTTCAATCGTAGTTCGGAACGCACACAATTAGGGTACATAAAGGCACGCTTGCAAGGTGCGTATCACCTTTAATCCTATGTAGTCACTAAAGCTGAAGACAAAAGCCAATTTGAGCGTTTCAAGTGGATGAGCCCTTTTGCACGTTTCACTAACCCTTTAACGGAGAACGCGGCCTTCAGTGGATATTTTTCATTACACCTGATGAAATGTTTAAACGTTAACCAACTAACTGTTGGTTAATTTAAATAAATTGGCGCAAAGTACATTCGGTTAATTGAGCTAATTAAATTACGGATCTGATTAAAGTCTTGCGGCTTACGTTATAGATTGCACGGTAATGTGCAGGGCTATGTAGATAAACCAAACAGTCTTCACTGTAAAAGAAAACGAAGGCAGCGAGCGGCAGTATTGAAAATACTGTAGCTGCTGACGACAAAACAAGGGCGTCGTTATGTTTTTTTTTTCTGAAATTAAGGACGTTTAGAATTTACTCGGTTTTCTCATCACGAACAAAAGCCAAATGTAACTGCTCAGCCGGCCCCATTGATGTTTGAAAGCCTAATTTCTTGTTTGTTTTTGTACTTGTAGCTAAGTTCGTGCCCTCTCTGTTGAGATGCAGTTACGCAATATCCTCATCAGCCTAAGTACGTGTCGACGCCCTAGCTCGAGAATATTTCCACTGAGCAGGAAACACCGACTCTACCCTCGACACTCTCCCAACCTAATTTTCCATCCGCATATATACCATGCGCCTAAATGGGCGTCTCTACCACATAAGCAACTTTCTCTGGAGGACTCCTACCACCTCCTCAGACGCATCCAAACACTCCCTTTCTCCAATCTCCACCACCCACACCACATTCACCGTACACCATACGCAGAAACATGTTCCTAGTGTAGTGGTTTATACCTAGTTCACACACGCTACATGGACATGCAGGGCTAAACCCAACCACATAAAGCCGCCAAACGAGGTGCTGGAGCAATGGGAGGTGACGCTGACCTGCAAGCATCCTGGAAGACCAGGAGGCGCTAGTCGCCATCACCAAAGAGTCGGCGGAGCAGCTACTGGAGTCCTGGGCTGAGGACCTACCCACAATCCGCTCCCGTCTCCTTTTTTTGCAATAAAAATTTATTCTCTCTCTCTCTCTAAATCTCTTTCGCCCACGTAACTTTCTGCCGACCCCCCTACGCTTGCCGTCTCCTGCAATCCACTCTGTTACCCGAAGAACCATCGGTTATCTTACCTTCACATGCCCTGCCCACGCCTGTTTCAATGACGTTACTCAAAGGTGACAATGATGTTACGCAGAGGCAATTGTTATATATAAGATATGAAGAAGAGTTGGGTGGGTACACATTCCTTCCCTTAGCGAGACCCAGTATGGCAAAGTTTAGGGGCTAGGAAAATGTCACGGCTCCTGGCCGTCGCACATCTGGCCTCCCCTGGTCCTTTAATCTGCACGGCGGTGGCCGGAGCGCCTGGGAGCATAGGCGCCACCCTTGGGCTCCTCGAGAGATGGCGCAGTTAAGCTAGGATAGCTACTGTTGTGCACACCCGCGATCATTTAGTGCCGGCGCTATTCGTCACCGTCGCCGAGTCCTTGACTTACCCACCGTGGAACAAGCGCCTGCTAACCGTTTACTTCGTCGTAATAGTGTCAACCTTCCTCTTGCCTATCGTCATGCCCATGCGCTCCTCTCTCCTAGGTCTACAAGGCCGACACGTTCTTTATCGGTCAAAGGCTGGCCACGGAGACTTTTGCTGTATGCTGCGCTTCAGGCACTACTTGCTTAATCGTGCCTCGGGTGAGCTATGTGTGGAGATATGCGTACTATCAGCGTCAAATGAAACGCGAACAAAACAACTGGAACGCGAGCACAAAAAATCAAGCATATTAGAGGCTGGAGATGAAATACAGGCGTGGGCTATTAACATTTCAGAAGAGCGGTCTTTTCGGCTTCGATGGGAAAATGAACTGCTCATGTATTTTGCCTCCCTAGTATAATATCTGCGAGTTGTGCTGTTCGCGTTTCAATTGGCTTGTTCGCGTTTCAATTGACGCTGATAGTACATCGCTCAATATGAATCTAGGGAGCGATTATACCCGTTAACATTCACCTGAGGGCTGTCTTGCCGCTACAAAAGAAAGCTGGTCTCGTAGAAAGATAAGTTTTTCTGTATCTGCGAAATTTCTGAGAAAGCCAAACCCGCCGCGGTGGCTCAGTGGTTAGAGCGTCGGCTATTGAGCTGGATTAGCCGGGTTCGAACCCGACCACGCTGGCACCGTTTCGATGGAGGCGAAACGCAAAAGGCGCCCGTGTGTTGTGCGATGTAAGTGCACGTTAAAGATCCCCGTGTGGTCGAAATTACTCCGGAGCCCTCCACTACAGCGTCATTCATAGCCTGAGTCGCTTTGGGATGTTAAACCCTAAAAAAGTTCAGGGACACTGCGCCATTTTTTCCCCAGAAAACCAATTGAATTTAATTTAAATATTGGTTTCCTTCGTATAGCGGCGTCGCTACGCTCAGGTGGATGCTATGAGTTATTGCCTCTCTCTCTGCATGCTATATGCCATATGCAGCGGAGCACTAGACAGCCCGTCGTAGCGGCTGATGTAAAGCGCTGGCTGCTGCTCCCTGGCTGCGACTCTAAACTGGCTAGAGTAAGCCTGTGACCTCGCTCTCCTTCCTTGGGTGATAAGCAAGCGGAGAGCACGCGCAGCGAGCGATTTCGCGCCTTCGAATCGCTGTCATGGTGAGCGAAGGCCCAGGCTTAGGCCAGGTTACACTCGCAGCGGGGAGTAGCGTTTCCGCACGGAGCAAAGTTGCGCGACTGTTTTCCCAGCGCCGTTCGTAACACTATTCACGGAGCTGTGATCATATGATCCCGCTGACGTCAAATATTCCAATTAGTAGACAGGGTAGAAGCTTGGTCAAGCTTGGACATAACCCAACATATGAGCCGGAGCGGGCCAGTCCCTCCCGTCTTGAGCATAGGCCGCTTTGTTATCAGGACAGCTGCCTCCAAACTGCCTTTGGCTTTCCCGCGAACCTTCGCCTACGCGGGAGCAGTGGTATGATATACTGGCAAGTATATTCTACAGCGGGCGGCGCCCATGGAGGAAAAAAAGCTAGGAGAGAGTGCGCTCAGCCTCTGCAAGCCATCATCCTCTGACGCCACTGCCGAGGGCATGGAGGAAGGAAAAAAAGAGGAGAGGCCCTTTCCACACAGCACCCTGGGAGAAAAGTGTGGAGGAAATCACGTGGTTTTTTCTCGATTGGGAGGCCATCTTACTCCGGCAGCTTAGCAACGGCGTTGTAGTTGCTGTTTACAAACCGGGCTTTAGCAGACGGCCGCGGCGTAGCATTTGAGGTGCGGCGTAGGCGTGCTTTCCTCAACTGCTCGAGTTTGTTTTTGATCGTGCTCACAGGCTGACGTTGGCGCCGTTCACTCATATCTCAGGTGGAATTCGCTGCAAAACTCTCCTTGTTGCGTGCATTGATTTCAACGTGCTCGGCGACCACGATCGCACGGGCATTTCGTCTACTGCGTCACTGCTCGGAGCCGTCGGGAGACCGCCGCTGCATTCGCGCTGTTCTTCACCAGTGATTCAATACGGCGTGCGCTAGAGCGGTCGTCGGCGCATTGTGCGGACGTTTCGCGTCCTGTACGTGCAGTGTGTGTGTGCCATTCGCGCTCCCGTTTACATCGGCAGTGAAACCTCGATCGTTTTGCTACCTATGCGTGTTCTTGCAACGCTCCAGCGATTGTCACTGACGTCGGTATAACTGTCATTTTCGTTTTTCGACGATTGCGCTTGTTTGAGCGGCGGGGGCCATGACATGGGCGGATAGCGATATTGTAAAGGAAGCAGCTGCGCTCGCTTTGCTCGCTTTGCTCTTAGTATACAGAAACTTTGTTACATGCCCGTTTGAAGCGTTGAAGCGTCTAGCGAGCTATTTGCCTCTGGGACGTGCCGGGCTCAAATGTATTCGTTCATATTGTAGCGTGCAACGCGAAATCGAACACCGGAGTACGAAAAACTGCGGCGGTCCCTCAGTGGTCCGAGCGCGCGAGCGAGAGCCAACTTCTTTCTCTTCTAGTGCATGCACTACTTCTGTCTCTTCGAATGCATGTATCAATATCGTGGCCAATTCTGTGCTTTTGGTCACGCGCTATATATGTTTAGACCGGTTTCCTGTAGCAGGTTTGCAATTGCTTTTCTAGCTGATGTCATGGGCAAGAAGTGCGAAAAAGGCGAAGCTCTAACTGAATTTGGAGGCCTTTTCTCACATGTGTTTATTGTGCCCATGTCCTGTGATAGTGTTATTTTTCGTAAAAAGTACGCGGTGAAATGAGGATCCGCATGTGCGCTGAATTTCATTGATGCTTGTGGTGGTTATTGTGTTCAGGAAAATAAAAACAGCGCTAAATTTTACACAAACCACACAGAAAGATGTACAGCGCCCGTCCTGTCCATCTTTCTGTGTGGTTTGTGTAAAATTTATGCTGTTTTTACTTTCCTGAACATAATGTCACACCAACTAGCCCAGCAAAAGGGCCTGCGGTTATGTTGAAGAAAAATAATTTGATGCATTCATTACGTACAACAGATCGACTTTCATTGCCTGTATTGTCGATCACAAGTAAAGTGTGCTACTATGCAGGGACATTACAAGCTAGTATTTCACCAAGTGGAGCGTATACAAGCTAGTATTTCAAAAGTGGAGCGTATACAGTGGAGCGTATACGGGGCAAATTTCTTCACCGGGGCAAATTTCTAGCGCTGAGCTAAACAAGCAAGCATACTAGTTTCGTCGAATGCAGCCTTCAGATTCCCGGGGACAGGCGTTGCCAGGGGGGGAGGAGGGCCTTATGGCGTTTGTGACCAGGGCCGAGCAGTTGGAGACGGCACGAATGCGACGCAGTACGAAGCAGTAACTGGAAGTAGCCGCCTGTCTGACACGGGTATTTCCGCTTTATTAACTTTTCCGCTGACGAACACCAGCATAGGGCACCCTAAACCGGCAAGCAGCCAAGCGCCACTCGCGCGGGGGCCTGCGCCCATGCGGTAGCACGCTCCTTCGTTGGCTTTGAAACGCGCGCGCAATCGGCGCGGCGGCGAAATGTAAACAGAAGCCCGCCGGAGTAAGATGGCGCCGAGCTTGTTTCCGGCTTCACAAAATGTCACGTGACGGCCTCTCCTTCTTTTTTTCTTCCTCCATGGCCGAGGGCCCTTTTGCGCAGGGTCCGACTGAAATGAGAAAATGAACCTAGGGACACCAACCCCCGTAATGTCCCTAGCGCGTCAAAAGTAGAGCTTTTTGTTCGCCAGTTTATTAAACCTAGGGAACGTAGCGCTTGAACAGTCCCTAGGCACAAAAAGTGGTCGTTCGCAGGTATTCGCCTCGGTATTTGTGCATTTAGCAATGGCTCAACCAGGCGTTCTGGTCGGCAACAGCGAACTGAAGCGATTGTGCAGGACTCGCCTGCGTTTTAGGCCGTCGGCTGAGACGTGCACATTTAGCCTCGGCGGCTACGACGCCGTGCGAAGCGCTGTGCGGCGACTTAATTTTAAGCATAGTGATTTTGCCGTGGTGTACGAAAATGACCTCACGGGCCCTAATGCCACTCCGCAAGCGATTTGCGATAACATCAAGGTAGGTGCGTGGTTGCTCAACGCTTTCAATTTCGGTTCATTTCTGTACGGAATTCTCATATATTTCACGTCACAGGCCCTTGTCCTGCACCTGCTGCGCGTCGTGTTCGTGGCGAAGGTCTTGCCGCGGTGTTTTGCCACGACGGACTCCCGATCGAGGCAAGCCGTCGCGTGCTTCACCGCAAGCTGACGGCTGCACTTGAGCGGATGCGGTGTGTAGGCACCTTGAACCCAGACGTGAGTACCGATTCATGCTTGCCTTAACTGTTGTGCGCCTTTCAGCTAGAGGAAGGCAAGTGCAGTCAGCAAGCCTGCCGAGCGCTGGAGCGGTGTGCCGAGGAACAAAAAAGTGAAATATTGGCTCAGCGCAGTTGACAGGACAAATAGTATGCCAACGTGTCTTCGGTCTGGCGCCAGCATAATATAGCTACTTTCATTTTCGCCCCGCCGCGGTGGCTCAGTGGTTGCGGCGCTCGGCTGCTGACCCGAAAGACGCTGGTTCGATCCCCGCCACGGCGGCCGAATTTCGATGGAGGCGAAATTCTAGATCTACTGTGCGATGTCAGTGCACGTTAAAGAACCTCAGGTGGTCGAAATTTCCGGAGCCCTACACTGCGGCGTCCCTCATAGCCTGAGCTGCTTTGGGACGTTAAACCCCAATAAACCAAACCAACCAAAATGACCTTCCTTGCTCCATTATGCCTACCAAGACGATAATAGAAGGCGCCGACCGAAAGAAAGAATGGCATGACGTTTCGGCTCCCCCACGGGAGCCTTGTTCACAATGAGGCATAACATAGCTGGGTCGGTTATTTATACACGGCGCATGAGTGAACCCAGGCACCTGGCGTAGATTGGGGACAAGTTTGCATCATTCCGATTAAGCGTATGCGCTGTCGTGTAAATAATCAGCGATTCCACATAGAGCCGTGATTTCTTGTCCCTTTATTTTGTGATCAGCAAGCCCATTTTGATCTTGCGCGTCGGTTTCTGACGTCACCCTGGTGTTCATGCATCCTTCGCTCAAAGTCACCCGACTCGCCGATGTACACATACGCGCAGTAAGCACATGGGATCGAATACACAACACCTGGGAACTTTTCCTTCTTCAGCTTGTCTTTGATTTGCACAAGACGACTCCTCAGTTTTCGAGCTGTGTCACGGATCCCCCCAGGACACTCGGGCCGAAAGAATGGACTAGGCGACTGATGTACCCACACACACGCACATTTAATACACCTATGCGACACAAACAATAGCACATGAAACTAACAAAACTAGCACAAAACACAAAGACTATCAATACACATGGCCCGGGAACAACCAGTCTACTAGCGTTCGGTGTTCATACTCACGGTTCAGTGCTGAAGATGCATTATAGGTCCGGTCAGTGGCATTTCGGTAGCCGGCGTCGAGGTGGCGTTCGAAGTGCTTGGGCTGGCGTCACTGGCAGCGTTATTGGTGGTGTCGTTCGAGCTCCCCTGGCCATAGCAGGTGATTAAGTCAGCTGCCGGAATGGGCTCAGGAACGGCAGGAAGTCTACCGTGCGACGCCGTAGAACTCGAGAAGCAGTAGCCGGCGTTGCTGTCTTCCAATCGGGTTCATGACCCACCTCGCGCTTTTATGTTGTTGTTGTCCTCTAAATAATGGCACGTACCCACTACGGGGGATTGGCCAAGACACAGGCGGCGACTGATAGGTGCTCAGAATGTTAAACAAGAAAATGATGGATTAAAAACAATAATTATAATGATAATTGAATTTAGGAAATATATGAAAGAAATTCAGATGTGTAATTGAAATAAGCTAAACAAATACTTTGAGATAGGTGACAGAAATTGAGAACGGGGCTAAAAGTTCCATGTTTCAGAAAGCTTTCGGCGCAGAGAAATATTGATCATGAGAAAGAACAGAGGCAGCCGTTTAGTGTCTGTAAGGAAGTTTTGCATGGCGGAGATCACATTCCAATTACTGTG
Source organism: Amblyomma mixtum (assembly GCF_055824585.1). NCBI lineage: Eukaryota > Metazoa > Arthropoda > Arachnida > Ixodida > Ixodidae > Amblyomma > Amblyomma mixtum. Next base: position 18,128,768 of record NC_143019.1, read on the forward strand.
CCCAAGGGAGGAAGCCCCAAGAGACAGAACAACCCCAGCTGACAGCGTTAGACCTAGCTGTCGTAACGGATGTTCTAGCAGGCGGCTCCGTAAAGAGGAGAAACGGCGGCAGGTCAGCAAGAAATGATCTATCGTTTCATGTTCTCCGCAGAACGGGCACAATGGGGAGACCGCCAGACCAGATCTGTAAAGGTAGAAGTTTAAGTGAGCCACGCGACAACATAGACGCGTGAAGGAAACCTCAAGCTTGCGTGATCGCCATCCTTTACTGCTCCATGGGTAAAGGAGATGCCGGAATTCGGGAGAGGAGGTCAGAGCTGATGCTGCGAATTCATTCAAGAGCAGATACCTGCGAAATCTGGCCGCAGTAATATATGCGCTGGGTGGAAGCACAGATACGACTGGGCCTTGAAGAGATGCCTTCGCCAGGGTATCGGCAACCTCATTCAAATGGATTCCTGTGTGCCCAGGCACCCAGACCAACCGTAACGAACACACGTGGGGAGGAATCAAGCATTTGAATAAGTGTAGAGCCTGAGATGTTGTAAGCGCGTTGAGAGAGGAACACAACGATAATGAATCTGTCATAATTATGACAGAAGACAAAGAGCTGTTTAATTTGCGAAAGGCCAAGACTACTGCTAGAAATTCGGCCAAATAAATGGGGGTGTAATCGGGAAGGCGGAGAGAGAATGGCCAGTCAAGGGAGATGGACAAAATGCCAACACCGGCCTTTTCTTCACACTGTGAGGCGTCTGTTGCTATGAGCACATGAGATTTAAAACGCAGCAAGTAATCCTGTAACAAACCGCTCAGTAAATGAAAAGGCATTAACTTTGCATGTTTAGGAAAGATGTCATCGAAGACAATCTGGATAGATGAAGAATTGGCGCATAGGAGAAGGATGTCCGAAATGCGGACGTTTAAGGTGTCAAGGAGGGATTGCACACAACAAATCTGAGGGGTGCGGAAACGAGACCAGGTTTCGTTGAAAAATGGCCGAGGCTGACGAAGGAAGATCAAATTGGCGGCATGAAGCGATGAATCACACATTTTTAGAAACGTTTTCACCTTTAAGAGCCGAAATCTTGAAGGCAATGATGGAATACGCGCTTCCAGGTACAAAACGGAATTCGTCACAAATTTTGGAAGGCCCAAACAGAGGCGCAACGCCTCCCGCTCCAAGAGAATCAAGGGGCGAAGTTTATACGCTGGCGCACCAGAGAATAAAGCACAGCCGAACACTAAGACAGGACGGACGTACATTCTATAAATCATAAGAAGCGAGTGTCCTCTCATGCCAGAACGAACATTGCTCAGCCTGCGCAGCATACCGACTGCTCGGACTCCTTTCGCAGTGATGTGCTCTATATGGGCCCGCCAGGAAAGAGAAGGATCATAAATTACTCCGAGGTATTTGATACTTTGCACTTGAGGAATTACATGGTTCTGATAAACAATAGAGATATTAACTGGACGAGAGAGTGGAAAAACCAATAAAGCACATTTATTGACATTAAGGGACAGATTAATGACCCCTAACCATTGGTCCAGGACATTCAAGTAGGACTGTAAGGACTGGTACAAAGAGGAAATGTCGTTCTCTGAAGCAAAAAAGGCGATGTCATCAGCATACACATAGATGGACACCTTGGTACTGCACGGAATACTGCTGAGTAAGATGTTGAAAAGTACAGGGGAGAGGACCGCCCCTTGGGGCACTCCTCTCGCTTGTCGAAACCTGCTTGATGAAATACCGTTCTGGAAGCAGTAAAATTCCCTGTCAGCAAGAAATTCAGCAACCCAAGCCACAAAGTATCTCGGAAGTCCTACTGCCTGTAGTCTTTGCAAAAGCGTCCTGTGCTGAACGCTGTCATAAGCCTTAGAAACATCTAAAGTAACAAGCGCTGCGTATTGGTTTCGGCGACGAGCTAACTGTATGCGGCTCTCCAGATCAGTATGGGCACACCATATAGAGCATCCTGGCCTGAAACCTATCTGGCAAGGGTTCAACAACCCAGTCTCTGAAATAACAGACATTATTCTACCATGCAACACCCTCTCAATTAACTTTACGAGATTCGAAGTTAAAGAAATTGGCCTTATATTGTCTAACACATAACCATGTCCCAGCTTTTTAAGCAAAGGGATGATCTTTGCTAGACGCCATTCAGTTGGAATCCATGGCCCCTTAAGAGAGTAATTTATAAGTGCCAGTAAGTCGGTGGGAGATTCCTCGAACAAAATTTTAATCGTAGAAGAAGTGACACCATCAGGGCCAGGGGCCACGGGTGGAAGGCAGGATACAGTGTTCGAGAGCTCAGTGAGGGTGACGTCCTCGAAATCGTCCAATGTGGCAAGAAATCTCGGAGGAGAAGGAAGAAGAGCTGTAAACCGACGCTCAAGGCCTCTGCCTATCTCTTCTAGAGATTGAGCAAGTTCAGTCGGAGACTGAACTAGGGAGACAGCGCTCATGGTGGTCGAGATTACTTTTCTGGATTTTAGGTAATTGAATAAAGCACGCCTATTACCTGATTTCGAAAGGAATTCGTAGTGTTCAGTATCGTACAACTCCTTTGCACGAGATACGGTGCGCTTAAACGTAGCAGCAATGAACTTGTAATCGATCCAGTTTTTGGGACACTGATTGTGGAGAAGCTTCTTCCAAGTAGCCTTTTGGCGCTTTTATAGCCTTGGCGTTGCTACACGCCATCCTTGTCATCGTCGTCATTGTCTTCTCTTCTCCACCAATCATCTCTTCCCACCTCACCAAATGCTTCTTCATCTTCGTTATTCTTGGATTAATAAAAGTAATGCTTATCGTCATCCTCGTCTTCTCCAAACTTCTTTAGTTCATACTTCTATTTCCAATTTCTTATTACATGTGACAAGCTGGCACATGCGCGGTCTTTACATCGTAGGACCGTAATATCTGCGCCAAAGGTTCGCTGATGTCAGGAACATAGGGAATCACGGCTCGTTTCTGGGTAGCGGGATCAGCTTGGAGCCTGGGACGTCCCTTTTGATGCTGTACAGAGTCCATGACGTGTACAGGATAGCCACAGGTGGACAAGTCACGCCGTACACGCACATCTTCAGCATTCGGTCTTAATTCCCTAAGTTCCTGGCATCAGCGAACCTTTGGCGCGCATATTGCGGTCCTATGATGTAAAGACCGCACATGTGCCAGCTCGAAAATTGAGGAGTCAGCTTGTGTAAACCAAAGACAAGCTGAAGAAGGAAAAGTTCCCCATGTGTTGTGTATTCGATCCCATGTGCGGACTGCTCATCTGTGTACATCGGCGAGTTGGGTGACTTGAGCGAAGAATACGTGATGACCAGAGTGATGTCAGAGACCGGTGTGCAGATCAAAATGTGCTTGCCGAGCACTCGGTGTCCGCCGCACACAACATAAACTGGGCAGAAGCACGTGTGATCACAAAAGTAAGGGACGAGAAGTGACGGCTTTATCTGGAATCGCTGATTATTCACACGACAGCGCATACGCTTAATCGGAATGACGGAAACTTGCCCCCAATCTACACTCCCGTGGGGGAGCCAAAACGTCATGCCATCCTTTCTTTTGGTCGGTGCCTTCTGTTTTCTTCATGTACCGTCCCGACCAGACGGGTTTCTGTCAGACACTAGACAATGCCTACCAAGCTTTCACTTGACTATTTCAACGAGCTATAGCTCAGATGAGGCGAGCATTGGCAGCTTCTTCGCTGAAACCTTGCTAAAATACTTCCTTTGCAAATCAGCACATGCTTCTATGATTGGCTGCTCTTGCGAGTTGCTTTTGGGCGATGAATGAGCGAAATTTTTGGCAAACCGAGAATTTGAGTGATGCGATGAGTTCCAGTAGTTTTATGGTACCAATTTTAATGTGCGTTGGCACGGCTGCTTTTACCACTGAAAAATTGTGAAATGTATGTTATGGTTTGGATTATCTGAAGAAATTTGTCAAAAAAATACTAAACATTTTTAGCAGCTATGTGTGTGGGCGATATGTGCCCACATATCACACATATCACCCACATACATTGCTGTTTTTAAAAGCAGTTTGTTTACAGCTTGCACAAAACACAATGCGGAGTTTATTGCAAGACAAGCAAACATCGAAACTGATACCTGGAGTGGGGCATGACATTATCGCAAGAGCCTAGGGAGTGTATATGCATAGCATATGATTGAGCATGCAGCGTCCAGTTGCCTGTGAGTCTCTGGTACGTTAACAGTGGCAGATCTGTCTTCCAAAAGGCCAGGTAGGCAAGTTGTAACGTGTAGATATGCAGGCATTCATGCGCAAACATGCCACTGTTTGTTATGTACTGCACATTCTCCAGTGTCTGGTCAGCTACCTTGGACATCTCTTGGCAGCTCAGATTGTAGCTAAGTGTCGTGGCACGGCAGTGGCCACAGTGACAACTAGGGTAAATGCTTTTGTACCGACTGTTGCGGAAATAAACGACCACAGTAGAATGCTTCTCTCAGCTAAACCGGTGCACGTAGGACACGGCTGCACATTGTAGCTCCTGTGAACCTTTGTTCACAGACTCATTCTGAAAAAAAAAAAAGAAAATTATAGTAGCTGAGAAGACTGCAGTAGGAGAAGATACAGGTATCAATATATGCCAGTATCTTGCCAAAAAGCACTCCTAGCACAGGGGGACATCCGGGTCTCTATTCTTATCCTTGTGTGCTTGGTTACCTGCCTTGAATATAATTAAGGCATTTTAATTTGGTTTTCAGTGAGCACTGCATTTGTGTGGATGCATTCTTTCTGCCTTCTTTATGCATTGTTTACTGGTGAGATCTGCCAGAAAGCTGAAGTACTTGTTGCAGCTGTATGCTATCGGGATTTATTGCTCAATTTACCTTATTTATCAGCATATCGCATTTTGTTTTCAGCATCGCTTCCTGGATGCAATAAAGACACCCAAGAGGCACCTTTTCGCCACCGATGGCTGTCACCTGTCGGCTGGTGAAGGTATCCAGGAGCTGGCAGAGGTCTTCGCCAGGGGCCTCGCAAGATTCTGTGGAGTGGGCATCCTGGCACCGTTCTCAGGTGTGCCTGCCAGGTATATCATCCGCCAGTGCCATCACTGCGGGTCCAAGGGCCACCAGCTTGGGGACGAGTACTGCAGGCCATAGGACCTGCACTACAGCCTGCAGTACTTACAGCAATGGACAGTGCAATCATTGTAAGGTTTTGGTGAGTAACTTGGTGGCAGTGAGACCTGTTCCTTATGTGTTTCTGAGCTGTATCTGCTCCATTGAGTCTGCAGCATCACGTGGGGCTCTTTATTGTTCACTGACATTGCCCAGCACAGAGGCATTTTTGCATTTAGACTTTTGCATTTAGACTTGCATTTAGCAGGATGGCACCAAGACTAAAGGAGCTGCCATCGGCTGATACTTTCATCTTGATCACAGAGTTCAATGCGAAGCACGGCCTAGCCTGCATCCGAAGCCTCCTTCGCTCTTTATGTGCTTATGAAAGTTGCTACGTATGTGCTTATGAAAGCGAAAACTTTCGTGAACTTCATTCACTGGATGGATGTACTAGGCTGTGAGGTGTTGCTTGACTTATGCGTACGACACACATTCCACCTCCGAGTGCGCAAGTGAATTGAGAACATGGCGCACTTGAGCTCCCACACACTACAGCAGCGTACGAACCTTGACTTCATCCATTGCCAAAGACTCTGCCATAGCGACAGAAAAATCTTCAAATTGTTCGACCCATGATGACCAGGAAGCCAGCTCATACAAGTTGAACGCTGGTGGTGGCGCTGGGCCTACCAAACTGGCGAACTGAGGTTGTGTCTCAGAAGCATGAGAGTTCACAACGAAGATGGTCTTGAGTTAGCGTGCCTTGAAGGAACTTGATCCTGGATTCCAAGCAATTATAACACCATGAGGAGGTGACCTAGCCAAGCCTAGCCGTGATCCAGGCTAGCAGACGGAGCCACAGCAACCGAGACACTCTCAATGCCAGAAGTTAAGAGCCTTTATTTCAGCCAGCGTTCGTTTTTGTGGGACTGAGCAGCGCCCTGTAGGAACGCCTCACACAACATTAACTTAGGGCTGTAAAAGAGCTGGTCTGAAAGCTTGCAGTCAATCAAACCAATGATGAAGCATTCTTGAAACAAGCATATCTTCAGTAGTAGGTGGTGCGTAGTCTCAGTGTTTAACCATGGTATGGAGAGCAGTGCTAAAAACAAACGGTCTCGTCCGGTTGCTCCATCCGGCGGTAGGAACAGGCATATTCATATAGCTTGAGTGCATGTACGAAGTGGTCGGTGAATGCCTTCTCGAAATCTGATATGGCCCTAATGTAAGGACTGTTCATGCGTGCGGCCCCATGTAGTGGAGCATGGGCCACATGGACCATGGAAGCATGGTCTTAGGGCATACTGTTCAATTCTGTCTTTCAACTGTAAGGCTCCAAGGGAAGCAACATCTGCTCACTCTGGTGACCATTACATTTTACTGGGGCATAGCATTCAGATATACTGTCTCCAAAATGGACAAACTGCAGTGCTCCTTTCGTTGGTTGTTTAAAAAAAAAGTGAAAAGTTGGGTATGTTAAGATGTTCATGACTTGTGTAAGGTTAGTAAAACTTGAATGGTTACACATTCTTTAAAAGGTTATTTATGGTAGCGAACTGAAGTGTGTGCCTGGTGCTACCAATGTGAAATGGTTTAGAACTTGTGTGTATAAAAATGGGTCCTGTCACTTAGTGTGAATTATCTTCATATTGCTGTTCTGTCATGTGTGTGCACATTTTTATGCTATGATTTGTTCCCAGTCACATTGTTGTGTGATGTGTTGAAATTGACAGCTCTGTGTTCGCTTGTTTTCAAAAGGTGCAAAATTTTGGGGGTGTTTCATGAATAAATCAAGCAAATGTTCCAATTGGAAGCCTTTGTCAGCTTAGTCAAACCTTAGATGGCTTGACATACTTTCAAATAGTTTTAGTTGGAGGTAAACTGAAATGTGTGCCTTGTGAGGACAGTGTGCAAATTTTAGAAATTGAGTTTATGGAAGTGTAATTTCTTAAGTGGCATGAATGGTCAACTTTATTTTGGTGCTTGTTCATGTAGATGCATATTTTTATACAATGCTTTGTATTTGCAGTGACTTTGTTGCATGACAAGACTTGAAAATTTCAACATTTTTTAGTTTTTCCTGTTCGGCTACAGATGTCTTTTGTTTTCTAAAATGAATTGGTAATTCACTGTACCTGCTCATAATTTTGTCCAGTTCCTCAAAGGTCCCGGCCGCGGCGGCTATAATTTCTTTGGAGGAGAAATTCTAGAGGCCCGTGTACTGTGCGATGTTAGTGCACGTTAAAGAACCCCAGGTGGTCGAAATTTCCGGAACCATTCACTACGGCGTCTCTCATAGCCTTAGTCGCTTTGGGACGTTAAACCCCATAAACCAAAACCAACCAACCAAGCTCCTCAAAGGAACAACGGTGGTGCAATGTGCGATTGTATTTTTTGCGATGTATTGTAATTATCACGTATTCAGCATATGTCAGGTGTGATTGCTCAGAAAGATCTGTGGAGTGACTATGATAAATTGAGATCATAATAAGGGGCATGGTTATGGTGGCATATGCAGGTGTAAAGCACACAAGTTGACGCATCATTGGTTTGGTTTCATAATGAGGGATGAAGGATATGTTGGAAACAGGATGTTGTAGGTGAACATAAAAAAAAAAAATGAGAAGCATGGGTATGTCCAAACATATGCAGATAAGTGGTGGAGGCACACCTTTCGGAGAAGTTGTCAGTGGAGGCATTTGAGGACAACTTAAACTATAGTCTGATGCAACTTAAGTCTGCAGTAAAGCTCCGCCCACATTCAGCCTCCGCCCACAGAATTCCTCCACGATGAAAAAGTAGTCCACTGGATAAATGTTTCTTGTTTTCTAAACAAGAAGCTCATCACAACAAAAAAATTGACTCAAATTTTGATACATGGATTGGTTGACGTAGTCAAACATGAAAAAGCTGATTTCGTTTACTGTTGCAATTAGCCACCGGAGTAATACAGGACGCCGCGGACTGCGGCCCAGTGTTGGGAACTGCTGTTTTTTTTTAACTTATATCTTACTATATGAGGTTTTAGCTGCAAGTCTGACATGGAGTCCCGGCTGTTCCTTTGACCTCCTTGAAGTCAGTATTACAGCGTGCAGTGCCTGTGTGTAACTCTTCATTTTACCCTGATAATATGAGGGGCGTACACAGCCTGCAAAAGTATGGCTGTAAACTAAAGCTATCTCTTTCATTTTCTTCAAACGTTCTGTGTTGTGTTAAGTGTTATGTGCCGCCATCACATGGCTTGTGTTTTCAACAATTTGCTGCCTTACCACCAGAATTGACGTGCGAGGACTCCCATTTTTGCTGTTTGTGTCGTTTGGCGTTGGTCAGTTACACCTAATAAACTAAGTGACACTTTGCAGGCTACGCCTCGTCCCTCCTTGCCGGCCTCGTCGCGTCTCATTTTACGCAGCGACATAGCGTGTCACGTCGGAACCAGCAGTGATTTTCTGTAAATGAGCTTTATGAACGGCACCAGCTGCATAAATCTGCTTTTTGTTTTTCGGCAGTCTTATTACCAAAATGACGTGGAGGTAGCAGGACCACAGAATTGCAGAATTCGAGGTGCGCAAAAGCACTAGCTGATAATTTAGACCTGTAAAATTGGCATCAACCTGACGGGCCAACGCTGCATCGCTCAGGAAGAATATGGGGAAAAAAATTTTTTTTTTCTATATCGCCTCGCAAGGATCACTTTCATTCATAGGTAAAGGTAGTAAAGGCAACAACCAGCGTATCTCAGTGGAAAAATGCAAAAAAAAAAAAAAACCTTGCAGTGCGCCTTCAGAGTTGTGCTGTTCAATAAAATAAGGCAGTTTCGGAATCACTGTAAAGAAAAAATGTACTTCCGCGTTGCGAATTTACGAGCCTGTATCCATCGAGGGTCAAGACTGGCCACAAGCCTAGCACAAATCCGGTAAACGAATTCAAATATGGCGGAGCAGTAGCGGCGCCGAGTTTTATTTGCATTAACTGCTCTGGTTAAGAGCAAAATCTGTCGTGGACTTTGCGAGTATTGAGCGAGTGTGTCTACTGTTACCCAGCTGGTGGCTCAGGATTAGAGCACCGAGAGGATGGAATGCGAGCGATTGTGATGACGGTGGTGGCGGCTGTCAACGTGAGTGATGTAGAACGTAAAAAATCCTTGGGTGGCATGCTGACAACTTAGCGATGCGTTTGCACTGCTTATTCTTAGTAACTGCTTATGTTATTCAAACTTGAATTCCTTACGTGTTATCATTCTTCATTCAAGCACCAGTGCGGCCGCCGTAGCTGGCGCGAGTGCTGAAAGCAGACTGCGGAACGCATGAGAAGAGTTAGCATGTCGAAGTGTGCTCTGCATTTTGGTCGCGCCTATGCAGCGGGTTCACCGAAGGAATCATTCTACGATGCCTGTTTAGCGTTGAAGCACTGCACATATCTGGTCTGACCGCTACCCAATATGCTAAACTTATGCAGTTTATGGATTGCAGCAAAAAAAAAAAAAAGAGGCACCTCTCGTTCTTTGCAATCGTGTGGCCGTTTTTGCTTTGCCTGCATGAATTGAGTAGTTTTTGGCGCTTGATATTTTGCGTCTTTTACTGCCCGTCGTGGTAGCCCAGATTTGCATGGAAGCATTCCAATATTGCACTGCTGTTGTCAATGTATTGAGGTACTTGCCTCTTGCAGTATGGTGCCCGGGTTGCATCCCAGAACTTGAGAGACGAGGCTTGAAGGTGAAGAGAGCACGTTGAGCAAACCGTTCTTGTAGGATGCCACGGTTTGTAGCCATGTACCGCACAACACTGCTTGACAATAGATCATGTCTGCACTATCAACCGGCTGGTAGAGAGATGCAGTGAAACCAACCCCTTTATATAGCAGTCATATATTTTGAGAAAGCTAACTGTTAACCAGCAGTCATCAAGACGTTGCGGAACCAAGGTGCAGAAGAGGCATATGCGAAAGTACTGCAAGATATTTACACTGGCTGTGCAACTAAATAGGCCCCATAGAGAAAGCAATAAAAGTTGAATAAAGAATGATGGTGTACAGTAAGACAATTTCTCCATTGTTCACTTGCATGCAAGAATTATTGTCGGAACACTCAGGGAAAACAATTAATGGACAATATCATAGTATTCTGCGATTTGCTGACAACATTGCCTTGCTAAGGTTACAAAGTCTCTCCTGACGGACAAGCTTGTGCATCGTCCAAGTGACCAAAGGTAAACATCACGTGCACCAAAACAGCATTTCAGCTTGCCACTGGCAGGGTAAAGTACTGTACCACCTCGGACCATTTTTGCTTGCAATGCATCCAGACCACTTTTTTGGAATGTGCTTCAGTTTCTGTGTAGTAGCGGCTTATTTGCAATTCAACTGCTCTATAAGTTGTTTAAAAGGGTTATAGAACTGCGGTGGTGGACCAAAACTTTCAGAATTCAACTACCCTGCTGATGTGTGAATCAACATACTGACATGGTTACGAATATCTTGCAGCTAACTCAAGGTATGAACCTTCCAATTGCATCACAAAGTTTTGTTCTGCAGTTCATCGAACTGCCATACACAACTGAATCATAGGAAATATATTTGCTTAGCAACATCTCAAAATCAAGTTTGGTGGCTTCATTGCTCTTTCACAACTTAACATATAGCTCTGTATTTCACCCTTGTGGCAAAATACAAAAAGATGCACAAGGCCACTTAGCATAGCAGTTGTAAAACAGTTTATTGTCTTGTATAGGTGTATTTGCAGAATCCTCCCGGTGCATGCTTGGCAAGTAGGCGGGATCCTGCTGAAATCAACACCTGTTGGTCCGCGGGTGCAAGCACCATTCTTATCACACTAGCCTCAACTGCACCTATGCCAGTCATGGGGAATTAACTGCAGGCATAATGAATCAGTTTTTTCAAGGTTTTTCCTGCTAACAGCGTCTTGCAAGTGACTACAAAATGCAGACGAGCAGGGCCCGACTGCGATAGGCGCTTCCCTATCCGCCACCTGGGATCCGCGCTCTCTAGCAGGCAGGTTCTGCCGAGAGAAAAATGTGTGCTGGTTTGGCTTAATCAGTCTTTGTTCTGCATATGATGTTGGTTCCCAAGCTGACCATTGGACAAAGGATACATGTCTGGGCACGTCCAACTATCTGCAGCCGGGTGGACAGCAAGCCCCCCAGAAGTGTGCCGGACTCCTGCTATAAAAAAAGCACATCACTTTCGAGAATAACTGAACAGCAATGATCATACCTCGCCACACAGGAAGCTACGGAGACACCTCATTTGTGTTCAGTAAGGCGTCTAAAATACTTGTGTGCCTTTGATTTCAGCAGGTACTACAAGTGCTGCATCTGGTTGTGCCAGGCACAGCACTTATCCAGGTACATGGTACAGCAAGACCTCGAGACGACTGTTCGAGCAGCACACATGAATACCTACGGTTCAGAGCACACCACTGCAACAGAAAGCCTAGTAAGACATGATGTTGGGCTAGTCGGTTCATGGTTAGAGCGAAACAGAAAGCCTAGAGCCACACTGCACTATTACTTCATGCCTGGTTCTGCCAACAGAAAAAATACTGCAATGGTAGCTAACACCGAAGCCACCTACCTGAAGACCTGGAGATGACTAGTTTAGCAACACACACACTACCAGCATCCAGAGCAGACCACCACTATGCATGACACTATGCAGAACATTTAACAAGGGCAGCCTGCAGGAGAAGCAATGGACTACATTTCCTGCACCATGTGTGATAACTGCACCAAACACTAAAATTTATGGTTGCTATCGGTATGAATGACAGGAACCTCCGCATCATTCAGAATGATGCGAAAGCCCTGCAATGCGAAAGCCCTGAGGCTAAAATAAATGAAATGTGTTTCAAGTAGTCCTGCTGCAAAACCGCAGGTGCTGGAAAGCGCGTAGACGCAGCAGATGCAGAGGTGCGGTGCTTTCTGGGTCAATAATCTGGCTGCTTCTCCAGGTTTTTCGTACTAGCAGTGTGTTTCAGTAGTGATGGCTGCTTGCCTAACATTTGCTTTGCAGCTTGGGTAGCATTATGAACATTCTTTTTGACTACTTGTACCAGTGATGTGTAGAAATATTACGCGACGTCATTACAGAGTCCTGACAATGAGGGGGTGGCCGTTTGATGCCCGGCGTAGCCGGTAAGCAAACGTAGTGAATGAGACAGAGGCGTGCTACGAGGTAACAACAACAAAACAACATTTATAGTTCAACTGAAGAATGCGGCTGCTTTCACAGAAGCGTAATATACATTCTACAAAACAATGTCAGAAAAAAAATAGCATTAAATACACTCAAGTTATACATTGAATATGTCTACACAGGTCAGAACACAAGTGAGAGTCCAATTAGCTACAGTCGATAAAAGTTCAGAAGGGGAACAAACACACAGTCAATCGGGGAGCGCGGCTGCAGTCCATCCTCAAGCACGCAGTCAGTGCGGCCCCCCGAAGGTGACGTCCTTCCAGGGCAGCTTGCGGTTTCGCGGATGCGGTGCGGCGGCTCGGAGTCCCGGGTGTTCGCGGCGGCAGTGTCTCCACTGACGAGCGGACTGAAGTTCGTGCCCATACGGCCCCCTTTTTAAAGTCCTCGGCCACTAGCGGGTGAGGCACTCACGGCGCCACACAGTCGGTGTAGAGAAAGCAAACACCAAAAAGCGCAACAAGAACACGTAGGCACCTACACTTTTGACACTGCATGGCCGCCATCTTGGAGGAAAAAATTAACGGACGACTAAAAAGAAGCCCTAGGCTTCGACTCTGGATTCGGGGACCTTGGAACCACAAAGAATTAAAACAACCAAAAAAGGGAGTTGCATACGCCCGCAACTTCTTTCCTGCTAATGGTCAGCTCAAGACTTCGGCAGTATGGGGGCCGGCCTTGAGCCGCCTCTGCTTTCGCAATGCGAGGGGGTTGTCTAAAAAATTGGCAGAGGCTTAGCTTGGTTAAGCCTGGTAGGTTGCGAAAGCTCGTTGTTTCTTCCTGGCTTCACACTGGCGAGCTGCCTTCTCCTTCTGTGTGGCAGTAGACGGCATGGCAAACTATCTTTGTACGCAGTGAGAAAGATCCACCGTGACTACCCGCCATGCTCCGCCGACGGATCGAGCTGGGGGCCCTTTTTTTCGCAACTGGTATGACGTCACCTCGACTGTAACGCCACTGGTGAGAGGAGCGCGAGGCTCACCGCCGTGACTACCGCCGCCCTGCACCGACTGATCGAGCTGGGGGCCCTTTTTTTCGCAACTGGTATGACGTCACTCCGCGAAAGGTCAACTGTAACTACCGCAGTGCCACGCTGAAGGCTCAAAACCTACCGTATTATTGCTTTCGTAATCTGTACCTTGTATCACTCCTATCTTGGTCCTGACCGGACTGATAGTATCTCTAATAAATAAATAAATAAATAACTGAAACAGCGTGCATGTATTTTTGACTTCCCGAGACGCATACAAAGAAACGCGTACGCATCAGTTTTTTACAAACAAAAGTAATTTACAGACTGCCACCACTTCTGTGACGTCATGGATCAGCCGAGTCGTCCTTTACGTTCATGAGGTCCTGCAGAAGAGCTGCAGTCAGAGTGTGAAAGCCTTCCATTTCCAAACTTTGTGACTGAGGGTTAGAACCAGCCTGAATGCTAGCAAGAAGCGCCTCAGGCTCACCCAATGGAAATGACCTACTCTGCGCAGAAGTGGAGGGAAGAGCTTCATTTTTATGAGGTGGGCTCTGAAACCCAGAATTTTGTTCTAGTTCCCACTGCACAACAGCATGAATATGCTTGCACAAATTCAAGCTGTTCCTGAAGTCAGCGCATGTACAATGGAACCTGTGGATTCAAATTCGGCATTCATGACAGCTCTTCCTGCAACCTGTGCATGCTGTGCTCCCCTTGACAACTATGTACTGATGTTGCCGCAAAGATTCAGACTCCATAAGCCAGCCACCATGAGGTGCTTTGCTAACACCGGATTTCAATATTATGGAACCTGCACAGTGCTTCTTGAAGTTATCAGCTGTGCGGTGGTCTGTCCTGGGCCTCACCTCAGAAGCAAGCTGCTTTCAGGAGCCGGTCATTAGTGAACCTCTGCAAAGTAATCAACAGCTTGTCTAACCTCTGGCACTGCTTCCTCTCCAAGTAGACCGTCTTGAGCTCATTATGTAAGCTCCCCAAATGGTTATTAGGAGTGAGACCGCTGCCTTCTCTATAGCAGAGTGCCCACTGCTGTGGGCGCTTTGCAAACACCCTCTCAAAGTACTCAACGAAGGCTCTGAGCTCCTCCACAGACTTTGACGGCAGAAGTTTCGCAAGGACAGCCTCAACTTCTGTTACGCTTGGGCAAAGCGTCAAAGTGTGCAAAGTTTCCCTGACAAGTTTCCGATTTTCTCTCCTACTAACTTTACTGACATTCAAGTTCCAAATACGCTTGACATGCCAAGTACAGAGCAAGCATTTCTAGGGGCTCCCCATTACCCTTGCCCAAGCATTGTAATATGCTGGCGCATCGTCTGACATGAAGAGCTCGGTGCAAAGTGCCTGAGCAAGTCTCTCCTTGACTGCCTGAAAAAACAACAACCATAGTTTCTTCTGTAGTACTTTTTGAAAGAAGGTACGCGCATGGAATGCCTGACAAGTCTTCGCCAATTACTAGCAGTGTTGTCAGATGAAGATCGTGCGAATTCGTTCCATGGGTGGAATCAATACAAACACTTTTCCTACCATATTCGAGCAGGAATTCCCTGAGTGCTGTTCATGAGAGCCATTTTAAACTTCCCTATGCCTTGTTCCGTAAGCAACTCTCTATCAGCATAGAGCGAAACTCAGGTTTCTTGGAGCTCATTAATCCACATACTCATGCTGACAAACTCATCTGGGTCTTTCTGCTCCTCATTTCCAATATGGAACTTTCGCTTTATATTATAAACATCGTGCCTGTCCAAAGTGTGGAGCACATTCAATTCATCTCCACCAGTTGCATGTGCATCTAGCAAAATCCTTTTACTAGGAACTCCTAGGCTCAGTTTTGCTGCTATGGCATTCTTCTGAGTGGATGTCAAGCGCTGATGCTTCACACTTTTCTCATGGCCGTAGTGCTCCGCCTAATACTCAACACTTACTTTCTCTCCTTCTTGCGTGACAGCCATAGTTGCAAAGCAGTGCTTGTTGCACTTCCCACTGCCCACTAACTTTGGCTGCCGCTTACCTTTTCCAGTTTTCACCTCCATTCCTGACCTGTGGCAAAACAGGTACCTCTTCGTTGCTCCTGAGGGTAAACGCTTTGGTCCAGTAGTGGCTGTGAATTGGACTTGCTCCTTCATTTCTTCTATTTCCTTCCATGCTGCAAAATCTACAAACAAAAATACAAATGCACGTATTTAATGGAGACATATTACACAATGGTCAAACTTGTTTTGCTATGTTTCGAACAATTTAACTGAAGTTTTTCAAGATGTAAGGCAGCCATCAGAGCAACATGGACTAGCTATAGACTTCTCAAATGTGATCGCTCAAGGGTAAAGCACTCTTAGTGCATGAGGCCCACCTGCCCCAAGTTCTGCTAACACTTCATGGATGACGCACTGTAACTGCTCCAATATTTACTAATTTAATCTACCTTGCCCTTTAAAAGCGATTCAATACAGTTTTGTGAGGCATGGCTGCCATATATTCCACAAGGCTAGCAACCTAATGCAAGCTATAGACAAGCGTCAGGCCGTGACGTCACGGAGATGCGGCGTTGCTGGAGTCAGCAGTGGCTTTCGTTATGTAGGCAAGAGCCGGTACCGTGTGCCTTGGGTATGCCACGCTTGAGCGTTTTTGAGCGTTTGAGTAGTTTTTTCTCTATTTTTCGCTTCCACGAGCTTCAACATGTACATTTTCTTCACCACCTATCCTAGAAAGGGATAAAACGTCGCTAAGGTATCGGCAAAATCATGCAGTTACTTTTCATATTACCTGACTTTTACTATTGCTGGTCAATCAGAACCTGGCGAAAACAGCTAATACCGGACCGAAAACCAGTTATCAAGCAGAATAAGGCCTGCAATGACTTAAAATATTTAGCTCTGCAGAGCAAACGTAACTTCGTTGTAGCTCGACGTAAACTTCTATCCATTCGCCTGTGCACCTCTCTTAAAGCCAAGCGAATAAAAAAGCATTTTTTCAGACATTACCAGTGAAGATCGCAATTGCATGACTCATTCAAAGTAACTGCATGGCTTCAATGTCCAGTAGTGTTCGGCGTTCTCCGCACTGAAGTGGCTGGACGAGAGCAGGCACATCACAAAGGTTCGTCATGTGAGAAAGCTGCCTCGAGTCTTGCATCCCGCCGTCCTTCTTCTTGGACTTAGCGATCGGTTATGCTGTATCGCCCCAAACGTTGAGACTGCAGACCTGTATACCTCGTGCTTTCTCGGTTTCATTTTATAAGTCAACCTAGTCGACCGTCGTAGCCACGCCGTTGCTGCCAAATATAGGAGCACAGAAGGAAGCCTATGCAGCGCTTCACCAGATAATTCCGCCCAGGTTGTCGAACCGGAATTTTTTTGGGTTCAGTTCAGTTCCGGGTTCGGCTCCGGAGCGACATTTCGTTCCGGTTCGAACCGCTCCGGATAGCGTCGAACCGGTTCAAACGGGTTCAGGCTATAAAAAATTCTGAACGTAGGTTTTTATTCAACCTTGTTTTGCTGTTTACTTTTCTTTGTGATATCAGCATATAAAACAACACTGCAAAATTTGCTCATTGCGAGATGTTTTACTGTTCGCGGCAAAAAGACCTAAATTTACGCAAGAGCCGCGAAATCAAATGAACTCAGAATTAGTGTACACCAGCTATGTATATTAGACTATCTGATGAGTTACATAAAAAGAAAAGGTGATGGATTATTCATCTACAAAACCTTTCAGTTTCAGCAGTTTCGAAGTCCCCGTCAGGCGAGTAATAGGTCTCTCTTGAAGCTCGTGTCAATCGGGAATTTCTCCAGCCCAAAATGCTTAAGCAGGCGCCGTCAGGACCACTGCATGTGCCCACTATGAGCGGAAGTTGCCTTGTATTTGCAGGTGTATAAAGCCAAGACATCTTTCTGTCACCCCAAAAGCGGCTTGCCAGTCACACCCCCCCACCCACCCACTCTGGCACACCTGCAGCATACATCTTGAGAGTTTACCAAAAATATTTTATTTTCATCACCTGCTCTACATTGCCTTTGTAACTCGCATTATCTCGACCACCTATAGCTCAGTTTCTTCAAAAACACAGCTAATCGTGGCATGTCGCTAGTACAGTGTAAAATTAAGATTTTGTCCTATGCTGATGTCGTCTCCGTCTCTTGCTCTGACGAAAAGAATATGATAAAAAAGCAGGCTTGCATTGGTTGGGGGCTCTTCGTGTCTGTACGGACACAAACTTGCGACGTCTTAGATGCGACGTTGCGCTGTGAAGATGTTGCAATTGGTGCATTGCAAGGGGACGATCG
The DNA here is from genome assembly GCF_055824585.1 of Amblyomma mixtum. Taxonomy (NCBI): domain Eukaryota; kingdom Metazoa; phylum Arthropoda; class Arachnida; order Ixodida; family Ixodidae; genus Amblyomma; species Amblyomma mixtum. Next base: position 18,146,366 of record NC_143019.1, read on the forward strand.
TAAATTCGTTAAATAGAATCTTTGTTACTTTTCTGGGTCGCTTTCAAAGGGAGCCCATGCGTGGACAGAATTTTATGCTACCTTGATACAGTATGGTGAGCCTTTCGTGCAGTTTTTGTCCACTAACCTGTTTCATGACTTATTTTTCGAAACCCAAAAAGCCACCGCTTCCTGGCAGCTGTGCTAATAATTATTAGGTGACTAAATGCTCATCTGTCTTTTATGTACATAGTCGCGAGGGAATTTTGTGCTGACACACTCGATTTCCTAAATATTCGCTTTTTCTTAGAACCTGTACGGCTTCTCCAGAAGGCAGCTGACAAAGGTTCTGATCGGTTATTACTTCCTCTACGTGCAGCCTTACCTAGCCTTTGCTGACGGTCTTATATTAAGTAAGACGAGTTCAGAGGATGTACATTCAATAGGCCCCAAAAACCTTTCTTAGACCTCAAACGTCGACTTTACATATTAGGACATGCCATCGAGCCAAGCGGACGTTTGTGCCATGATCAGTGAATTGCTACATCTGCAAGCAAGGAGGAACTATTGAACAAAGAAATTATTTGTGACGCTATGTTCGTTTGAGACACAGCTCACTTCAGCAGTCTCTTAAAAAGGACACTGAGGTCATGCCTTACACTATAAGATTTGTGCCAGTAATGAAGGACACCAGAATTCCGTGTGAACATTTCCTGCTAATAAGACTGCTTAGCGTGTGAAGAAGCTCTATGCTTGATAAACACGCACAATCGCCACTTTCGGCGAGGTCACTGTTCACAGAACAGTTCTCATTTTAGCTCGGAACGTTTATGCTGCGAAAGTTAAACCTCCTGACTGATCGCCCTTTCTTGACGTGTGCACCTTCAGGAATTTTTATGTGCGGGCAGAGCAAGGAAGTGATAGTGGCATGAGGCCGTGTGCCGAGGTCGCGGAATTCGACCCAATCAAGTAAAGCAAGACAAGGTCAGGGAGGTTCCCGATATTCCATGCGGCAACAATAAAAAGAATCTTTGAAGATGGCCGAGTAGCCTACGGCATCAGTAAACGAAGCTTCTCTGTTGCGCCCGCCGCCACTGGCTCGATTCCCACTTACGGTTAAAGCATTGTAGGTGGTTTCGTTACTGCGTTAGCAGTTTAGTCTCCTTTCTCAAAAATTTCCGTGGTGTGTGTGTGTGTACATGCACGCGCGTGTGTCCATGCATGTGGGCGCTTAAGCATGTGTATGCACACGTGTGCACAATTCGGTGGGCGCACATCCGGGCACTCACTGGCAAAAAATTTACAGACGGTTGCAATTGGTGGTAATGCGAAGTTTAAGCGCAACTTTCGCCACTGCCAGGTTGACAACAAACCCGGTGACCAAATCTCGACATGGACTCCTGTCAGCTGCCAAGGCTTGTCTGAGGAACTGCTATGCCGCTATTTTGGCCCTTAGAGAATGTTACAGTGCGTTAACGATGTCGACTATGAAATGCTTCCAGACAATGCAGTGCAACTGCGATGCAGACAGCTCAGACATTGTGCGCGTTGTGTATGGCTTAAACCGTTCTATACACGGTAATGGCAAACATGTTGAAGTCGTAACGTGCTTCAGCTGGAATGCTCTGCTAACCCCCCCCCCCAACGTTTATTTTCGGTATTAAACTTACGTTGACCGCGAGGCTGTCGGCATCACAACAATGCTTCTCTTTTTCGGAAGGGGAAATAATGCCACATACAGTCCGACAAAATGTAAAAAAAAAAAAGCAGCAGCTAGCAGTGGGCCACGATCCGCGACTCTACTGGCCAATCCCAGTAGTAAAAAGTGGAACAACTTTTTACTATTTGAGTACAGCAAACAAGCCAGGGATCGAAATTCTAGAGCATATAATTGTTTCTCTTGTAAGCGGCTTTTTCTTTAGGTGAGAAGAAAAGTTTTAACAGATTACTTTTAGTTGTGGAAGAATTCTTTGCAAAGGTCCTGAATGTGGGCGAAGCTTCACTCCAGACTTGAGTTGTATCAGACTATAGTATTGCCAGGTGGCACGTGGCTGAGCTGGAAGACGACGATGCAGCGCTCACGCTGTCATGCATCGGCCACCAATCGACCACAGTCTTGCCCAACACCAGGTATTAAAGCACCCTGCGTCAACAAGCATGTCACAACAAGAGAATCGAGCAAGTTCTCAAGAATGGAGATAGCCTAAAAGCGGTGAAGAGGAAACTAGGCAGAGAGAAAAATCGGATGTATTCATTAAGAGAGAGAGGGCAGTGTCATTTCCAAAGTAGGCACAGAGTTCTACTATATAGTAGCCAATGGAATCAGGACAATAATGAAAGGCAGTAGTGCACAGCACTGACATCCCGCCAGTAGCGAACGAGGAAGTGAAGGAAGCCTTAGGAGCAATGCAAAGGAGGAAATCAGCTGGTGAGGATCAGGTCCATATATGCTGGGAAGGTGAGAGGGGAGATGGTGCTAGAAAAACTGGCCACCCTGTACACATAGGGTTTTTCGTGTTTGGGTGAAACCGGACTTTACCACATTAAAATTTTTACACCTCGAATATGCTCCTGAAAGATTGGGTGAAACGTGATTTTCCCCCGATTTCTGAACTACAATGCCCTTAGACAGACAACGAAGAAAACAATCTAACATTATTGAAGTTGACAGCCGTACTGGATCTACTCTAGAAGTGCTTGCTGAGTCAGTCATCCAATGACTACCGACATCTTGATTTCCGTGACCAACGTGTAAGAATATATTAAGGTGCTGACACTGCGCCCGGCGGAGCGGCCAGACCTTGTTCGCTGCTCCTTGCGCTTCTATCGAACGCAGGCAGGTGGCACCATACGATGGAGGCTTGTCTAGTCGCCGAGCTGCGGCAGCTACAATGCAGGTGCTGAGCAATCGTTTGGTGCCGCGGCATGTAGTATGTGCGCTTTCTTAAGTGCAGCAAGGCACCGAAGGATTGAAACTGCTGTTGACACCAAATAATTTTGGGCAACTTCGTGTTATACTTGCTGGGACTGCGTGAATGGGTGAAGCAGCAGCGAGGATGATGCCGTGCAATCCTTCCGAGCTCGTTAACGAAATGCATTCACTGCAAAGTTTTTCCCATCCATCCACACGAATGCTCAGAGCATATATAATAACTATACTGACTCCTAAAATATTGTCACGAAGTTGTGACGACGGGAACGGGTTTATTTACAAGTGGGGATCAGGGACGTCAGTGGACGGCCAGCGTCAGGCGGGCTTCACCACAGTCTCGCAGACTGTCGTTTTCTAGGAGGCTAGGTGGCATTTCGTTTTCTAGGTGGCAACACGACCACCACCATAGTAGCCTTCAGAGGACCAAAGGTACCAAACTTTGTCCGATATGGTGTCACGCTCATACCGTGCCACCTGTACAGAAAGCAAGTCGATGTCTGCCACCAGTGTGGTCGGGTCGGGCATCGCAAGGACGTGTGCCCGACGCCAACCAACCGGATCTGCAGGGGCTGCGGCCAAGCGAACCCCAAGGAAGACCACAAATGTACCCCCAAATGCAAACTTTGCGGCGGCGCTCACCCGACCGCCAACACAGAATGTAAAGCCAGGTACAAGGTTCCCTACGTCGTTCGCAAGTGTCAGTGGGAGCGCCGAAAGGTCAGCCACCAGCTGCCGTCGGAGAGCGTTTTCCAGTCACTCGATAAGCCAGCTGCCCATAAGTCAAGAACGCCATCAAGAAACCGCGCGCAGTCGAGAAATACCAGCTGCAGGAGCCAGAGCAGAGACGCGCGAAAAACGAAAACCCAAAGATCACCGTCGCGCGAGAGAGTCTGTTGGGTCAACGCCGCACGAGGTATGAAGACCAATCCGAGCGACAACGTTGAAACAGAAGACAACGCTTCAACCAAGGAACGAGAGATCAACGAGGCCCTGGAAAAGGAGAACGCGACCCTGCAAGCCACCATCAACAACCTCACCAAGGAAATCGCGGAGATCCGCAACGCCCTCCGCAACGTCATACAGCAAAGATCCAGCCCGAGCGGCAACAACAAGGCCGAAGAAACTACGGCCGGCACAGACAAGGAGCCGCCAACGAAGAAGAGGGCCGTCGAATCGCGCAAGACCAAGAACAACATGAGCAACTGCAGCACCGACAGCAGCAACAACAACGTCGAGGCCAAACTCAACAGCCTCGAGGATATGATCAAATCGATGAAGGAAGCCATCGAAGCCTTCCAAACGGAGAACGTCAATAGACTCAGCAATCTGGAAAGCAGTGTGCAACTAACACTAAGCAACCCATTGTTCATGCCAGTACAGCAGCAAGTCAACCAAGCGCAGCAACTCGGAGAATTCCGAACAGGACAATCATGGCCTCCAACTCCACAGGCATAACAGTGTGGCAGTAGAACTGCCGCGGCTTCGTCAAGAAGAGGGCAGTCGTCCAGCAACACATCGAGCACGCGGCGCGCAAGCCCGACGTGCTCCTGCTCCAAGAAACACTAACGGACAAGCCATCCCTCCCCGGCTACAGGGTGCACGCGGGCCCGCCCGACGGCAGAGGCCTGTGCACCCTGGTCAGGAAGGGACACACCTTCGTCGAACACCGGCTAAGCAACGTCAGGATCGAACACATGCTCACTGAACTCATACCGACCAAGCAAAGAAAAAACAGCATCTTCATTTTGAACATCTACAGTAACCCATCGCAGAGACTGCAGAAGTTGAAAGCCATTCTTCACAAGGCAAGCACGACGGCCGGCCAGAGCACGCTGATCGCATGCGGCGACTTTAATGCGATGGATCCGGCGTGGGGCTACGTCAAGAGCAATGCGAAAGGCAGAAACCTATCCCAAGACGCGGCAGAACTCGGCTATACCCTCATAACCGACCCGGCTTACCCAACGAGAATTGGCAACTCTGTGTCCCGAGATACCAGCCCAGACTTCACGTTTGTCAAGAACAACGAACCGATTACGATCACGTTGAGGAACACGGGGGTGTACCTCGGCAACGACCACATGATCGTGGAAATCGGCATACCGGAGCAGAGCAGTACCAACGTCAGGAAACATACATGGATCGATTGGACCGCTTTCAGAGATAACAGAAATCAGGAGGCGGAAGAGATCGAAATCGACAACATCGACACGTGGACCAACAAGATCCTCCAAGACGTTCGAAACTCAACCAAGGACATAGAAACAGACCTCGAAACGAACAGAATGGATAGCCGACTGGCCCACCTCATCGAAGCCAAGCAGTCCATTCTCAACAGATGGAAAAAACAACGCCTTAATCGTAGGCTACGAAAGAAAGTCGCAGAACTCAACAGAGCAATCGAGGACCACTGTCGCACGCTATGTGCGCAACAGTGGAACGAGATATGCAACGCCGCCGATGGCCAGATGCAAAAGAGGAAAACATGGAACTTGCTAAAGCATCTGCTCGACGAAACCAAGACTAAGTCACACCAAAGGGACCGACTGGCGAAACTCATCCATCGAGAAGTCACTAAACACGGCGCTGATGAGGTGGCGAAACGCATCAGCGACAGATACCTGCCGACTACGCCCACGGAGTGCCACGGGGGGCTGCCCAAGGCCCATCTCGACAGAGATATAGACGTAGAAGAAGATCGCACGGCACTGCAGGACCTCAACAGCAGGTCGGCGGCCGGGCTGGACCGCATCACCAACAAGGCGCTTAAGAACCTCGACGACAAATCCAGAGAAAGCCTCGCGAGCTATTACAACAAATGCTGGAAAACGGGAACGCTGCCGACGCAGTGGAAGAAGGCCAAGATCATCCTGATCCCCAAGCCGGGCAAGCCATCCGACACGGATAACCTCCGACCCATATCGCTCACATCTTGCGTGGGCAAGGTGTTGGAACATGTCCTGCTCAGCAGGTGGCAAGAATACCTCGAGAAAGAAGATCTCTACCCGGAAACAACCATTGGCTTCAGGCAGCATCTTAAGTACCCAAGACGCCATGATACAACTCAAGCACCAGATCATCGACGGCAACACCGGCGACAACAAAGCAATACTGGGACTCGACCTGCAGAGCACCTTCGACAAGGTGAAGCACTCGGCGATCCTATCCCAAGTCTCGAAACAACATGGGAGAGAGATCATACAATTACATCAAAGACTTCCTCACGGACAGAACGGCCAAGCTCAGAGCGGGGGGACCTCCAAGCACAGGAAAAGAAGCTGGGAAGCACAGGCACACCTCAGGGATTGGTCATCTCGCCGGTGCATTTCAATCTCGTGATGATAGGAGTGGCCGAAAGGCTCAGGAACATCAAGGAAGTCCGACATACGATATACGCCGCCGACATAACGCTGTGGGTGGAAGAAGGCAGCGATGCCCACATCGAATCCACTCTACAGGTGGCCGTTGATGCGATCGAAGACCAACTCGACGGAACGGGGCTCCGATGCTCGCCGAGTAAGTCGGAGCTCCTCGTCTACCCGCCCGTCAAGCACCGCAAACCAAAGAGCAGCCCGAGAGAGTGCGAGGCAATCAAAGTCAAGACCAGAGAGGGAAACGCGATCCCAAGAGTCAACAAGATCAGAGTGTTGGGAATGACGATCGAGACGCATGGCAGAAACGGCGAGACCGTCACCCGACTCATTGCGAAAGCGGCGAACGCCACGAGACTACTCAAACGACTCACGAACAAGAAAAGCGGAATGACGGGAGAGAGCCTCATCAGACTGATCCACTCGTTCGTCATTGTCACGTAGCGTACGGGGCGGCCTACCACAAGTGGAAGAAGACCGAGAGAAACAAGATAGATATACTCATCCGCAGAGCCTACAAGACAGCAATGGGACTGTTCGAAACAATGAGCACCAAACGCCTCCTGCAGCTGGGGGTGCACAACACTCTAGAGGAGATAGCGGAGGCCCAACGCGCCGCACAACTCGAAAGACTGTCTATGACCAAGGCCGGCCGGAAAATCCTGGACAACCTGGGAATTGGATATCAAGGCAGGGAGCAGACGCAGCTCCCCGTCCCCGATGAGATCAGGCGCAACATCAGAGTGGACTCGGTACCGAACAACATGCACCCGGAGTATAATAGAGGGAGGAGAGCAGCGAGAGCCAAGGCGCTGATAGACCAGCACGCGGCCGACACACACACGCACGCTACGTTGACGCGGCTGAGTACGCCAAGATACACGGCTTCACGACAGTCGTCGTCGACGACACAGGCACCGTTCGCATGACCACCAGCACGAGATGCCCCAAGGCAGAGCAAGCGGAGGAGGTGGCCATCGCCGACCGCGACTGCCACACGGTGCTATGCAACTCGAGGCAGGCGGTGAGAAATTATGCCAAAGGCAGGATAGCGAAGGAAGCGGTGCACATACTGCAAGAAACCAAGAACGACGATGGCAGCAAACAAGTGAGAATCAAGTGGTTCCCGGCGCACGCGGGCAAGGCGTCAGACCGCAACGCCAACCACAACGAGACGGCACACGCCGAGGCGCGCGCGCTAACGGACCGCGCCTTGGTCGACTGGCCGCTGTGGTTCAGCACCAAGGACCGAATGACCGAATACAACAAAATAACCAAGGCGTTCCGCCTAGCTCGCAGAACCCTTCCACCCTCTTGCTCGGGGCTCAGTCGAGAGCAAGCCGTTTTATTCAGACAGCTACAGACGGGCTCATTCCCCAGCCTGTCGCTGTTGCACAGAATGTATCCCGAGACGCACCCGACAGACAAATGCAGAGTCTGCCGAACGGAGACGGCCGGCTTCGCACACATTCTGTGGAATTGCAGCAAGTACCAGGAAGAAGCTAAGTCTGGGAGGATCCCGCCACGACTGGAAGCAGCCGCAGGGAGCGACAAACAAGAGGAACAACTTTGGGCCGTCCAGCAGGTCATCGAGGCGCTGGCCCGGCAGGGACCCAGCGAGCCGGCAACGGCGAGCGGGGACCCAGGCCGCGCGGCCGGCGCCCAGAGGATGACATAGGCCCCGTCCGAAGCGCGCGTGCGCTCTACTGCAGGCCCCAAATAAACGTTTTAACAATCCAATCTAGGAGGCTTTCTTGAACTTGCCTCTTTTGTCAGACTGGGACATCTGGGAAAAATACTGGGCACAGCATCAGCCAGAAGGATCGGTTTCTTGGGTGCATTTAAAAGTGCCTTGCCATTAAACTTGGCATAGTACGATTTTATAGTGTAAGCTCGGGAAAATGCTTCGCGCAGATGTGGTCACTAGATCGAATTATCCTACCTGTTCTGGGCAGATGGGATATTTATTTCCTATCCTCGCCTAGAACCAAAGTTCCAGGCAATCGGGCTCAAACGCAGCTTTAAAGAGCGACACTTGGTCTGGACAACTCTGGTAGCCTGATCTGCACTTGGATACTAAGTATAATCACGTATGGTCAGCTTCTGCTGCCATGTACATAGGCCGCAACAGCCGTCCAAGGTGTGAGCCCACACCACCACGTGGGTTTGCACAATCACTGCAGCTGGTCCCAAACCGCAACACAAAAGCTAGTTCTACCAAACTTTGTTCGCGCACAGTGCCTACGACAACATCGAAGGCATGAACCTAAACGTCCACACCTTGTGATGCACTCTTGCAGTGCAAAACACCGAAAAACAAAACCTAAAATGGGACCGAAAGCCGTGCAAACCGTTCACCCGCGTCCGCCACTCTGCAAGTGAATGGCCACCACTGCGCTGAGCCCCCGCGCCAGTGTGCGCATATAGTAGAGGGCAAACATGATCTGTGCGTGCTCTCCGCAGTGGCAGACAGCCAGTGTCAACACCGAAACTATTTTTACACCGTGTTCATGACCGGTGCAGACCCTTTTTACAAGCAGTTGAACCAGTACTTGATGGAAGCGAAGCAAGCCCCACAAATACAGGTGTTGAAGTCAGGGACTATTGGAATGACACAACTGCGGGCTACCCCAGGCTAGGAAATGCTGTGTTGACGGTCACAATACTGTAGACAATAAGGAATTTTAACAATGGCTGCACACGAAGACATTTCAAATTACAGTACAAAAAATCGGAGAGGAAACAAACTCCACCAGAAGGGTATGACGCGATAGCATGTGGATTAATTCCCGTATATGCAAAAGGTCATTATCTATTTTAGATTCTTATATCCCTGACAGTCCTCATACCCCTCCTGGTGCAGTGGTGCAGCGGATAAGTCATACGCCTCTGCCCTGCAATGGCAGGTGCTCCCCAGCGGCAGCTCTATATGACCCACGTTGCTCTTCCCAAATACCAGTCTTTCATTTAGCTGGGACCTTTCCCACTGGACAGTTTGCAATGGGTGGGTTTGAGGACGCCACAAGGTCGTGTGACGTAGGTGGGCCACCTGCCTCGTAGGTTGCTCCCGCAGCCAATCATTAAGTGCTACCTGCCAGGTTGCATGAGAATGCCATGTTTTACGGGTACCATTGAATGTTAACACACACACACAAACGAGTTTTCGCTCAATGAGGCAAGAAAGGTTTGCGCATTAAAATTAGTTTTGTATTTGCACTAGTACCCTGCACATGCAATATAAATATCATGCAGAAAGGAGCCATGCTCCTTTATTGAGAGCACAGAGACAGCACTGATGACTTCTTAGTGAATAATACAGTTTACGTGAACTGTTCACAGAAAGAAAAGATAATCATTTCGCCAGTTCTAAGCAAGAACGTGCAAGCTTGTAGCTCCATTGTGTCCAAGTTCTCACCCCCGAATACTGCACGTTTGCCGAAGCAGAAAGAAGAGGTAAACTGTTGCTCCACATTGCGCATTAAAATTACAGAGGAGAGAGCTATAAACAACAGATAAGCAGAAGCAATGAGGCGCATAATGCTTCTTATTCGTATGCATTTCTCACGATATTTTTTTTTACGCATCCTGTGCTTCTGCTGTGCCTGCAAATAGCATTAACCAGGAGTCGTCCTGCGCTTGCTGTGCTTATTCCTTGCTTTACCCAGCAATATAATTCGCAATGCACTGACCTCTGTCGTTCATGTAAGTACCTGGAAGCGCTTTAAGCTGTCAAAATTTCGCTCCCTTTTCCTCCGCAGAACACTACGCGAGCGGTCTACGCAAGCTAACATTTATTCGTGCATGCACAAAAAAAGAACGCCAAGAACGCGTGCATCTTCCTCACCTGAATAGGAAGAAAACTGAAGCGTACTTAGTCTCGACACGAACCCATGGTTCTGCTCGTGGTGCTGCAACAATTCGCCACGGCGGGCAAAGTTTACATTAGTACACTGGTCACAAGAATAGGAGCCTTTCGCGAAACAAAGAGCGCTTATAGCTTCGGGATGCTGGTTTCGCAAATGCCTCCTTTGAGAACTCTCAAAAGCAAACTTAGCTTGGCACACTGGGCACAGATACTTATCAGGCGCAGGTGACTCGGCGGGTGGTGCACTTGGTCCCTCCATTCCTACAAGGGCACCTCATCGACAGACACAAACACAATTTACATTGCCAAATAAAGAATGCGCAACGGCGCTAACAATTAGAAAAGTGCGCACCCAGCGCAACACAGAATACGGCAACGGCCAAAAGAAAGCTCAACAGAGCTGCTACTGAACAAAGCGGTTATAAAACAGCGTGAAACAGAGAACGCGCAACTGCGCTAACAACTAGGAACTATGAATATGGCAACGGCCAAAAGAAAGCTCAACGGAGCTGCGACAGAAAGAGGTAATAAAACAGTGCAATCAGCCCTACAGCCTAAACGACCAGCGAAGACGCTCGCACAACGGACACGAGAGGACCGTTAGAATATCGAAGTGTGCAAAACAATGAAGTCACGTGATCATGCACAAATAAAAGCCCAAATTCAATTTACATGAAAAAAAAAACTGTAAAAAGCTTCTATAAAAGTAATAAGCATTGTTCGGACATGCATTGTTTGTAAATATAGTAAAAAAAATATTATTTCAGCTAGACAAAAAACACAAACAAACGTAGACAGGGGAAGAGAATTACCCCTAGGGACAGGGATTTCTAAGGGGCGGAGTCAAACCTAGGGAGGACCCGGATGGGTTGAACCGCACAAACAAAAAAGAAGGCTGTTCATTTCCTCATGTGAGTCGGCTCGTTTTGCGCACTGACTCTTGAGAACATGCTTGAGAAATAGGCCCTCCACAGTTACCAGACTGCCAACCAGCGGTGCTTTTTAGTGAACGTCCGTGCTCCGATTTAGCGCAGAAGCACAGTGCCTGTGTTGCAGCTTTGGCGGAATGCGTACCGAGCTCGAGGTTGTCTGAAGGCTCCGCGTCTCAACACTTCTGTTGATTACACTCTTGAGTTTTTGGGTGCACTGTAGAAAACTGCAGGTAAACTTTTTCGGGCAGGCGGACTTCGGCCCGTTCATGGGCCCGCCGTTCCCCGCTATTCTCGAGACACAAGTCGCGCCGAATACGCTCGAGCACATACGCGGTTCCGACGTGAAATGCAGCAGTGAAGTATTTCTCTCTCTCGCTGCCGAGAGAGAGTGCCGGCGGCTTTACGTTTGCCCCTGCGCGGGGTCTCCAGGCCACTGCGCACAATCACTTACAAAAAGAAGTAAACTGTATGTACTACATAGCCGCGCGCACGTAGCGTCCTGTCTCGGACTAATCGCGCGCGCGGCACACTGCACTAGCGTCCGGGGTGGGGCGCCCGGCCGCGTATACCGTCCGAGGTAGCACCCACGGAGCGTTCGGGTCACGCGTGCACTACATGGCGAAGAGCAAGCGGGAAGTCAAGTCCGCCTGCTCGATGAACGCACAGAGGCTCACCATTGTTCTGTCACGGATGCGCGCACTGCTGCTTGGCCACAGGAGCGCTTCTCCGGGATGATTCCCAGCGCCCTGTAGGCCGCGAGCATCTCGCGACGCGGCACTGTAGAAGCGGCACAGCGAAGGAACATGTGCTCCAATGTCTCCACTGCGGCGCGGTCAGCGCACGCGTCGCTCGGGGATGGTGGCCGCTGCGGCGAGCGAGCAGTTTGTGCTCACCACGGAGCCGTCAGTGAACACGAGCAGATGGTCGCGCAGTTGCTCGTAGAGCGAAACCGAAATCCGGCTAAGAGTACCGCTGCCTCGTCACGTGAGGGCCTTTTTCCCCATGATGCTTTCCACTATATTTTTTATGACTAGGCTTCAAGATTGTGACGTCATACTCCCTCCTAGTTTGATTTCAGAGTTAATACAACCTTACTCCATGGCGGCGCCGCACTCTAGCCGGAGACTGCAGCACCACCGCTCGGCTGCCGGCGCGGTTGCTCGGTTACTTTTGGCCATGCTTTTGGCAAACACGGTTCGCGACCGTGCAGCCAGCATAACCTACTGGCATGCAGCACGTATTAATCTTCGTCGACAAATTCATCTGCAGACGATAAGTTCTTTGTACCAAAGTTGCTAAAGTTCTAGCGCTCTTTGACTTATCGCCATCAACACTATCACCAGACCGCAACGAGGGAAAGACGACGAAGACGATTCGCAGTCTGCCTGAAGCTTGGGAAACCAGACGCTGTTAACTATTCAACGTCGAGGCATTCCTGCTGACACAATGTCAGAAAGCGAAGAAGAGCCTGTGTACGCGGAGCCGCAGCCTTGCGTACTGACGCCGGCTGACATGACCCGCTGGACCGAAAGCGAAGCGTACATGGAGTATGTCGGCTTCGTACTCGCCCTCAACGAGCGGGTGAAGGGGAAGAAGCTCACCGACAGCTTCGTCGTGTCGGATGTCACTTCGAATCTGCTGTCGGTGCTGGAGACGCTGGAGCGCTGGGTTCAAGAAACGCCTCCCGTCAGCCAACCGCAGCGGTTCGGCAACAAGGCCTTCCGCACCTGGCTCAAGAGACTCCAGGAAGGGAGTCGGGGACTCCTGAGCGGAGTGCTTCCTCCAAATCTCCATCCCGCTCTGGTCGAGATTGTACCATACTTTCGGGACAGCTTCGGCGACATGACCCGGATCGACTACGGCACGGGCCACGAGATGAACTTTGCCATGTTCCTCTACTGCCTGTTCAAGGTGGGCGCCTGGACCGAGGAAGACTCGCAAGCTGCCATCCTGGCCGTCTTTCACAGGTACCTGGAGCTGGTGCGTCGGGTCCAGCTGGAGTACCGCCTGGAGCCCGCCGGCAGCCATGGAGTGTGGAGCCTCGACGACTACCAGTTCCTGCCGTTCATCTGGGGCAGCGCTCAACTCATCGACCAGTCGACCATACAGCCCAAGTCCTTCCCAACGCCGGGCTTCGCCCAGAACCATTCGCGGGACTACATGTTCATGGGCTGCATAGAGTTCATTATCAGAGTCAAGAGCGGACCGTTCCACGAGCACTCAAACCAGTTGTGGAACATCAGCGCCGTTCCGACCTGGGCCAAGATCAACGCAGGACTGATCAAAATGTACAAAGCTGAGGTCCTGGGCAAGTTTCCAGTGGTGCAGCACCTGATGTTCGGCAGTTTGCTGCCTTTCCGACCCCATAAGAAGCGGGACTTACCGAAATAGCGACTGTTCGGGACTAAGCGCGTTATCATGGCACGCGCGTTCAATGTCACGGCCACTCTGCTTGTTTAATAATAACCGTTCTAAATAACTACGACGTACGAGGTTTGATCACTACGTGACATTCCCTCAAGCATGCATGAGGACTATTTAGGAGAACAGATTGCCGTGTACATGGCAATGGTCGTTATATGCATTTTATCAATAAAGAGATTTAGTAAACCGGAGACTTACTAGCATTGACGTATACCGGTTTTGCATACAACCCCCGTCAAAAGTATACAGCCCGAGAGTTCTGCTTGCGAGGCCTGCAGTGTGCCTCGTTATACACCCTCAGAGACTGTAATCTCTCAAAAGAGGAATTGTTTCGCATCCTCAATCCTCCCAAGCTTTGGACTGCTAGATGTGCTAGGGGGGGAACAAAACACCCTAGGCTGTATATTTTTGATGGAGGCTGTACACCTGTACATCTGTTGGACACGTGTAGTAGTCCTACCCGGTCACGCATTTTCCACTGCACATGCGTAGCTCCCTTTTTAAAACCGGTATACGTCTCCAGTACGCTAAATCTCTCCAATGCTGCAGAGGTGTGATGACATCCCCGCGCCCCCCTTAATGAGATTGTGCATGGTGTCAAGCTAGGGAACCTTGTTTAGAAGCGCCGCAGTTTTTCAGCGAGAGTTCAAGGCAACAGGAAAATCTGCGATTCTCAGGTGTTCATTTCATACTTTGAATGGAAAACGCACGGTACGACTCAAATCCAACAGCAGATGCTATTCATAAACTATTTGAAATTCCCAATATTTTCATTTTCTGTGACACTTGCAGAAAGAGCGCGCAGCCAACATTTGAAAATGCTGGCTTCAATTTCAGCTTTATTCTCGCCGGAATTTTTCAATGACCTTTATGACGCAGGTGTGGCACAGAAGAGAGCAAAAACTTGCATTTTGAAGCATGCAGGACGATTTGCCATTTGGTCCAGTTTGGTGGAATTGCCACAACAGTTCCACCACTGGAACAGATTTTTAGCTCAGTGTCCAGGTAAAATCTCGGTTTTTCCAATTCTAGCACCCTAACAAATATTAAAAATTGGAACCCAATTTGTACCAGAAAAATGCCCTGCTGATGGGACCGCACGGGAAAACAGCAATTGTCTAGTGCTTATTTTATTACGTTTTCTTAGTTGACTCTCGATGGTTTTGAGCATCTTTTCACGTTCTGTTTGTTTAATCCGTGGATAAATTTGAAAAGTATGCTTTGATGCGAGAGGCGAGAACAGGTACAGCTGCCTATGATATATAACGACAACAAGGCAGTTGGGTGTTTCAAATGGCCGCTTAGATGTTCAGTACCTTTCAGAGTACAAAGGCAGGCAGGCCTCGCACAGGTGTGGAAATGCTGCACACGGGGCTGGTAATGTATGCGATTAAATAACTTTAATATATTCAATTTTATAAGCACTTTCTCGGTCCCAGCTGACATTTATATGTAATGCGAGTGATGATAAAAGAACCAAAGAGAGCCTTTGATCGTTTCCGCCAAACCATGTGCTAACAGTAAAAAGCAAAAAATCTGAATTATCAGACTTTTTGCTGAATAGCCCCATTCCTACCAGAATTCGACAAATATCGCCCAATTTTTATTACCCGAATTCTGAAAAAATCCGGTGTGCGGGTGCGCGCCTCCATACCACGCAGTCGCCACTTCTCGTGTGCAGCGTGTATCCGCCAAACCGGTTTAAGTCTGTATGAATATGTGTACGCTATGCCAAAACTCTTTTGCCAAACACTGCAACAACGTTCATAGACAAAGCCGGTAAAGAAAGGTGTGCAGGGGTGGGAAACAGCGGCGCATCGCTCCCTTTCAGCGATGTAATAAAGCAAACAACCGAGCTAGGTGACATATTTGTGGGCTAGCGAAGTCCCAGCCTGATTTTTTTGTTTCTGGCTCGCCCCAGCAATGAGTTGCAAGAGAACAATGAGATCACTTTTAATCACCTGACGTTGCATATGCTATACTAAAAATTTTTTGGCCATCTCTAATCAGTATTTAGCAGCAAAAAAAAATAGCAGTCAAGTCTGGATCCTGACTGACAGTGAAAGCGCTCAAAAACACAAGGACGACAGAAAAGGAGAGACATTCTGAGGTCCTTGTCTTTTTGAACGCTTTTACTGTCAGAATGGAAAACCAACTCGCCCACTCACTTCCATTATTCAAGTCTGGATAACGCTCAGTTATTAGTATAGCTGACACATTTTACAAGAGAACTGAAAGATTGCATCAGTGAAAGCTAAGTTATGACACACACACATGAAGTCGATGTGAACACGAATTTCCAGATAACACGACCTCATGGTCAACACACTGTCGAGGCATCCATTGCTGCCACAGTGTTCCAGGGGGTGCAATGCTGTGTAACAACAATGCAAGCGGTAGCATTGAACCCCGTTACATTATCCGGAACTACAGCAACCTTCTCCCATGGTGGTACACACAGCTTGCATTTCTTACCCTGGTAGCACAGTTGTCAAGGCTTGGCCTTTAACCACCATACTGTTGCCCCTCACACAAAAAGACAAGCGAAGTATGTAGCTTAAATTATACAAAAATTTATTTATCATACACTATGTACAAAGCTCTCCTTGTCCTGTACACGTTGTACATGTTTACAACAAAAAACAGATCCTTACCATAAATAAGCTAGAAATCAGCAGTGCTATGTGTTAAACAATGTCCAATGCCTCTTTCACTGGGATAAACAAATTGCAGGGAAAGACTGCACTTGCGAAGAAACAGGTGCACAGAGGAAAAGGAGAGGAATATGCTCTCTTTACAACAGAGACAAACGAGTGACACAGAGCAAAACAAACCGGGAACACATTGGCCACACGATCAGGCCCCCCACTACCTATGGACACCCGACAGAGCTGGAAACACAGACAACTTTGGTTTCTTCTTCGGCTGGGCACCGCCGCTCTTCCACCTCAGGCTCCTGCGCTCCTTCAGCAGTGTCTCCTTGTCGTCGACGAGCTCCAATCTGTGCAGCACCACTACACAGTCCTTAGGAACGACCGGCGTCGCAAGAGGCGGGCACACGTCGATGGGAGGCTGCCGCTGCTGCTGAGATACAGGGACCTCCACTGCACCTGACAAGGCATTGCCGGCTAAGCGCCTTCTCTTCTGGATGACGGGAGCCTTGCAGATGCTGGCAGCCAGTGCTCGCTTCCGCAGAAACCTCCTGGACACTGCAGCTTCGGGCTTAGCTAGTGGCTCCGGCTTGGCCAACGGCTCGGCCCTGCCCGAGCCACCGAGTGTCGCAGGCAATCTTTGGTCAGGTGCTTCGATGCAGCCCGTCAACATCCGGCAGCTCCTCCGGCTGCCGCCAACTGTTGTCCGCGCAGCACTGTTGATCCAGGAATTCGCGCCAGCGCCTTGCATCTTTGGTATAAACTTCAGTCCGTCAAGCAACCTCGATAGTAGGTGCCTGTCAAAGTTGGGCCCAATCACAAGCTTGCTATTTGACTGTGGTGATGAGATGACTAGTGAACTTTCAGCAGTGGCTTCGACAAGCAGCAGGTTGCGAGCCATGCACGGCCCCGCTCTCGGCTGCCGATGATGGGCAGGGACGAGGCTAGTGCCTAGCTGCCTGTCCAAATGCGAGGCCACTTCCAATGGACCAGCTCCCTGTTGGCCAGACAGGAGCTGGGATAACGCCGACAATAACATGTGCTCAACACTATGGGAGCCCGGGTTTGTGTAAGCTTGCAATGCCAATGGGGAAGTGCTAGAAACTGTTGCTACAGGCTGTGCTGACACATAAGAATGTAGTCCATTTTGGGGCACGCCGCGGTTGACTAGATTGGGCAGATGTCCAGTCAACAAAGAGGAAAGCGCATCCACAATCACAGTGCCTTGAGGAAGCCCAAAACTTGCCACAGGAAGAAGCCTCGACAGGCTCTTGGTCGGCAGAACTACTGGGGCAGCAGGTCGTGGTAGGAGACAGCTGTAAAGAGCGGAAAAAGTCAGTTAATCCTAGCTGTTCGTCACTAAGAACACATCTTAAATAAGCGACCCCCGAGGCCAGTCAATCTGATATTTACTAAGCACCTCGGTCATTATTTGCAGTGATATCCTCTAGGAACAGTTCGTAATTACTATATCTCCTATTTACAATTAAGCAAACAAGGCAAGGGGAATGAGGGGCTCGTTATAAATATGAGAGAAGCCAACAGCCACAGAAACCAAGGAGCACAGGGGATTTTTTTTTAATTAATTTATTTTTTTGTGGTGTTGATCAAGTAAGAATATTACTGAATATGTTGTCGCTTAAAGCTAACTGATTAGAAAAGCAGAAGAAAAAACAACCACATGCCGCCGGTGGGATCCGAACCCACGACCTCCGAATTACGCGTCCGGTGCTCTACCTCTGAGCTACGGCGACGGCTGTCAAACCTTCTGCTTTCGGGGGTATTTATGTTTACAAATAACCTAACCTTGAGAGTGTTCATCAGCGCCACCCACGTTCGTAAGCGGCGGACGTGGAACGTCCTGAGTTACCGCTGGTGTGACGTAGAACGCCATCGAACGGCGAGGGTGGAAGCTGTGTGTGAATAAATTAATTTAAAAAAAAATCCCCTGTGCTCCTTGGTTTCTGTGGCTGTTGGCTTCTCTCCTATTTACAATACTTTGAAGTAGCCAATTATTGAAATGAACATAAAAGCAACACTAAAGAAACTTCTCCACAGAGAAATTTTTGTGGCACAGCCATTAGCAAGTTATCCTCTCCCTAAACACATTCTCCCTAAACAAGTTATCCTCTCCCTCAAGCAGTACTGATCGTCACAAAAACCAGCTAAAAACTGACCAATTTCATGGGCAAACTGACGCACTACCATTCAGGCTTGTCTGCACATACCACGAAGCTCTGATTTAAGCTTGTCAAAGCTTTCATGACTTGGATAAAAGACGTCCTTCTCTCATCGTTACTTCCATTTTTTCCCGTGGCCTTTAGTGTCATTGTGAATGAGCTGAATTTATGTCACCTTTACACTCACAGAGGCAACTGCTTGCACGACAACCTGTATTAATTCCTGTACTGCACAAGGATGTACAGATCGCTGCAAAAGTTTACAGGATGCACGCGTGTGGAACAAGATGACTTTGGCGTACTCAAGCAAGCCGACTGCCCAAAATCCCCGCAGGTAT
Organism: Amblyomma mixtum; assembly: GCF_055824585.1. Taxonomy (NCBI): domain Eukaryota; kingdom Metazoa; phylum Arthropoda; class Arachnida; order Ixodida; family Ixodidae; genus Amblyomma; species Amblyomma mixtum. The sequence goes on from NC_143019.1 coordinate 18,165,038, forward strand.
AGAGAGATAAGCACGCCTCAGCCAATCTTATCAATAACAGGAGACTGAGGTGCAAGGTAGCACTACAATAAACTTGTTCCTCAGCACGTGCACCTTTTAAACTTTTGCTGGTCACTACCTTGCCTACCCTTAGTACCTTTTCTCAACGCTTGTTTTCTTAGTCAGGTGCACTCTGGCTAATTTTCAGACGTGACCTCCCTTACTCAACAATATCCTATCAGGCCTTTAAAGCCTAATGAGGAGTTAAATTAGCTCCTTAGTTTGCATCAGCAGCCATTAAGATCACTGCGCTGCAAAGCGGAATTTGACTATAAGCAGTTTTTAAGTGCGGTGGTCAAACGGTAAATACAGCAGAACCACACCGATGATTGGTTTGGTTTATGGGGTTTAACGTCCCAAAGCGACTAAGGCTATGAGAGACGCCGTAGTGGAGGGCTCCGGAAATTTCGACCACCTGGGGTTCTTTAACGTGCACTGACATCGCACAGTACACGGGCCTCTAGAATTTCTCCTCCAAAGAAATTCCAGCCGCCGCGGCCGGGATCGAACCCGCGTCTTTTGGGTCAGCAGCCGAGCACCATAGCCGCTGAGCCACCGCGGCGGCCCACACCGATGATGCATTCCCGTTCATGCGAATCTTCAGTTTGTGTGTCCAAAATTGAAAGCAGTCAAAAAGCCCCATGTGTTACACAGTATTTCCTCTGGTTAATGCACACCTAAATAGTAGGGGTGTGCGAATATCAAATTTTTCGAATACGAATCGAATACGAATACTTGGTTCCGAATATTGAACTGAATATCGAAAAATCAAGGACAGACGCATTTAACCACTACAAACATTTATCTGAACATCACAGTTCAACTATCAGTGATGAAATGAGCACAAAAGGTGTGTGTGGCTGCACAAAAAGTATCAAAGTCTCGAACATTGTTTTTAGAAGAGTGGAAATATCAGAGAAGATGGCTAGTACAGAGCATTGATCAAGGCTAGCTTGCCATAAGCACAAAAGCGCGTTGCTGGGATGAACATAAAAAGTTGTCGTGAAGGAAAACCGGCTGCTCCACATGGTCAGGCAGAAGTAGTTCCCTTCTAGCTGAAATGACTTCTCCAGCAACAGAAAATGTCCTCTCAATTGGCACTGAACTGGCACGTATTGCGAGGTATTTCTTGCACACCTCACTATATCAGCTTCGCAGGTATGGCCACAAAGAAGCTCACCAGCGCAGTCAGCTACTGCATGGCCCAACGTTACGCATTACTCTGGGCGCTGCCATGTTGTTATGTCTCTGTCGATAGGACTTGCGGACCGAAATGAACACCGGTGCTCGCAATAAAATATTCGGCTAGATACGGATATTCGCGTTGTGTCGAATATTCGAAACAACACGAATACTTGGATTTCGAATCGAATACGAATACTAAAAATATAATATTCGAATTAAATTCGAAAATTTTGAATATTCGCACACCCCTACTAGATAGTATGATCTAGCAAAAAATACAGTATAATGCAATTTAAATGAAAGCACAGCCGATTCGGCTAAAAAAATTTTCCTGATGTGATGGCCGCTTACTTCTTCGTACAAGTGAAGATGCCAAGTACAGGAACTGAATGCTTACCACCCAGCCATCGCACAAAAAATAAACTGCGTTGCAGCAATTTACTTTCCTTAGGTATGGCATAAATTGACCACCTGCAAATCGTGCCGGACTGTACTTTCATGTGTACGTCAAATTCAGATCGCATGGCAATATGTCCAGCGACCAACCGTAGGTGCACTAGCATACAAGCAGGTACCAGTCAGCTACCATGGTTTTTTTTGTAGTGCATCAGTGCTAAGGGGAGAAGCATCCGAATATGATGCTGGTGCGTGAATATTTGAACTGACCAAGCCTTGGGGAACATGAAATGAAGACAAGCTGTGAAGTAGCAGTCAACTCCTGGAGTATCTTATCAGCGGTGGATAACTATGATGCGGTGAAGTACTTGAAGACAAAGGCGGCGACAATGAAGAGACGCTGGCTACTTTCGCCCTAGTCATCACCGAACTGGATGAAAAGCATATAATCGGCTAATAAAAAGAACTAAAAATAACAATTCCCGGTGAATACATAGAGTGGGCACTCAAAAAACAAAAGCAATACTGCCCAGCCCACACTGCCTGCCACTGAATACAAAGAGAAGAATGGGCAAGAAAAAGAACCAAAAAGAAACTTGCCCAGCCTGCCCACTGAATAAACAGGGAAGTTTTTTCTTTTTTTTTTTGCTTTAGGCACTATGCAAATCAGGACAGAAGTCTACAAGCACAATAAAATCACTCCAAATGCTGTACCAACAAATGATCAACGGGCTTTACAGGAAGTGAAAGTGTTGATAAATGACTGTACTTATTACTGAGCATCAATTATTAGTTCCGCATGATACGTTTTCCTGGACAACATGCCCTTTTCAATGTATCGATGCACTGTACTTATGCACTAGGACAGGGGAACGGACAACAGACGATACAGGTAACTTGGGCACGTTACCTGTGTCCAGGCACTTTGTCTGTTCCCCATGTCCTAGTGTACTATCAGGTACAAAAGTGGTATACTCCACGTGGCGGGAGGCGGAGCAACGGAAAACTGTGTTGCAGCGCCCTCTACGGGCGGCATCCGGGATCGACACAGCCAATGCGTGACCTTTATTACCAGCAGGCATGTCATTTGGCTCGCTTCAACGTTTCGTGCTTTAGCTCGCCCAAAAATGCCGCAGTTTTCCGTTGCTCTGGCTCCCTTGCGTGGAATGTACCACTTTTGTCCCCGATAGTACAGTGCATCATATACTGAAGATGCAGAATCAACCAGCCGCCTCTGTAGCTTTGCATATGCCTTCATGAAGCATTTTCTTTACAAAACCGCGTCAATGAGGTTCTACTGTACCTCAAATACTCCAAAAAATGCCCCCAACGTGCAGTAAGCAAAAGCATAACTCACCACATCTGGCTCCGCAGAGGACGTCCGGGAAAGCAGCCCCCAGACCTTTTAAGATGAACCGTCCTGCACACGCTCGGCTGTCCAGGAAAAACTGCAGGCGCCACAAGCTTCCTCCTCAGCCCCACCAGGTCCCTAAGCTTCAAACTACACTTCAAACGTTTCACAGCCTTCTTTCGCAGCTCTCCACATCTGAAGTGTGCGCCGACAGTCGAAACAACACTGGTGCTGACGTCCGGCTCTGGAACTGCAACCATTGCCGGCTTATCTTTCCCACCCTCAAGATACAGCTGCTGCAACGCAGAACCCGTGCTTGAGACGCCCCACTCGGACGAAGTAACGAGCGCCTCCTCCTCCGACGACGGCGCTGTTGGTGATGCCCTGCGGCCTCGGCCACATCGCAGCAAGAACCTTTCCACCAAGGCCTCGAGGGCAAGCACCCGCGTCAGCTGGCTCGAAGACAGGTCAGTGGTGAGTTTCTTAAGCAGGCTTATGACCTGAAGAAGAACCTTCTCCTTGACCGAGAATGCGCGCTCCACCGCAAGCCTCATCTCCGTGGGAGCTCGCTCCAGGGTGCAGAAAAAGCTGCCGAGGTTAGTGATGTAATCGTCGATGATGTCGTGCACTGTCGCCCTCCCCTTCATGGTCTCGATGATGCTGAGCGTCGTGAAGAGGTCCAGCTCGGCCACCGTCGTCCGGTACATGTTCTCACTCGCTTTGGGACTCGGCATCCTAGTAGTCGCCCGGCTGCCAGGAGGCTTGCCGGTCCCCCGGGCTTCGTTTGAAGAGCTGATCCTGTTCCCTTCTGCCGGCCGGCAGGTGTCTTTCAAAGGGGATTGCTGCGCTCGGTCCGAAGGCCTGGGGGAGACGCGAGGCTGCTCTAGCTCGGCATGCAACCTGGGAGAGAACCTTTCCTCCGGTAGGACAGTCCGTGTCGACTTGTACGTGGCGGGAGGTGATAAGCTGCCCTTCTGGTGAGCCGCTGCGTAGACGCTCGGTGAAGCTGGTATGTGGATTGCACTCTTGAAGTCGCTCTTTGACGTTACGGACAGCTCTGGGTGTGTGTGCGACAACAGGGGACCGCACCCGAGGAACTTGTCTATGCTTGTGCCCCTATACTGCGGCAGTGCTTCTTTAGCAACAAAATCTACATACTTGCTGCCAACATTTGACTGTTGGGGCAAGTGTAAACAATCTACGGGGTGGTGTGAGGAATGTGACACCTGATTCGCTTGCGTGTGGCCTTTCGTTGGCACGTTATGCGTGACAATGCTAACCGAGAGAGATCTAGGCACCTGTGGAACGTCGAGAATGCATTTCTGCTGGTTTCTGTGTGGCATCTGCGCCCTAGCCTCTTTCACTTGCCCTATCGAGATGCTTTTGTTGGTAGCTATTCTCTGAAGGGCGGCTTCTTCCGCCAGCTGTTTCGAAGAGCAAATGTCGGCAGCGGGCCGCCACAAGTCCCTCTCCTTCTGAACTTTGCTGACTTTAGTGTCCGCTGTCTTGGCGGAAGTACTGACGTCGCGAAGGCCCAATGGACTCAAACTTTTCGCTTCTAACAATAGCGGAGATCTTGCTGGGCTCGGCGCTTTCGATGCTTGTCCTGTCCTAGGGGGCGTTTTTAACACTGGAACACCACCAAATGTTGGCAGACAATTCGTTTGTGATTTAATAGTTTGAGAAATTTTTGAATGCCTGCCAAGCAATGAGTCATTTAATGCGGTGCTTGGCGCAACACTGACTTCACGTGTTAAAATGTTCACACTGGCTTCTGCCTTCTGGGTACTCCCCTGTGGAAACTTTTGTGAAGACTGTGGCCTGTAACGTGCAATGGCTGCAGCCGGAGTATTCTTCAAATTGCTCCTGCTGCACGGGTCATCTTTTAGGCCTAAGCTTAGATAATTATCTGGCACTGCAGCCTTCATTTTAGACGGGGATACCGAACTTGTTCGAGGCACTTTTTCGGGTGTTGCAACGCTTTCAGTTGCCCTTGACTCCACCGAACTGCAAGATAACCTTCGAGCCCCCTGCCGAAGCTCCATCATGCTTTCTTGAACTAGAACAATGTTCCGAACACTTTCTGACATTTCCTTCGTGATGAAAGGTGGTGTGCCACGACTTTTCGGCTGTTCTACGGCAATTTTTTCTGGTACAACTGTTGGTTCCTTGGAGGCCTTTACTTCAGGTGCTGGCATTTCTTCCGCAACTTCCGCTGCTGGGAATTCGAGTCGAAAGACACCGGTTTCATTAATCCGTGGAAGAATTTCACAACCAACAGTACTGCCTGGTGACACGCTATTAAGGACATGTACCTCGGTTGCCTTAAGTGACTGTTCCGACAGGTTTTTCTCAACAGCCGTGGCAACATTAGGAGTTCCTTTACTTCCTGGCTCCACGGGCGGTGCCGGCGGCCCGTTTTTTGCCGACATGTTGTCGAGCCTGTTACCGAGTGGTGCCGGCTGGCGAGGAGAAGTGCTTGGTGAAATGTGCCCTTCTGCCTTGTGCAGACTGCCCTTTACGCTTCGAGAAGAGTTCGCCTTACTTTCTTGGCCTAAAGATGGCGCACTTTCCCGTCGGTCGTCCTGCGGATTTTTTGGAACCTTACATGAGTTCAATGAGGAAATTTTTTCGACAACTTGATGAAGGTTCAATTGTGACCCAGTTCCGTGACCCGCTGGGGAGGGGTCAGGCGATTTTGTGGCCCCCTTGCCTTCAGCTGCTGAAGCTGGCAATGTGTTAAGCGACTCCCGAGACGATTCTTTTGTGGTTTCTTTTAACGACTTTGACGGTGCCTCCGATGAGGAACACGGCTTTTCAGACACAGGCGATGGTGCCTCAGTTTCTTTCATCGAAAGGTTTAGGGCTTCCTTGAAGAACTTGCTTTTCTCGGAATCTTTCTCGGGCGATGATTCGCTACTCGTGCCTGCACTCGAGCGAGCCGAGAGGTCAAGGCAAGAGGTGGATGACCTGTCGGATTCCCGCAGACGCTTATTCCGAGCGTGAGTGACAGTAAGTGGCACGCTGGTGGCTGCATTCGGAATGTACCTAGGGATGACAAGCTCTGGAGACTTTTTCGGGTGGTCCAACTCTTGCCTGCCTTTGCTGCTACCCTTTGGGCTATGATGACTGCTGTTTCTAGATGCTGTTTCTGTGCCCGCCTCTTTTTCAACAGGAGACGGTGTAGAAGGGGTTACAGTCTCCGTGGAAGAACTGGAAACTTGAAGAGAGGCACTTCCAGAATTTTCCTGTTGAGCATCAGCCAGGGGTGCTGGCTTTTCGATCTTAACAGGATTCGTTTTCTTGCGGCCTCTTCGCTGCACTTTGGTGGGTGCTTCTTTTGGTACCACAGAGGAACCGGGTTTCGGTGGTGCATCCCGAGAGCCTGCTGTGGTCTTCGCGTTGGGCGGTGGTACAATGCCCTGGTGTTTCACAGTCTCCACTTCGTGTGTCCGAACCCACTTGCTCTGCTCGTTGACCCATTCTTCCACAGACTTCCGCTTGCTCTTGCGCAAGTCCTTCTTGGTCCCATGGTGTATGTGACGAGAGGCGGCGATCTGTTCCAGCCCCTTGCTGGTGCTGGTCACCAAGTCCTGGTGCACCGGCAACTGTCCGGTCTTGGCCGCTGCCACGGCAGGCTCCCCTTTCTGCTTGGCGTCAGGGACGGGAGAGGGCACCGATGACTCCGCGACAACGTCCTCACAAAACCCCGAATCGTGGAGAGTCTCGGAGACGACCGCAGGACGCAGCTGCTTCTCGACCTTCAGGTTGCACTTCTCGTCGCGAGTCACTCGCAGCGTGATCTTCTCCTGTCCCTGCTCTGGAGGCTTGGAACCGGGTGTGCCACCTGCCAGGGTCTGAAGAGGCTCCTGTGTTGCTGCCAGTCCTTTCTCCAGGCTCAGCTGCGTCTCCGTTGTCTTCAACTCCGCAGGCCCGCGCTTGCGCTTGCTCTTGCGGCGCCCGATCGAGTCCTCGGCATCTGACTTCTCTTCGGAGACATCTCCTTGACTCCTCGATCGGGGCCGCAGCTCGGGCTGCTCTCTTGGCGCAGTTGGTGACGACAGTGGTGCCGCATCTGACTGCGGAGGCGGCGGAGGAATGGGCTTGATCTTGAGGCTTGTAATCACCGGGATGACTGGGGGCGGCTTGGATCTGTCCGCGGTGGTGGTGGTGGTGGCTGCCAGTTCGCTACTGCGAGCCATGTGGGCCCGCTCAATCTCCTCATTTAAACTGTTCACGGTGGCCAGCTTTGGACGGCCCCGCTTCCGCGGAGACGCGTGGAAGAGCGAAGGATGTGACTTGCTCAAGGTCAGATACGAAGGAATAACAGGCAGCGGAGGAGTCACTGCCCGAGTGGGCGGTTTTGAAGCTGGCACGTCGTTCTTCGGCGCCGGGTCCCCCTGGCTGGCGGTGGTCTTCTGAGGACGCTTGTCAGCTGAGCCTTCGCTGTTGCTTCTGCAGGAGATCCTACTGGCCCTTAGAGTAACTGAAAGGCCTCCAGTCTCCTTTGTGTCCTTCTCCGATTGACTGTTCTCTTTCAGTAAAGCAGCAGCAGCTTTCAAGGCGTTCATCTTGGCCTCAGCCTTATGAGCGGCACGGCTTATACACGTCTGCACCTCTTCCGTTGACGGTTTATCTTCAACCTTCTTGGTCTCCGGCAGAGCGCCGCTGTCTGGATCTATGGGACACGCCGCCTCATCAGGGGTCTTGACAACCTCATCATTAACTGCATCGTTTTTCGCCGTTACAATCTTCACCAAGCTGCAAGACAGCCCCTTGTCAATGCCATTCAGTGGTGGCACGACTTTGGGTGGGTGCCGCAAAACAAAGCCTGCCGTTCTGGCACTCGAACCGACATCAACATCAGGGGTTGCGATTGCCTTAGCTGCCACGGCGTCCCCTAACAGATCCAGTTTGCTAGGCGTCTGCTGTGTCGTCAAATTTTCGCGGTCTGTACATGCCATCGTTCCCTTGCCACTTACATCCACGCTTGCCAAGCTCTTCGGTAGTTCCACAGGTACTTCAGCTGTTACACATAACGCAGGCGCTTTTGACACACCATCTACACCCTCACGACTTGTAGCTGCCAACTTGCCGGAATCAACGGTGTCAACTGGTCTGGGGACAGGAGCAGAGCCTATTTCCAGTGTCTTTGCAGAGTCCACTTTCACGGCATCCGGGCTTGCTGCTTCAGAGGTTGAAACTGAAGTCTTCGAGGCCGCTGTGCCGACTCTGCTAGAGGTCCCGCGGATGATGTCAGGTACTTGTTGAATGCTGCCCACCTGTGCGCCTGTTCCAGTAGTTGTTGCTGCCTTGTTCTCCGGTGGTGCGGCTGCGACAACAGCTGGAACACTTCGCTCCGGACTTTGCGCAGGGTTGCTTTTGCTTTGTACTTTTGTCTCTGTGATACTAGAAGTGGTTCCACCGGGCTTTGTCACGGGCGACTTGGCAGCTGGTGCTTGGCTTCTGTCACCGGGATTGGCGTTGTCGATCGAGGGAGCCTCCTTTGTGCAACCTCTGCTTTCTTGCGCCACACTGGCACTGCAAATTTTTGAAAAAAAAAGAAAAGAAAGAAGAATAAGAAAACAAAAAGGCTGTCTTTAGTGCAGTGCAAGCCGGGCGTTCTTAACCTTTAAGAAAAGCACCTGAATCTATGCATGCCACAACTGCTTTCTTTTACCCATTTTATTTTAGGACTGACCACACTGTAATTGCTTGTAGTAGCAGACGAACTGTTCCAGCACTGAAACTGCCATTACTAAATTGAGTTATAACATTTTTTGGGCGGCTGTGCATTGCATGCTCTTTCTTGCTTGCATGTTAGAGTGGAAGGGGTGGAAGTCAAATATTTTTCCGACAGACGTATGCAATGGTTATTTACCATAAAAGAGCTAAGCAGAGAAGACTTGTGGTAAGAAACTTCTTCATGCATGCAACCGTCACTTCAACAGGATACGCAGCATCTACAGTAAAAGCTTGTTAATATCAACTTCAAGAAACCATAAAATATGTTCGTATTAACAAAATGACCTTGAATAAACTGTTGAAAACTGCTTGCATTACGGTAACTTTATTTGGTGAAAGACTGGGCAATGGTTGCTTCTTATTTAGAGATGAGAAGAGTGCGGCAATGACTGTTTTTTACATTCCCAGCGATGCTTTACTTCGTGCATACTGTCGAAAGCATCGAAGCAGGACTGTTCCAAAAACATAAGGGCCTCTCTCATCCTTCACAGTGCGATGCGGTGGCCCTCTACCATTACCATGTCACACCCATCGAAGCAGCAGTGTCACGTGCGAGGAGGAGGCACGTGGCGAGCGCGCAGTTTTGGTGCATTGGAAGATTGGAACCGTGCGGACAGAAGTGAAGGAAACTGCTCAGCGGCGAAAACAGCAGCTTGGTTAAACTGGCTGGTAGAGGCCCCGTCGCTGTGCACTTGTGCAAAGCTCACAAATGCCTAACTAAAACTCAGCGGTCCGACTGTTCTTGAAGACGGGGCCGTCCGTTCGTAGCCACGCCTGCCGTAGCAAGTCAGGTGCTCAAGCGACTCTGCAGCATGGAACTCAGGCTTTGAGTACAGCTATTACAATGATCTCCTGCTGTGCCGGCCATACCCAGTCATTCGGTAGTACTCTAATGTGCCGGTCATTCGAATTAACCGGTGCAACACCAGCAGCATTCTAATTAGCAAACACCTGACGCCACAGACTTGCAACGGCATTGGCCGTGGACGAGCCAGCAATTCGAATTATCTGAATTGACGGGGGTCAAATTGGTTTGTTTAGTTTGGTTTATGGGGTTTAACGTCCCAAAGCGACTCAGGCTATGAGAGACGCCGTAGTGGAGGGCTCCGGAAATTTCGACCACCTGGGGTTCTTTAACGTGCACTGACATCGCACAGTACACGGGCCTCTAGAATTTCTCCTCCAAAGAAATTCAACCGCCGCGGCCGGGATCGAACCCGCGTCTTTCGGGTCAGCAGCCAAGCACCATAACCGCTGAGCCACCGCGGCGGCTAAATTAACGAGCTTCAACTGTGTTCACATCCATTACAAGTGCACTACTCTTGGTACAACACATTGCTATCACTACTAACTATCAGGTCAGCGAGCTGCAATGCCAATTTCCTAGCGGAGTTCCTGATCTCATGGTTTTGTTGACGGCACCACTCCAGTGTGTGTGCTTCCTTTTCTTCTTTACAAGTGACAAAGTTTCTTGGTATTCCACCCGTTTTCTTCACCCACCTCATCGAGGAACTGTGCCAGCTGTAACTGTTCACAGTTGACTTGGTTTGCTGCTACAGCCAGTCATGAGTACGGCACTGGGATGGCTCTGACGAGCTAATTAAGACAAGGTGGCAATAGCAGCTGCAACACACCACAAAAAATGCCTGGCACTCTGAACTTTCAAAATAAAAAAAAAATGGCTGGCAGAACATCAAGTGGAGAGAACAGATGACTGGAGGTCCCTTATTAATGGTAACAGAGTGGATTCCAAGAGAAGACAAGTGTAGCAGGGGGGGGGGGGGCGTCAGAGATTGAGATGGGCGGATTAGATTACGAAGTTTGCAAGGATAGGGTGGCTGCAGCTGGCAAAGGACAGGGTTAATTGGAGAGACGTGGGAGAAACCTGTGTACTGCACTGGACACAGGTAGGCTGATGATTGATGGACTGGTATCTCAGGAGGACAAAAAGCTCACCGAGTTGGTTAGAATTCATACTGCAACAGTGCGAAAGACTGGTATCACCGTTACGTTATTAAAAGATACGTGTCACTAATTACACATGGGCCGCCGCGGTGGCTCAGTGGTTATGACGCTCGGCTGCTGACCCGAAAGACACAGATTCGATCCTGGCCGCGGCAGTCGAATTTCGATGGAGGCGAAATTCTAGAAGCCCGTGTACTGCGCGACGTCAGTGCATGTGAAAGAACCCCAGGGGTCGAAATTTTCAGAGCCCTACACTACGGTGTCCCTCATACACTGAGTTGCTTTGGGACGTTAAACTCCCATAAACCATAAACTCATTACACTTGCATTACTTTGCCAGGCTACTCAAGACAACATGGTAAAGGCAAAAAATGGGTGCTTTTGAGCCCCACTGATATAACTCATCCATCACGATTACCTTATCTAAAAGCGTCCCCCTTGTTGCTGGCTTGCCTGAACTAAGTGCATTTGGCAGCACAGAGATTTGGCCGGAGTGAAGGGAACTAAAAGTTCTGACCGCTACACGTGCTTCCAAAGAGAGTACCGCTCCACACAGCACAAGAATGACAAAGTCGGTCACCTCTGGCCCAAAGTGGTTGGACCTCTAGTGTCGATGCTCGGCGTGACAGGTGACGTGAAGCCGCCGCTCGGCTGAGGTACGCTGTGCGCTAAGCTCGGTGCTGATGTCCGCACCTCAACCTGCGATGCAACTTGCGCAGCTGGCTTCGGCACATTCTCCAACACACGGTAGAACAGCTGCAAGGGGATGTCCTGCAAACAGAGAAGAAAAAAAAAAGGCACTTAAACAAAAAAGCAAAGTCACTGCTGCAGCACATGGACAAAAGCCAAGGATACGGTAAGGGCCCCCAATTCTTAGAGGTGGAAAATCTTAAACTTCTGTAAAATTCGAACAAAGAATCTACAATCCAGGGAAAAATACAGCACAACGTTGGTGTTACCAAAAGACGCGGGTTCGATCCCGGCCGCGGCGGCTAGAATTTCTTTGGAGGAGAAATTCTAGAGGCCCGTGTACTGCGCGATGTCAGTGCACGTTAAGGAACCCCAGGTGGTCGAAATTTCCGGAGTCTTTCACTACGGCGTCTCTCATAGCCTTAGTCGCTTTGGGACGTTAAACCCCATAAACCAACCAACATTTTTCACAGGAGTACAGAAAGGAAACGCAGCAGCCGGGACCACCCCCCATCCCCCTGAAGGAACACTGGAACATGACCAGAGTGGATCAGAGGGCACTGCACACAGAAGCCAAATGCACAATCCACCATCACTGCTGAGCATTGTGCTAAGTGGCGGTGTTGTCAGCAGTGGAATCGCACTGCATGGTGCGAGTGCAATATATGCTGCGATAAGGACTGCTCAGTCGACAAACCTTTCAATGCTTTAGCTGGGCGCCCAACTTTTGGTGCTCCAGCAAAAAGACAAGAACTAACACACTGAGTTAGCTGTCGCAAGAAACATAACTTGCAATTTCAGAATGTTCCTTGAGCTTTGAGGCCCACTCACCCTTTTCCAAGAGTAGATGTAGGCAACGTCCATAAGCATGTAGTGGCTCCAGAGCACGTCATCCATGTACAGTATGTCCACCTGCACGAGGAGAGCCACAGATGCTTAGACCAGCGACATTCGTAATCGATAACACGCGTACTCAGTGAAAAGGCACAAAAAGGCTTGTCTCGCATGCGATCAAGAAGCCATTGCAAATGTGTGGTCTCACAGAACATCTGCAGACCGCTCTTTACACTTTTCCAAATCCGAACTCTGTGCATCATGGTACTTAATGCCTTCCCGATTTGTCGAAGTGCCCAAAGCCACAACATTCATGAGTGACAATTCCTTGGCCGTGGTTTGGTCGTGAAAGCCCAATCTGTGCTGTTCCATTTGTTGCCGAAGTGTTGGCCCAAACACATCTCAAACACTGCATCTCCACCTAGTAACCGGAGTGCTTTCTGACCTTATACTGCTGCCTTTCCAGCAACAGGTGTGCGATGAGCGCAATAAAATTACTACTCCGAGAGAACCGCACCGTTTACATTGTGAGACAGTCCAAATGGCATGGATCCGGAAATTCTGTACTTACTCGCGTAATTTGCGACCGCCCGTAACCTGTGCACCCCTAATTTACTGCCCAGATTTATACAAAATAAAAAACTTTTACTCGCATATTTACTCATCAGTTGAGTCACATGAGAGGGCGCCATACATTGCCCTGTATCTCCATTTGCCTCCGACTGCCAGCTCTACGATTGTGTTGTTTCACGTTTATTGCTTTGAGCTGCGCACGCTTCATAATGTCGTCATGCAGGGAACTACATAACATGGGTCTAGGGTGGCCACGGCCGCAGAGTGGCACCTGAAATTATCTAACCAATAGCGATCTGTGAACAGAATTATGCAGGAGCGTACAATGGAGGAGGGCGCAAGCATAAAAAAGTCACTGAAAAGGACTTGCCAACTTTCTCGCATGACTGTGGGCTTTCTGCGGCATGTAGGAGCACATTATTTGGCTCACGTGTCGGTGACGACAGAATGTACTGCCTGAGTTAGTTTATATACGCTCCTCAAAAGGTGTTTCAGAGCCTCTTTAACTTGCACCGACATCGCACAGCACACGGGCCTCTAGCATTTCACGTCCATCGAAATGAGACTGCTGCGGCCGGGATCGAACCCACGTCTTTCGTTTGAGCAGCTAAGCATCATAACTCACCGTGGCGGCTATAAAAGTGAAAGTACTACATGTAAAGCAACATGCAATCACTAACAGTTCAAACGACACTTCTGGTCCACCCACCTTGTATCTGGCACTGATGCTGTATTTCATCCGAATAAACTTCTGAAGCAAGGCAATCGTCATAGCCGCTGGGCAGTTGAGGTATCGTTTAGCCGGCTCCTGTTTAAAAAAAAAGTCAACAGAGAATACTCTCATTTTTCTTTTCTCTCACTGTCTTACAGCAAAAGACGTTTCAGTTGCATCCACTCTACATTATACACTGCAAACACAGTCTTCGTAACTCGGCACATTTATGGTGCCACCCACTAACAACTGTTTTCAGTCGGAGCTCTTTAAACATGTGCAAAAAAAGTGACAGACAATTACAGTAGTCAGTGATGTGAAATTTAAACGCAGCTCTTCACATATCTTCAGTAAGAAGAACCTGGGGCCATTTCGGCATTCAAGCTGCTTCATCTTCCAGCAGGTGGCATTTCACTCTCCTACTACCTGGCATGGCTGGCAGGTGGCACTGAGCTTCTGCTACTTGGACAGCCGGTTACACCGACAACGCCAACAACTACGACTACTACGACGCGGAATGGAGGAACGGGCGTCTAAGAGCTGCGCTGTAAAACGAAGTTATTATTCACCTTGAACGCTTGGCTGCTTGGTCCAGGTCCAGATCCCTCGGGCTCAGTCTTTACTGCAACACTGGTAAGGCAAAAAATTAATAAAAATAAAGAAAACTAGAGCCAAGGTACATGCACGCACAACTAAACATCTTAGGCTACTGGTCTCACTGCACCTCTACAGTACAACCAGCCCTAAACTGACGTCAACTTCACCTGCACAATGCACGACAAGCGAAACCGCAAAGTAAATCATGGTTAGCGGCTGGCAGTAGTAGTTAGGCCAGTAGTACAGCAGTAATGGCAAGTTACAATACTCTGACAGCACACTAGCTGCTGTCCCTCTAATTAATACTTTATTTCCTTTTGTCTATGCCACAAGATAATGTGCAATTTTTGCAATTCGCTTCCATTTAAGTGCTTTGACTCCATTACCATGCTTTCATCCTTCGGCCGGGATATGACCTCGTTAGCATGCTTTCACGCTTGCTTAGTGTGCAGGTAAAAAGACACTGCGAGACCAGCACTGTAGGGCCTAATTGCACCTGAACCGAAACCCTTACGCTGTGATCAATACAATGATTTCTGTGCAGAGAGGACTTCGAAGTGCCAAATAACATGGGTACGCCCACTCTGAGTGGTCAAGAGCACATTTGTTCTACGGGGCTTGGATCCAAAACACAGGCAGACCTGGTGTCACTTTCGACTTACACCTCGAGAGACACTTCTGCAGTCTCACACAAGAAACTGAGGGGCAATAACTCAACTGCCGAAGACCTACACCTCTAGAGACACGTCTGCCGTGTCACACAAGAAACTGAAGGACAATCGATAACTGCAAAATGCAGTCACCTGAAAGAGAGTTGAGTGAACTCTTTACCTCTCAACCTGAACATGCTTCCCGCTGCTGTTCAGCGCATGAAGACCAAACTTCACTCTCGTTCCCAATGTAGTGAATGACGTGAAAGTGACTGGCTGACACGCATGTCTGACACTCAGCAAAGAACAGCAGACACTAGCAACATTTTAAATAAGAGATAAATGCACTAACGAGACTCACGAACTGAAGAGGACCCCAAATGATTTGCTACCCTCTTGAGACCTCATTTGCTTCCTCTAGTTTGGAATTACTACTATGCAGAAGCATATGGCACAGCGCCACAATGGAAAGCACATGGCAAATATGCTATAACCAATCGAGAAAACTATGTAGCAACATAGCATAGTGGGCGAGTTGGTATTGCATCTTTAAAAAAATAACGAGAAAACTAGCTGGAAAGTAGGTGTGTGCATATAGTACTTTTCTTAAAAACTGAATTGAATACAAATAGTGTAGCTAAGGATCGAACCGAGAACGAATCAAATTTTCGCATTCTTTTGTTAGCTTGCAGAAGAAAAACCTTGACAGAAATGACTTCTGCTTTAGTATGCCAACTGCTTCAGCTGCTCGGCCCAACCATTTCTATGCTAACTGAAAAAGAATTCTGCGACAATATCCAACAGAGAGAGCATACTCTGCTTCCAGGCGGACAGGCCCACTTACATAGGCTTGTACTCCAGAGAAAGACTGACGGCTTCATCGGGACTGAAGATGATGCGTCCAGAGCTCGAACTGTCCAATTCGCCTTTCTCTTCGGGACTCAGCGATGCTTGGTCCCCTGGAATGAAAAGACAAACAAAAAAAGTAAGTGTAAGCACACTACACACGTCCAACACCCAAGGTAATATAGTATACAAGGCATCTTGCTTGAAGCGTAGCTGCTTCACTTTTCTTGGGCAATGTCACAGTATCTGTCACCATAGCCGTGTTTATGAAAGAATTAGTAACTGTATTAACCTGAGTGCAGTGAAATCATAACTTCAACAAGAAGGCTTGTTTTTCCAGGAAGAATAAAAAAAATTTGATTGAATTATTAAAAAATATGCTGATTCAATTCTGACAGAAGGAGTTGCTGTTTCTCTTGTATTACAGTAAAAGCTCGTTTATTCGGAAACCCAGATAATGTGAACTGCAAGCTCAATCCTGGCCAATGCCAATGTAAGTTTATGGCACTGGATGCTAATTCAGATGCTATGGGTTTCGCACCGGTTAATTTTAACAGGCTCCCAAATAGAGGCCGCGTCCAAGTATGACTGACGTGGCAAGAGATCACTGAAACAGTCCTACTCAAAACCTGTGTTCCATGCTACAGAGTCACTCGCATGCTTCTGATGTGTGCACGACGGCAGGCCTGACGATGAATGAACCGCCCCGTCTCCAAAAACAGTCAACCACAGTTTTGGTTTCGCTTTTCTAAGCTTCGTGCTAGCCTGTGACGATGGCGGCTCGACCAGCCAACATCAGTGAACCAAGCTAATCCAGCTGAGCATGCTTCAGACGCTGAGTGGCGTCACTGGAGTTTTCTTTTGCTCAGTTTTTTTTTTCTCATCGCTTTGGTGCCATTCCCTTCACTTGCGTACAAGTGGCTCCGTTTTTCCAGTGTGCCAAAAATGTGCTCTCGTCACGTGCCATTTGCAGTTCATGTGGTGAAGACTCTGGACACACATCAGCGTCGCTTATTATGGGTGTGACACAGTAGTGGTGGTGCTTCACTGCACCACACCATAAGGTATGTGAAAGGCCCTGATGATTTTAGAGTCTGCTTCGATGCTCCCGCAGTATGCACACACAATAAAGCATTCATGGAAACATGAAAAACTGTCATTGCACCCCTGTTCTTATTTCAAAGTCAGTCGACCATTGCCCAGTCTTTCGCCAAATAAATTTACCCTTATGCAAGCAGTGCTTTACAGATTTTTCACGGTTATTCGATAATTCGAACTTTTGGATAATTCAAACATTTTTTCCGGTGCCTTGAAGCTCGAATTAATGAGCCTTTACTGCACCAGTAAGAAACAAACTCACATTAAGATTGAATAAATACGATGCACCAAATACTTTGATGCCCCGTCCATGTCACTCACTATAAAAGGCACTTACATAGAACACTAGTAACCAAAACGAACTGCTGCCGGCTAATGTCACACAGAGGGGGCAACACCAATTGGCAGTCCCCAGCCCAACTATGACTTAGTAAACAGCAAACAGACTTTTGCTACCAGCAACACAGCATCATGCTTTACACTCCTACACTCCACACTTCAAGCAAGTGCGGTGAGCCAGTGCACAAAGTGGCCTCACTTTCCCTCCCAACCAGTTAAAGGGTCAAAGGTACTCTATTTATTGGCTGGCCGTCGAGGACTCTTTTAGTGCTCATAAAATTTTTTTTTTCCAGCATGCGTTGTAATCTGTGGACAAAACAATTTCTTGCACTTCCCAATTCCACTCAGAACACAGCCAAACCCACCAGGAATCATGCTCAGTAGCTAAACACCCCAGGACCCATATTCTGAAGTAGCCATTAAATGGATATGTTCATTTTATGCTACACTGCATGGTTAGAGCACCGAATGTGGAGTTGACGGCTGCCCAATGATAGCTCACTCGTCTTCCGTGCTGTTGTTTGGTGGGGATTTTAACGTCCCAAAGTGACTCAGTCTATGAGGGACGCTGTAGTGAAAAGGGCTCCGGAAATTTCCACCACCTGGGGTTCTCTAACGTGCACTGTCATCGCACAGTACACGGGCCTCTTATTCTCTCGGCTAAAACTGCATTTGCCATAGGTCCAACAACTGTGGTGCAAAAGTAAATATCATGAGAGTTGTGTTATATATACCTACAATTTAGATTAAAGCTCTCAACAGTAGAAACAGGTTGCTGTGCTTGAGTTTGAAGGACAGGGACACTTCGATGCTACTAATGTAATTCAAAATGGAGGCGACAGCATTCGCCATGCTTTTTTTTTTTTTTTGAGCAAGGGACAACGTATCCCTTTTGACCACACCCATTTGGGCCTGTCAGCATCCTAGGACACCTCAAGAACATGGGCCCACATATGCTAATGCACCACAGCTGGCCAACAAGCCAGAAACATGCTGAAAAATCAGCACTCAACTCACCTTTGTTGCCCTTGGAACTGTAGAAGTCCCGTCGACGCTTCATCTCCCCTGCGGCCACGTGCAAAGGACACCCACAAGGTCAGTTATCAAAGCAAGAAATTTCCTACTGGACTCTGTATCAATGAATACACTAAAGTGAGGGCTGTCAAACTGGCTTCTGCAAAACACTTGAGTCCCTTGGAGAGCTTTTTTTTCCATCTTTTTCCCTTTTTCTTCTACCACTCACTATATTTTAGGCTCAATGTGACTGTAATTGCTTACAGTAGACTATTGAACTAGACGGACAGTAATTATAAGTTCAATTTGAATATTGTTTTTAGGTGTACCGTTCCTTTCTGCATGCATGTCAGGCAGAGAGAGACGACAGCCAAGAAACGAGGGAGGCCTTTTGAAAACCTTCGGGCTCCCCAAGGGTGTAACAAGATATGGAAAACCCCCGAACTACAGTAACAGTAACGCTCATCGGTACTCGGTATATCGTTGCGATAGAATAGCCAAACGTGGCGGCGGTGCCTTACTTGCTATTTCTAAAGACATTCCATCTTCATGTATCCAAGTCTTCAGCGAATTAGAACTAATATTTGCGTCAATAGTGATAGGTCATCTTAAACTGATTATTGGCGTCTGCTACCGTTCTCCTTCTTATTCGTCTACATTCACTAACGAACTTCACGATGCTATAAATCTTGTTCGCGCACGATTTCCTTCATCACCACTTTTTCTACTTGGAGACTTTAATTTTCCAACTATTTCATGGACTGCTCAGCAGCCTTCTTTATCTTCCCCTTCGTATCAAGCTAAAGAATTCTTAGAACTATGCGCCATGTTTTCGCTAACTCAGTTAGTAACAAAAGCCACAAGGACAGTGAATAACGCTTCGAACACTCTTGATCTAATTCTAGCAACTAATCCAGAGTTAGCTACTGATATAACATATCTTCCAGGCATCAGTGATCACGTTCTGCTCAATTTTTGCATTAATATACCACGTCCAAAACCGAGCAAAATAAAAAAGATCATTCTAGATTACAAACGCGCCAACTTTGCCGCTATTGACAATGAACTGGGCATATTTGTTGATTACTTTATTGCTAACTCCGACTACTACTGTGTCGAAGAAAACTGGATATCATTCAAAACGAAGGTTCACGAACTAACTGATAAGTATATCCCTAAGCGCATCGTCACCTCTAATCCACAAGCACCTTGGCACAACTCTCACATCAAACGATTATCTAACAAAAAGAAACGTTTATACCGCCGCGCGAAGCTTTCACCATCTAACGCGCGATGGGCGAAGTACAAGTCTGCTTCCGACGCTTACGTCAACGCGATTAAACAAACAAAGAATACCTTTTTGTCTGCCACATTACCAACTATTTTGAAAACGAGTGTTAAGAAATTCTGGCGCGTTATACACCCTGAGAACGACCCATTAATTAGACTACAAGATGCCTCCGGTAACCTTATCCCCAGTGATCTTTGTGCTTCCGTGCTGAATAACACATTCGTTGAAAGCTTTTCCTCCATTTCAAGCGTTAATCTGCCTCACATACAGCACCACAGGTTCCCGACAATGTCACCTATAACTATCGATCCACCTGGCATAGCCAAATTAATTGAATCCCTGAAAAATGATTCTTCACCTGGTTCTGATGCGATTAGCGCTAAATTTCTAAAAAATACTTGTGCTTATAGTTCAGTTATACTAACCAAACTTTTTCAACAGTCACTCGACACAGCAAGCCTTCCTAACGACTGGAAAATTGGGAAGGTGGTTCCACTTCACAAGTCCGGTGGTAAGCACTCCCCTCAAAACTTTCGTTCCATTTCGCTCACTAGCACATGCTGCAAATTACTAGAACATATCATTTTCAAGCATGTAGTTACCTTTCTCGATGAGAATTCATTTTTCACACCTGCGCAACATGGTTTTCGTCAAACATACTCGTGTGAAACTCAATTACTTGCCTTTACTGATAAGCTATACCGCATACTTGACAACTCATCCTGTGCTGACTGCATTTTTTTGGATTTTTCCAAAGCCTTTGACAAAGCATGTCATAAATTGCTGCTACATAAATTGAGCCATCTTAATCTCAATCCTAACGTCTTCGACTGGATTAAATCTTTCCTTCTTAACCGTTGGCAATTTGTGCATGCAAATAACACTAATTCACCGATTGCTAACGTGCTATCTGGTGTTCCACAGGGATCGGTCCTTGGACCACTCCTATTCTTAATCTATATTAATGACCTTCCTTCTGCCATATCTTCCAACATTCACCTTTTTGCTGACGATTGTGTAATATTTCGGGAAATAAATAACGTTAACATACTGACACTCTCCAGTCAGACCTCAATTTGGTGTCAGACTGGTGCACTACATGGAATATGGAATTAAACATTAATAAATGTAAAGCTTTGCGTGTTTCCCGTGCACCTAACGCTCTTCCTTCATATTATCTTAACGGCACTCCTCTTGATTGGGTAAAAACATACAAGTACCTAGGTATTCATATCACTCAAAATTTAACATGGTCTATTCATATTGACTACGTTATTAATAACGCTAACCGCATGTTAGGGTACTTACGTCGCAATTTCTCAGCCGCTCCCTCATCTCTTAAGCTTATACTCTATAAAACACTTATACGTCCTAAACTAGAATACGCAGCATCAATATGGGACCCTACACATGATAACCTTGTATATTCCTTGGAACTAGTCCAAAATAATTCCATTCGCTTCATTCTTTCAAATTACAACCGTACGGCAAGCATCACAGCCATGAAATCTAACGTGTCACTCCCACCGTTACAATCTCGCCGTAAAGTTGGTCGCCTAACACTATTTCACAAGCTATATCATCACGTTACGCTACACGACTATTTCATATCACCCCCAGAATACATTTCACGTCGCATCGATCACCGCCACAAGGTTGGCATCCCAACATGCCACACCAAATCTTCTTTTCACTCATATCTTCCTCGCACATCTGTGGAATGGAACCGCCTTCCCCCCGATATTGCAGCCATTGCCGATAACAAAACCTTTCACGACGCAATAGCTAACATTGTTTATTCTGAAAGAAGTTGATTCATGTGTAATATCTGTTTCCACTGTGTTATGTACTTTTATGTTATTTACACTTTGTGAATGTTGTTTGTTTTAATTTGGAGAAAATTTATTCTGTACTACCTGTTTTCACTGTATTGTATTCATTGTTCTTTATCCTAATTAACCCACTCCCCTCTGTAATGCCTATGGCCCTGAGGGTACAATAAATAAAAATAAAAAAAATAAAAAAAAACAAGGATAAGTACTTCAAGCATTAATCACAGCTGCACACTGATTAACATAAATGCGCCCCAGGGACAAACCTCAGCGCACAGAACAAAAAGGGCGCGAAGGAACAATCAGAAAGAAACTTCACAGCGCAGAATTTGAACATGTCTGAAGAACGTAGATGTACACTGGTATAAAAAGCAAGCAGGAAGGAAAACCTGATGAAGGTTCTGTGGAACTCCCCGCCGTCATCAATAATACAACTCCTCTTGCTGACACGCCCTTTTGTCTAGTATTAATAGCTTTGTTTTCTGTTCTTAAATTTTTTGCTTTTGTTTGCTACCATTGCCCTCTGAAAAGCATGCATGCAATTGGGGGTAAATAGCAACCCATTCTTACGAAAGGAAAGGCACAGTCACCACCTCAATCACAGTGGACACCTGAGAGAGAGAGAACGATAGTGATGATAGTAGAGTACTCTGAATTAACTTCAACCACCTGACACTCTTTAACGCGCCCTAGCACTGCCCGACACACGAGTGCCTCTAGCATTTCAAAACGAACGAATGAGCCCTTACTCTGATAGAGTCCTGGAACAGCCTTGTACACGACGTTCTGCAAGATGTCATCTCTCCTGCGCAGAAAAAAACAAGCACGATGAGACACTGTATGATGGCGCAAAACTTCAGCAGGCATACACAGTGGCGGCCGTGGCGATTGCAAACATGGAAACCGGGGCACTCACATGAGATGGCTCTCCATGTTGATCTTGGAGAGTCGGAGATCACAGACAGGACACGTGTGGCCGGTTTCGAGGTGCTTCAGTATACAGGACCTGCAAACTGGGAGGACACAAAACACAACGGAAAGTTTATCAAGACAGTGGCATGCAAAGAAAAGAAGACCTGATATACCAGAGCCGCAAAACGCAGCAACAGCTCTACAGACATGCACAACAATGCACAAAATCCACGTCATTACCATTAACAAGCCTGCCGAAGCTCAATTAATTTTCAATCTGACCGTATCAATGCATTCAGAGGGCTTTGATGTCAATCGTCCTATTTTAGTCACTAAAATGTGCCTCAAATATCGTCACCCCTGTGTTCCACTATGCTGGTAAGGAAATGTGTGAAGCCTTTGTTGCCATATTTTGTAGTTTTTATTTCGTCTTTGCAGGCAGAAAAGACATGGAGAGACCATGGCCACATAAAGGTCAACTTTAAACATCCCCCATTTCCTCCATACCAGCGCCATCCAAATATCCTGGCCCTTTTGGGGCCAGTCTGTATT
Source organism: Amblyomma mixtum (assembly GCF_055824585.1). NCBI lineage: Eukaryota > Metazoa > Arthropoda > Arachnida > Ixodida > Ixodidae > Amblyomma > Amblyomma mixtum. Next base: position 18,187,659 of record NC_143019.1, read on the forward strand.
ATGCCATGTGCTAATGACGAAAAGAAAGTAAATCACAGATATCGGCATGTAAGAATTAACGCACAAGGAGCAGGTGGGCTTCAGTTAATAAAGAATGTTTTAACTGTACTTCCTCATCCCATAACGAAGCAGCAGTCCCACAAAGAAGGTTTTGTGAGAACTTGCAACTCGGAAATGAGTGCAATATGGACACGAAGCACGGAACACAAAAACAGATTCGACACATGCACATGTGCCGCCTTTCCAGACTGGCGTGAAACAACCAATTTCATCAACGAGCATGCACCTGTTATAATTAGTTGAAAAGATACCACCAGGTCAAGCAAATCAGCCATGCACTGATGAGATACAGTCTCATGTCATTTGAAGGTTATCTAATAGTTCCAGCCAAAAAGGAGGAACGAATTTTTCCTGGTACGACACGCATTAGCTTTACACTTAAAGGTGTACTGAAGAGGAATCTGAACTTGCCTTTTTGCCGCGGGAACTCGATCTACACGTTCCGAGCTTTCTTAGAAACTTCGACTTATTGCCCTGTGTGGCCGATTTCCCTAATTAAATCGAATTAATGTCCGGCTCCCACCTTTATTTTTGAATTCTCCCTCGTACGGTGGGCGGAGTCAACCAACGCGTGGAGTGCCGTTCAGCCAGCTCCGTGGAGGCTTTGCTTTCGCTTTATATTGTTTTTTAGGTTTCCGTGAATAAATAGTTTCATTCGCAGATAATATAGCCGCAAAATAAGCCCGCAGAAATAAAAATACGCGCGGACTATTTGCTTCTGCGGATTACTACGCATTACTCCGCCGATGGCAGAGCGGCAAGCCGCCACGGGACTGGGTGAAAGGCACTCCGCGCGTTGGTCGACTTCGCCCACCGTACGGGGGAGAATTAAAAAAAAAGGCGGGAGCTGGACATTAATTCGATTTAATTAGGGAAATCGGCCACACAGGTCAATAAATCGAAGTTTCTAAGAATGCTGGGAACGTGTAGATCGAGTTCCCGCGGCAAAAAGACGAGTTCAGATTCCTCTTCAGTGCACCTTTAACATGATGACAAGGGATAGATGAATTCAATGGCTATTTATTCGCATGCATTGCATTCAGCCTTCCTGCAAAAGTAAATTTTGCTATAGAGTAGTTTGAGTATGCTAAAAGGGCAACTGACAGTTTTTAGAATTAGAACGGCTTAAAGAAATATAGACACTTAATTTTGGTAGCATGTTTCTTCTCTACAATGATGCGGAAGACACTGCTATGCATGAATCAGAATGTGGTATATTCACCTAGGACTGCTAAATAATTTAAAGTCAAATTTTCCTGTCGTGCTATTTCAGTTTGGTTTCAACAGCTGAGCGTGGCTGTGCTAAAGCCAGCCATCCTCAAGAGCCAGAATGACAATTAAAGTAGAAGCAGTGATTATATTCCAGTTTTTTCATGCTTCACGTGACCTAAGACCATCCTCTGACATCAAAGTCACCAGTCTGCTGTTGAAACTGAAACAGCATAAGAAAGAAATTTGATTATAAATTATTCAGCGGTCGCGGGAGATCCACGTGGTAATCCATATATAAAATGCCTTACGCACCTTTACAAACAAGAAAACGTGCACCCAAAAGTTAGGTGTCTATACTCCTTTAAAGGGGTTGAATGTGTGAAACTTGCAGGTAAAAATGCGGTCTTTTTGTGCTAGCATTTGAAACAGCAATGTAATCACCGCATAAAGCCTCATAGGCATTCAGGCTTCTCTGTAGTGCACAGCACCAGGAACAGCGGTGCTACGTCTACAGCGAAGAAACGGTTTCTTGAAGAAAAAAAATCAATGCCACAGAAGGTAAAGCCAGCGAAGCGTTGTGGCGCCGCCGTCAGTCTTTTTGTGCTCGCATTTTAAATAACGACGTAATCACCGAATAAAGCCTCAGAAGTGTTCAGGCTTCTCTGTAGTGCACAGCACCAGGTAGGGGCTGCAATGATGACATCATGTACAGTACGGTCCACTGTTAAAGGGAACATGCGATCGCGTGACTTCGGCACTTCGCGGAGCGCTGCCGCCGAGAAATTGTGGGAATTGTCAGCACAAGACACATGCGTAGTAAGCATTCCGCGCATGCGCCTGACGCCACCTATTCTCGCCGCATCTAGGCGGCAGTGCTTCGTGAAGCGCGGAGGGCACGCGATCACCTGTTCCCTTTAACAATGGACCGTACTGTAGAGCGGTGCACTGCCTACAGTGAAGAAACAATTTCTTGAAGGAAGAAAATCAATGCCACCAAAGGTAAGGCCCACGAAGTGTTGTTTGGCGGCGCCTGACGACAGACGACAGCATGCAGGCAAAAGCAGAGGAACTTTTGAAATTTCAGTAACAATGACGCCGTCACAAGTTTCTCCACATTTCTTTGATGCACTGAGGAGGAGCCTGAACATCGCCGCTTTTTTAATTGGAAAATTCGTCCTTATTTTAAATAGCAGCGCAAAACTACTCGGCATGATTCACCTGCAAGATTAGTACATTCAAATTATTGAATCACCTCGAATTCTCAAGAAACTACTAAAGCTTCCCTTTCGGCCTGAAGAGCTTACCTTCATACTGCTTCACACTATGCTCAACCCACAGCCTACATCTTGCTTAAAAGCTCAAAGTTGTCACTAGGACTTGCTGCACAAATACAGAGCATGTCGACCACCTTTTCTTACCCTTCCACAATTTTTTTTTTTTCTTCTCCTACTGATCCTTTCTGCTACACAGAAGCTTTTCTTCAAAGAGACAGTGAAGACCATGCAACCTTTGTTCTTAGTAAAAATAAAATGGTCTGGCTCTCTGTGGCTATGCTGGCATTTATTCCACATGCAAAAGCAGATTTATGGTTGCGGAAATCTGACACAGAAATAAAACGGACGATTCTGTTTCCCACATCACTCAATTCAAATTCTTGGCATCAAAGCCGAAAAGGATTCCACGGTCAATGCTTGGAAGCAAATGGACAGAGCCTAGGCCCAGGGATTCGCGCACGAAGAAACTGTCTGAACACTGCAGCTTGCTTGGGAAACCGACCAGTGCCAACGATGCCTGGATTCAATGTTTGAACCTTTTCCAGCTTTCAAAACGGTTCACTTTCGGTGAACCTAGCATATTTATCATTAGAACACAGAAGTCCATCAACGCAGGCCACTTCAATTCATTCTCAGTATCGCTTTAAAGGCCCGTTCACACTTGCCCAAAAATCCGGCGAGCGAAGCGGATTCGGCCGCTTTCGACGCCGAGCGATGCGGCGAGGGCGATCGGGCTGGACCCATGCCGCGCGGCGACAAACATGGCGGAGCCCTTCGAAGCCGGACGCCCCGCTTCGGATTGAATTCTCGTTGTTGCTGCCTTTTTCGGTGCGTTCACTGGCAAGAAATGCGGCACAGGTCTTTCGCTTCCTCTCACCTCGCCTCCAAGAAAACGGATAAGTGATAAATTTGCTTTCTTTTTTTATTCAGAGTGACGAGTCCGCCGCTTCTAGGCTTAACAGCAGAGTCGGCTTGTTGACAGTAATGGTTCCCGCCCTGACAGCCAGATGGCGCCACTACAGCTGAGTTTATTTTTGCGTCTGTGCTAGCATACGCTGAACTAAAAGTGAGAATGTGCCTGCGTTTAACGTTCGTAAGCATGCATACGCTTATGGTACGTAGACAGCGTAAATTTATGCTCTTTTCTCACTATATCTCTGAATGCCGCTAGCAGTGACGTGGTGTGGAAAAGCGAGAAACAGCAGTGACGCGGCGGATCCGCCCTGCCTGCCCGTGAACAAGTGAGAACAGGTCCCTGTTTTTGCGGCGGCCGAATCCGCTTCGCTCGCCGAATTTTTGGGCAAGTGTGAACGGGCCTTAAAGGAGAAGTCCGGGGATTCCCCACACATTTTGAGATGACAGTCGTATCACTTTCCTTACAGTCCTTTCTGTCTGCCATGATTAGTTATAACTAAACTTTTCGCTCGTGTTGTTTTGTCTTCAGTGTCAGCAAGCGACTATGACACTATGACGTGACGCACACACAAAAAAAAGCAATATCAGAACCGCTTCACCTGCTGTCATTTTGGTTTTTGGGAGAAGCTGGTAGTGTAACAGCAGCAATGAACATAAATGGCCGAGCAGCTGTAATCAATTTTTTTTTAATGCCATATTTGACCTTTAACTATACTTCAACATCACAGCCACCATTCACGGAACTGGAACCAGAACAGCATGAGAAGAAACTCAACCACAAATCATTTGCCCAGTGCGAGAGACTTTAACATTGTGACTGGTTTATGGTTTGGTTTATGGGAGTTTAACGTCTCAAAGCGACTCAGGCTATGAGGGATGTCTTAGAGAAGGGCTTCGGAAATTTCAACCACCTGGGGTTCTTTAACGCGCACTGACATCGCACAGTATACACAGGCCTCTAGAATTCCGCCTCCATCGAAATTCGACCACCGAGGCTGGGATCGAACCCGCGTCTTTCGGGTCAGCAGCCGAGCACCATAACCACTGAGCCAAGCAACATGCGTGGCGGAACCACATTCTGAACTAACCATTAAATGAACATGTTCACTTTGGTCTACACCGAATGGTTAGAGCCCCGAATGTGGAGTTGACGGCTGCCCAATGATAGCTCACTCGTCTTCCCTGCTGCATCCTGTCAGCTGAAACTCCATTTGCCATAGGTTAATAACCGTGGTGAAAAAGCAAATACCAGAAGAGTTGCGTTATCTACACCTACAATTTAGGTTCATCATCATCATCATCATCAGCCTGACTACGCCCACTGCAGGGCAAAGGCCTCTCCCATGTCTCTCCATTAACCCTGTCCTTTGCCAGTTGCAGCCACTGTATCCCCGCAGACTTCTTAATCTCATCCGCCCATCTAACTTTCTGCCGCCCCCTGCTACGCTTGCCTTCTCTTAGAATCCACTCCATTACACTTAAGGACCAGCGGTTATCTTGCCTTCGCATTACGAGCCCTGCCCAGTCCCATTTCTTCCTCTTAATTTCAACTAGGATATCACTAACCTGCGTTTGTTCCCTCACCCACTCCGCCCTCTTAATGTTACACCTATCATTTTTCTTTCCATAGCTCGCTGCGTTGTCCTTAACTTAAGATGAACCCTCTTCGTTAGCCTCCACGTTTCTGCCCCATGGGTGAGTACCGGTAAGATACAGCTGTTGTATGCTTTCCTCTCGAGGGATAGTGGTAAACTGCCATTCACGATCTGAGAGAACCTGCTATATGCGCTCCACCTCATTCTTATTCTTCTAGTTATTTCCCTCTCATGATCCAGATCTGCAGTCACTACCTGCCCGAACTACCTGCCACAATTTAGGTTAAAGCACTCAAAAGTAGAAACAGGCTGCTGCGTTGCAGTTTTAAGGTCCATTCCAAGGAACAAACAGAACCAAAAATTTGGTCTCCATATTTCCATAACACGATCACCATCGTGCAATGACAGGTGCCCCAAGTGGCATACCCCGGTAACACTGCGTGAAATATTGTGACCTCAATCCCCGGTACCAAGAGGCAGGGAAGACCTGACTCACAGGAGTGGAGACACTTGATGAGTGTCATGGCATCGACCAGGTAGCCCTTGCAGAGCCGGCAGGTGAGGTAGGCATTGAGGCTGGCCACCTGGGGCCGGGGGCCGGCCCCGCCACCTGGCCCCGGCGGAGGCCCACCCCTGCCCGGCGGAGGAGCGGCCATCCGCTACGCCCACCGATCCCTGCGAAAAAACAAGAATGCACGCTGTCAATTCCACTTCCTCATTCACTTCATTAGATTTAATGGCAAAGTTCCAAATAAACGGAAAAACTACAAGTCTTATGTGTGCACTGAGAAGGGTCCCAAAGTTGAAATTTATATTAAGACCCCATTTCAAGCACTCAAGCTGGTCCCAAGTTTCTTAAGCATGCCATCCACAGAGGCAGTGAAAACAAAAAGCAAATGGAGGTAAGTTTGTTTTTGTTAGAAAAGGAAAGGACCTCAAACATATCATTGTAGAGTCAGAGCAGTTGAAATGTAGACAGTGCAGAGTTGGATAACTGGACACTCTTTGGAATGATGCATCAGGCAAATCCCTGAATTTGCTAGCGTACTGCTGATTCCCAAGCAAATGGGACAGATTTGAGAGAGCAAGAAAGGCAAATTTCATAAAGGGTCCTTTGCAAATGATGAATAACAAAAAGTGGCACTTAGAACAAGAAAGGCGGACAATAAGCAGTATGGTCCTAAATACCCAAGACAAAGCAAAAGTAGATGTTGGGAATATTTTCAACAATAAAAAGCATACGCGAAACATCTTTCTGGCCACGCACACACAACCAAAAAAAGACAGACTAGAAATGTAATTCTACAGGGGTCTGACGTAATTGCTAACAATGTGCCTGTGTTATGAAAGATGCTACTGCAGAGGATTTCAGGGTTCATTTAGACATCGCCACAGTGAGTGGAAAGTTCCATGGTCATCAACCAAAACACAATCTTAGAGTGCTGTCCAAATCAAAGAACATGGTGACATTCTGCTGCTTCAATATAGAATGAATTCAGTGGGAGCAGACCATTCTTAAATGAGCCTGCACGAAAAAGAAAGGAGTGCTAACAATGGAAGCACTCCAGTGCTTCACACGCAGACCACCGTCACAAACTTGCGGCCTTTTACAGAAGTATTGTTCACAATGCAGCTGGCATGAGTGCTGAAACTCTTGAGTTCACTAAAAATAGATGTGAAATAGCATAGCAGGGCGAAGGCACTCTTTAAAATTTGGAAAAGAATGCCTGAATGGAAAAGTTCAAATAAGTTCAGCTGCCAAGAAATTCATGATTCCAGCCATTTCTTCACAATGTATGATCCCAAAACCGAAAAAAAAAAAAAAATACAGCCAGCCAGTTTCAACAGATGCCGTCAACACAAATGACTGCAATTCCGATGCTCACACCACCCAAAATGACGACAGCATAATTTGTTTGTTTTTTTTTTTGTTCAGACAATCTGAATCCCTGCCAGCGAACGCAAACAAGACAGCGACACTGAAATCAATGTTGCATCACACCATAATTTGGTCTTCGGAGATTATAACCCGAATGCTAACATCGAATATGTGGCTACATAGCAGCTCATTGCATATTACTTCCCTGAATACAGTTATAACATCTAGTACAACTAGTTATTAACAGCTGAATGAAAAGACTGTGCAAGACTACCGCACAAAAAAGCATGAGCTACTATCACGATAAAATAGTACAAGCTTGTTTCGAGCGTTTGAGCATTGCTCTGCAGAGCAAAGCAAGTTTTTAAAGAAGGATTTGAGTTCCACAGACAATACTAGCACTCAAAAGCAGCCGCAAAAAACTAGAAATGGCAAAAACACAAGCCCCGTGCTTCAAGCAGACCAGCTACGCAAATATTCTGCGCCAAAGCAAACGGCTCGGGCACTCTAGACAAGCCTGGACAAGCCTGCTCAAGGCCATGCACAGCTCTCCTGTCACATTACAGCCCTGCAATTGGATGATGTCTCCCCAACAAGATTAAGAAGAAGACTCAAAATAAGGTTCCTGTCCTCACACTAAACTTGCAGCTTCCATGCCCACACATAGAAAACTCTTAAGAAAGTTTATTCGCAAAAACAGTTCCTACATATACATTCTAATGCTTACATACACTATGCTTTGATGCTTACATAGAGAAAACTTTAACATATTCAAAATCATGAGCAGATTTTCAAAGGCACGCATTTATTATGAGCTATATAAAAAAAAAAGCCACAGCTGTGTTGGTCTCAAGATTGAATGCAAAAGGTTGAATGCTAGCCAGTAAGAAATACAGATTTTATTGCCTCGTTGAATTTCTTGAGCTTTTGAGAAAACATGTCTATAAACGGCGTTTTAAGTCTGAATGCGAAACTAGGCATTTCTCAACACAGCTGCAAAACTGAATTGTGGAGGCTGTCATAGCACTTGTGAGCAATATTTTTTGTCGGAACACTAAAAGCTAGAAAGATGACGACGTAACACCAACTCAGCTTTGTAGCTTCAATTTTGTAATCATGACAGCGTCTTAATACAAGTTACCAGTCGAAACTTTACAACCGTAAAGTCGATCCGTGTCACACTCCAAATTTAGGCACCGTATTCGGCTGGGAACTTCGGAAAGAGCACTGAGGCTATGGCAGCGGTGATAATCTGTCTGACTAGAGGTATTATCTTGAAGCCGTTGCCGCCAGTCATGTTTTTGATCGCAGTTTCCGCGGACGTTGAAAGGCGACTAGGGCCCAGCCGGTTATGACGCAAGGAGCCTAACGACGCGACTGACCTCAATGTCTACGCATTCAATCGGCTGTACGAAAAGTAGGACCGCAACAACAATGCACTTTAGAACCAGCCTTTTATTGAACGCATTCAAGATTTACCGAGTGATACTACCGGCGTAGTACTACTGATCGGTGATCAGCGCAACACTTGAGCCATCCTGAAACCATGACGCTCACTGGCGTCAACCACCAGTTAACTACCGCGGCAACAGGAGTGATCGCCGATGTCGGATGCCGTTTGAGGCAGACACCAACCTATTCTATTCCGACAGGAGGTCAGCAGCAAAGCGTAATGCGGATAACAAGCGATGCGTCTTAGCTTTCCCGACCTCCAATTATACGCCGATGTGGCCGATACGCTCAACTTCCTCAGTCACTCTGACCAACGTCAGGCCTCGCAACAACTCCTGAGCCTCTTAAAAGCGCTTTTACGGCTCTTGGATGCACATCAGAACAAATCAAATTTTATACCTAGAACAAACATTTCACGTAAGGCAGTAAGCAGCGGCTGTTGATCAAAGCGCAAGACACAATTCGATTACGATGCTAGAGGCGTTCGCCGCCGCAACCACTCTCGGCTAGCTTGCGTTCACGAGGAAACTAGTTCGCTTGTCTTCCCAAACACTTCTTGAGCGAATTTTCCTCATTCATCCTACGTTCATTATTTTCGTGAGACCAGAAATATGTTTGGCCAAAAACATCGGACCCGAGTCGAATCGATAGCTTTTTTTTCTACCACGTCACCGGAGCGATGGTCATTCCGCCACCGCTGACAGCCACACACTGCCATCCACGACAACACCGGTTGCCTTACTGGCAACGTATACGTTCGACGTGCCGTACGCTGTGCAAGGAAAGGCGAAGATGCATCTGCTCTTACCTCATGAAAGCGGAAAACTCCATCGCGCCCATCTCCGTGTGAAAGTAGTCGCGGCCATTTCGTCCCATTGCTAGGCCTAAGCAACGCTGGCTGTCACGGAAACCTCGCCACATTCGTCAACAGCGACGAGGCTCCGTGCTCGTCCGTGCTGGCGGCCGCTCAGTCTTCGCAGCACACAGTCTATCCGTCGCAATTAAACGTAAACTCGGCTTTCCGACCGTGGACGTCCATGTTTGTTTGCGACCAAAACCAGGGTTCTTCGACTCATTTCCGAGCGCTCGCGAGGAGGCGCCACCAGTCAAAGAACCTCCTCCCCCTCGTCTCCTGCCACAAGCATCGTCTCGTCTTTTTTTTTAACCTTTTTTTTTTTTGCTTTCGCCGACCCTCGCACGCACCGGAATGGGCTCTGACGGCCGCCGTAGTATTCTTGAAGTCACGTACCCGCCGGTCGAACAGCTAAAACCCGAAACGACGGGTGTCAACTCGTAATTGGCACAGTGTAACCGTGCGCGCATGGCGGAGTCAACGCACTGCCATGTAAACATCAGATGATGAGCACAGTTCCACGCGTCGGTTGGTGCTGCGGAATGTAGAGCGCAGAGCATCGCGCGTTGCTGTATCTCGGCAATGGAGAGGGCGACCGGTGATTTTCACATCTCGCTTGTGACGTCATTGTTCATTAGTCGGCTCAGAGTGCCACGCTGTAATTTGTAACTCAGCCTAAGAGAAACACTTTTTAATGCCAACAAATGAAAGAGTTTGAAGCCGGATGAGACAGATGCCGAACTTTGTGATGGCTCACATTAAAAGAAAAACGGAAGGGTAGCTGCTCGAGAGCTCAAACCTAAATAATCGCGCCTACCAGATAATAAAGCATTGATATGGGAGTGAGAAAACAGGCATATAGAACAACAGATGCAACAAGCTAAGCTCGCAGATACCGCTTAACATGAGTTGAACTTATTATCGAAATTGCACAAATAAATTCCGCAAACAGACGTACAATTCCTCGCGAGCCAAGCAAAAGCGATGCAGAAAGATAAACCACAGGACTGGACTGGAAACAAATCATCTTTTGCAACTTAGGTCGTACAGTAAGTCCATTTTCTCCAACAACGCAAGCCAGTCTTTATCTGAAGCTTCGGGGAATTTTTCTTGACATTCGTATCTTTTTTTTTTTATCATCAAAGGAAAGTTAATATCACAATTATGCATCCTGTTGAGAACCTCGCAACCGGTTCGGATTTTTTTGATCCGCTGGTCCTTTTCGGAACATATGTAAATTACTAATTGCGCTTGATTATTACGAGAAAGTATATAAATCAATGCAGCGCGCGAGACCTGCGGATGCTCACGGAAAATCTGAAGCACTCCACACGTAAAAACCGGCAAGACAGGGACCGCCCAGAAAACATCTCGCTCGAGAGTGATCGGGAAGGAGCAGTAGGAGCCAGCCCAGTTGTTCTCACCGCGCTGCCTTGTCTCCATGGTTACCGCGTCACAAAAATCGATGGCCATGCGCGGGAGGAACGCAACGCGTTACCGCGTCGTCTACGACGTTCCCTCCCAACGCTCTGCAATCGCACCGAGTCAGTAAACTTTACTTCAAAACGTCGCCACTTGTAGCAAAAAATTGTTAACTTTAACAGTTAAAGCGGCATCTGGAAAAAAATTTATCTCCTAGAATTTTTGTTGTTACAACAAATTATTTTTAATAATAGTACATAAAATTGTCAATAAAGGGCGCAACAAATTGTAATTTTGAATTGCGCAATGGGTTAGTGCGTTGAGTTTTTGTGCCTAAAGTTGCCGGGAGTTTTGCGCCTAATCTGTTCATGCACCTCTGGTCTCTCGGGCAACGTTTTTGCAGAGGATTGCTCCGGGGTGGGTGGTGCAGTTTGCGTCGCTCGCTCTGAATCACGATTCGCGAGCTCTTCAGCCTCCCTCCGCGGCTGCACCGCCCAATACAGCGCCCCCGACCCCGAGGCGATGCAGAAAGAGAGTGAGGACAGTGACGCGGGTCGCTTTATTGCTGTCACGGCGCGGATTTCGCGGCTAAACGAGGCAGAAACGGCGAGAAAAATACGCGCTAGGAAAGAGCTTGCGTGAAAAAGCACCCACGCACAAACACGCATAGATGGTGGGCGGAACGCCCACTGTCGCGGAGCCAAAAGTGAATAAAGGAGCATCTTTCATGTCTGCATTGACGAAAAAAAAAAATCATGACAGCATTGCTAACGATGCACAGACGCGCTTATTGGTACTGTGATATGTTATTTCAGGGAACAAAAAGGGCATTTTAAACTAAGCGCTCATGTGAATACCAGTCGAACCTAGTTAAATGAAAGAGTTTATAACGAAATAATGGATATAACGAAGGAATAACGATTCCACTTGGAAGCTCGGTCAACATGAGCTATAACGAAGTTATAGCTATCAGTAATCACCGGGTGGCCCCTCGAACTTCGATATAACGAGGTTTAACTTATAATCCGAATGAAAATGAAAATTGGTTTTTGAGGAACGGAAACGAGGAATTATCTGTCTCACATCTCGGTGGACAACTTAAATCGCACCGTAAGGGAAGGGTTAAAGTAGGGGGGGGGGGGGGGGGGGGGGGTATAGAAGAAAGGAAGAAAAATCGGAATCGCTAATAACAATATATTCGTATATTATACATCAATGCTACTTGCTTAGCCGCTAATTACACCATATTAATATAATCAACAGAATTAGAAGCATAATGTTTATTACAACGTTCCGGCAGGCGGAGCGGCCTTTTTTTCACTTTTTGGGGATTTGCCTGTATATACAACGGCAGCTAAATAAAATAACTCTTTCTACAAAACATTCAGCCTCTCACCCAACTTCTCATTTTAAACACGTGGTCCAAACCACCCTAGAAGACCTATTAAAGGAGAACGAAATAACTGTCAATTCTCTGCTTCCATTATCCTCCAGCCCTAGTACGTACTACCATCCTGCTACAAATACATAAAGAAAACAATCCCGGGTGACCAATTATTTCTGGGATAGGAACCACCTCTGGAAAAAAAAAAATCTAAATTATAGTCGACAGCTTAATCGTAAATTTCGCCAACTTTTTCTTCATTTGTCAAAGATACAAATCAATTTCTTTCTGGTATAATTTACCTCGTCATTTCGGAAAATAGCCTACTCGTTACCCTCGACGTCGTGTCCTTATTATACAGTTGAACGTCGTTATGGCCCCGCCGTGGTGACTCAGTGGTTACAGCGCTCGGCTGCCGACCCGAAAGACGCGGATTCGATCCCGGCCGCGGCGGCCGAATTTCAGTGGAGGCGAAATTCTTGAGGACCGTGTACTGTGCGATGTCAGCGCACGTTAAAGAACCACAGGTGGCCGAAATTTCCGGAGCCCTTCACTACGGCGTCTCTCATAGCCTTAGTCGCTTTGGGACGTTAAACCCCAAGAAACCAAACCAACCCAAACACCGTTATGACGAAGTTGAAGGGGCCCTGTGATTATTTCGTTCTACCCGTACCTTCGTTATAGCCCGCGTTGGGAGAGCTTCCAAGGGGAATCGTCATTGCTTCGTTATCTGCATTATTTCGTTGTAAACCGTTTCATTATATAGAGGTTCGACTGTATACACCAAATACCTCCCCTCGGATGGCATCAGGGCTGTCGCTAACACTTACAGACATTCCCGGGTTGAAAGACGAATGATCCTTGAAACGTTGCTGCGCTTGGCGATGAAAATGAATAGCTTTGAATTCAATAGAGACCTCGAATTAGTTGGTCATTAATGGTCACTAAAGTGGGTCCCAATTATGCCAACATGTTTATGGGCATTCTCAAAACCTAATTCCTAGAAAGCTGCCTCCCCAAGCTTTACTTTCTGAGAGGTTTATAGTAGACCACACATTTTTATATATAGCGCCGTGGAGAAGATGAGCTACTGAAATTTATTCCGCAACATCTTATTTTCTTGTACCTACTTCGCCTCCCCGTACTCACCTACGGGGCAGAAATGTGGAGGCTATCAAAGAGGGTTCAGTTTAAGTTAGGAACAACGCAGCGAGCTATGGAAAGAAAAATGATAGGTGTAACGTTAAGAGATCGGAAGCGGGCGGAGTGGGTGAGGGGAAAAAAGCGGGTTAATGACATCCTAGTCGAAATCAAGAGGAAGAAGTGGGCTTGGGCAGGGCATGTAATGGGAAGGCAAGATAATCGCTGGTCCGGAGTGGATTCGAAGAGAAGGCAAGCGTAGCAGGGGGCGGCAGAAGGTTAGGTGGGTGGGTGATATTAATAAGTTTGCGGGGATACGATGGCCGTAACTGGCAAAGGACACGGTTAATTGGAGAGACATGGGATAGGCCTTTGCCCTGCAGTGGGCGTAGTCAGGCTGGTGATGATGATGACTCCGGCTCTACGACAAGCTTTTTGTATGTCAGGCTTCAGATATTGCAAAACTAGCTTGTCAATTTGGTGTTTAGAAAGTCCACAAGAAAGGAACACCGTGAAGAGGATTTCGCTTCTAACTGAGGAAAAAGCCGCAAGGATTCGGTCCGACAGCGCCACCCGAAGCCCATTACCGACAGTGCCTGGAAAAAAGCTGCAGAACAAGAGCGTGGTGCAATCTAAAATCACAAGCCCACGAAATCAAATTTCCACACTAATCTTGCACTAAGCTACGGGGCATCACCACCGAACGGTGATGCTATTCTCAAAAAAGCACCATAACATTTTCTCGCAGCGCGATAGAAACATCAAAGATGTAATAACTTCCTCGAGATTAAACAATGGCAAAGCTTCACACGCTCACCTCGCAAAAAAATTCACTGTAAGCTTTTGGAGCGAACGCTCCACTTCTTGAATGCAAAGTTGAAGGTCGAACGACGCTTGGATTTGACCTCTAACTGGAGGCTCGCCGCAGTGGCTGTGACGTCGTACCACGTGACTTGTCGCAGCTATTACCGCCCGGCCGCTCCGACCGCTCGCCCTCACCAGTTGTGTCACGTGACAGACCACGTGGTTCGCTCTTGCTGAGTGAAGGCCAGCGCCCGCCGCCTAGACACCGCAGAGACATGGAGCCAGAACCAGTCACCGGGATGAGTTCTTCGACTGAGCATTGGTGGCGCCGTGCTGCTTCTAGCGATCCCTGCGACAGACAGCGTCACGAAGCAGCGTTGGCTAGAGGTACGTCGCGAAAGCGGGCTCGCCTAGTTGATGAAGCCGATGAACAAAAGGAGGTAAGTACGTACTACGTCTGGAAAAACAGCGGCACAGACAACAAGAGTAGCTCAAGCGGAAAAGGGCAGCGGGTGCTGCCAACGTCTCCGCGTCGGCCACTGGTTCGGTTGCCTTTCGCTCCATATAACCTGGCTCAGCCGAGTTGAGCCACAGCCATTTTTTCCAATGATCAATACGGTACAGCAGTTTGGAGCGCTGCTTCCCCTTAAAAATTCGTTTGAAATTCCAGGAGACTTCAACTGACACCAGTAGGGTAGCTTACGCTCTAAAAAAAATAAACAGGTTTTTGAGAAAAGGAAATTGCGCAATAACTGTCTCAATTCTAGATGGACACCAGAAGCGCGCTGTGAAGGAAGGGAGGACGAAGTGAAAGAAGAAAGTGACAAGGGGTGCCGCAGTAGAGGACTCCGCAATAATTTCGACCACCAGGGGATCTTTAACGTGCACTCACATCGCAGCACATGAGCGCCTTTTGCGTTTCGCCTCCATTGAAACGCAACCGCCGCGACTGGGTTCGACCCCTACATTCGGAATAGTGGGTTGTGTGCCGAGCGCAATGTATTGGGCAAACGGAATAGAACGGAGCAGAAACAGAAGCACAGAATGCTGCCAGTCAAAATCCTGCAGTGGATTTCGTGACTACCCAGGCAACGCCAGACACTTTGCTGGTAAGTTGCCTATGCAGTAAAGACAGAGAACAAACTGCGAACTTTCTAAACAATTCATGACTGCATAGTAACAGCTTCAGAGCATTATAAACCTATAGAGCATAATATTCCATCCCGTTGTTGGGCTGTTTCCGCGAACACCCCCCAAACGACTAAAGTATAGAGTGGTTGAAATATGAAGAACTTTTTTTTGCGAAGAAACTGTGAGGCACGACAGACGTCAGTAATTTTTAAAATAACGCATTCTAGCTAATGAACTAAACTCATTAACTTTTATTTAGCACAGCCTGGTAGTTAGGGCAAATGATCAGTTCGTAACAACGCTCAGTTGTATGCCATAGTGGTTTCTGAAACCAGCTATTATTAGCTATTATTAGCTATTATTCATGTATCTGCCTTGTATCATTACCGAGAATGTTTTTACTAGTACATTGTGAACTGTTCGTCTTATTAATAACAGAATTGTTCATTTAGTTTTCAGTCATGACTTTTTTATGTTCTGAATTACAAATTTGCAACTGACGATGCCAAATATCATTTCTATATGTCCGTACGCACATGAATTGTTAAGGGGCACAGACCCCGTCAAGCTGTCTCCTTCAGCTTTTTGTCTGTGCTCCAGACCTCTGTAAAGATGTCGAATAAAGATGAATGAATGAATGAAAAGAAAAAGCCGTTCTGCGAAGGCATGCAGCGCGAAAAATTCGTTTTGTAGCGAGAGCTACACTACGCCAGCTCTTCCAGCCTTCAGGGTGGCACCCCTTGAGCTCCGTGGCGGCGCCGTGGCCTTGAGCCGGTTGGTCACGTGGTGCGGAGCAGCTGCTGTTGCAACAGCTGTGCGCATGCGCGCCATGTCGAGCGGGGGGGGGGGGTAGTGGGAAAGAGATGTCGCAGCTAAAAAAGTATCTTATAAACGTTGGTCGCAGCTGTATAAGTAGGCGGCTCGGCGGAGCTCTGGCGTCATTCTAGGTTAAACCAGAGCTAAACCACAGCCAATGTTTTAATGTCGCGCAAAATTGAAACAGCGCATGTGGTGGGCAGGAATGTAAGTGCAAACGCAAAGACCGCTGGTGGCGCATTGCAGTGACTACGTATACGGTGGCGCCATCTAGAAGCAAAACAAAGTGCATGTCACGGCATAGTAGCACCAACGATGGACATCGTACGCATTGCAACATATCACAGCGGACGTTGCGTTTGCGCTGCTCTTTCTGCCCTGCACATGCACTCTCTTTCGATTTTGCACGAAAAAAAAAAACAGATTTTTTTCGCACTGCGGAGCTTCAACACCGGAGCGAGCCACGCTGCTACCGCCGAGAAGCCTTTTCCGGGAAAGAACAACGCTTATTATTTGTCTTACTTTGATTCATCACTCTGCGCAAGAAAAATAGTAATCATCCCGCTACATTGTCGTCGTTTTTGACAGAAACTATACGACCACACAAACGCTTCCGCGTTATCTCTCCAAATGATTGGTTTGGTTTGTTTTATTGGATTTAACGTCCCCGAAGGGCTGAGACGACAAGGTACGCCGTGGTGGAGGGCTCCGGTTAAATTTGGCCGCACGTTCTCCCGTATCACAAAATATCTTTCGCGTCGCATAGGCTTAAATCTTTCGCTGCATCTATGCTGACGACATGTACCGGACGAAAACAAACGCAATACGGAGAAACTATACTCGAGGTCACCTTTTGGTATCACTGCAGCAGAGGCTACGTAAGAAAGGGAAGGAGACGGGGCCCCTACACGTGGTCGTACGGGGGACTGGGGGGAGTGGGCTACGTCAGCCGTAGCGACCCCGTCTCTCGACCTTCCCCCCTTCACCTCTCTACACCCTAACCCGAACAACGGCACGGGGACATAGGCCCGTCTCCTTGCTTTCCGTGCCTAACCTCTGCTGCATTGTCACAGAAAGTTGACCGCGAATATAGACCTGTCTTGAAGCACTGCATTGCCACTTTCGCAGGAACAAGCCGGAGGAGTCGGAGTTTATTGTTTCTTCGGATGGATGGATGGATGGATGGATGGATGGATGGATGGATGGATGGATGGATGGATGGATGGATGGATGGATGGATGGATGGATGGATGGATGGATGGATGGATGGATGGATGGATGGATGGATGGATGGATGGATGGATGGATGGATGAATGGATGGATGGATGGATGGATGGATGGATGGATGGATGGATGGATGGACGGACGGACGGACGGACGGACGGACGGACGGACGGACGGACGGACGGACGGACGGACGGACGGACGGATGGATAAATAGGAGCGCCCCCTTTGAAACGGGGTGGCGGCAATTGCCACCATCTCAGCTTTTTTCTCTTTATTTTTGTTCAACTCTGTTATAAATTCCCATTAAAATTCGCCATTTTCTTTCACTACGGTTTCCTACACTCGTAACCTTATGTCACCTCTATGCTTTTCAGCCACAAATCCTCCAATCGCTTTTTGCTAACTTCCACTGCAGATTTATTCACATGACCATTGTTATCTTTAAACTCTAGGGCCGGAAGAGTGACTGTGCCTGCATCGACATCCGGATGGATACCATCACATTTGAGTATGAGGTGTTCAGTTGTTTCTACAGATCTACCACACACAGCACATGTCTGGCGTAGATATGCAAGCGGGCTTTCACCTAGCGAAGCTGATGTATCCTTGCAGCAGCAAGATGGGTCCGCAGACCACTGCCGATGAGGACGGGTTATCGGCGCGCACCGTTGTGGAGCGCCCGATAGTATTCGGGCCAATGCCGCTAGCCTTCCTTATCGGTCCTGCCTCCGGATAACGTATAGAGGCTGGCTCGGGAACCCGGAACTTTAAAGCAGGTTAAGGGGCGATCGAAAGGTCGTGCAGGGGACACTGTTATGGGATTGTATACCTATTTCTTTAGGAAGGTACAGACGCTTTTCGAGTCCCTCGTCTTGATGGCAGCCCGAGCTCTTGAGTACTCTCCGCAAAAAGAAAAAAAAAGTAGATGAGAGAGCTGAGCGTTGTTGTGTACAGCGGCTAGGAATCATTCGACGGCATAGCTTATCTGTCTCGCGCACGCCCTTTCGGTGCGCCGGTCATTGTTTCCTTTGGCGTCGTAAAAGGGAACGAAGGACGGACAAGCAAGTGGGCTGGATCTGCGAGAGCATGCAACCGTGTGTTTTAATGTGAAAACTTCGACTACATCGCCGGCACAAACGTGGGAAAACAATACGACAATACGACCTATTTATTGTGACGGACATGGCAGTTCCCCTTTCATTCTTCTCTTCTCCGTCTCCGCTCTTTTCAATTAGGCATGTTGAAGAGAACGCCGGTTACCAACTCCCAGCCATTCGTCTCTAATTTCTCTTCGAATTTAGATCGCAATACAAAGCCCCAACTAACGACAATTCAACAAAAAAGTTTCACTTTGAGCAAGCCCTTGACCTCTATCATTGTTCCAGAATTGCGATCATGCATGCTGCGCACTCAGATTACGTGACACACTCTCAAAACGATAAAACCATCGAGGCAGTTAATGCTATACTCGGCTGCTACATCCAAGGTCGCGGGTTCGATCCTGGTAGCAACGGCTGCGTTTCGGTGCGGAACAAATGCGAAAATATTGTGCACTAACATTTCAAAATCGGTTATAGAAACCTAGATCATCGAAGTCAGACCAGTGCCTTCCACTGCCGCGTGCCACATAGTATGAATAGGCTTTAAACTAACTAACTAACTAACTAACTAACTAACTAACTAACTAACTAACTAACTAACTAACTAACTAACTAACTAACTAACTAACTAAAACTGACCAACGAACTAACTAACCGATTATATAACTGTTTACCCAACAAACCATTAACTAACTAACGACCAAGTAAACGGCCAGCTAGATAGGTGTCTATGAGGGTGCTTTAACCTAACTATTAACTAACTGGTCAGCTAGCTAGCTAACTTACTAACCAACCAACGACCCGGTGAAGTAACTCAACTAATTAACGAACTGACTGACTGAATAATTTAGCAAGGAAAAAAATAGCACCCATTTTCACTGCAAGCTCACTCAGCGACAAGCGCGTCGCAACATCGCAGCGAAAGACCATCAACATCAAATCAATTTCCTATAGCTTAGCCGCTGGCGGTACATTTTCCAGCGAAAAGCCAGACCACTCGCTATCATAACAGTTGCCATTTGCTAATTAGAGTAAAATTTCAAGGACCGCTGAATGCTGATTCGCGCGTTACCAGCTGCAATGAATTGAAATGCTCAAACGCGGGCTCAAACTTCAAGTGATCTTACGCGCAGTGCCTCAGTTTTTAGTGCCCAAGAACTAGCAGGAATAAAAGGGCACGGGTCCACGCTTTGAGTAGAAGTTTCGTAAGTGGGCATGAATGGAAGGATCTCTGGTCTTTCCTACCGTCAGACCATTTCCCAGCAGCCGGCTGCCGGCGACGTGTGCCTGGCCTGGCACTCCTCCGCACCCCCCCCCCCCCCCCCCCCCCCCCCCACCCTGTCTTTCCCTTCCCTCCACCCTCCAAGACCCGACGGCCACGGAAATCTCTTTTTCTCGCCAGAAAGGGACCGCCTTGGCAAACAACAGAAGGCGTCCCAGTCAAAGGACGTGCAGCTCTTTTGTGTCGACGCATAAAGGGCAGGAGGGTAGGAGGGCGTTATTCCGCCAACCAAGACCGGCTTGTTATTTCTTTTTTAAAAGAAGCCAGTCTGTCCGGAGCGGCGGCGACAGCGCAGAAGGAGAACGAGGAAACGTTCAAAAGAAATCAGCAGCGATTCAAGATAAAAGCGCATAAAGGAAGATAAGAAAAGAAAAAAGAAGAGTCCGCGAAGAGGGCAGCTTTGCCGATGCCTCAGGGGACAGAGGGAGCAGGGGTCCATGCGTCGGCTCGGGTGGCTCGATAAACGTACTATTCTCTCCGAGCGTCGCTTTCAGGGGGACTTTTGCTGTGCTGAAGTTGGAGGCGCGCGCGTCGAGATCGTTTTATCGCGTTTTCCCACGTCGCCTCTCCCCCCTTGGGCGAGTCGTAGGGTGCCTGTGTGCGATTCCACAATCACTCTGCTAGCGCGTGCTGGCCGTAGACGGTGGGTTAGCAATATACTAAGCGGTGGCGCAGGGACGCTGCCAGTACATTCATGGGGGGGGGGGGGGGGTTGGACCGAGAGGGGGGGGGGGGGCGTTAAATGCTCGGCAGGCTGTATGGTTCTGTGCAATTAATGCTGCTCATAAAAATTAAACAAATAAACAAAATGCAGGTGTGATTGAGAGCTACAGATACCAAAATGGGGGGGGGGGGGGGCAGTGCGGGTTGCGGTATCGTGAAACGTCCTCCTCGTCAGAGTCTGAACGAAGACCAGGCAGATTTTTCCTTAGCCCGACAAAGGGGGAGGGGGGGAAGGGTGGCTTCCCCTTGGCGCTGTCAATGCATGGGAGACTTGGAGCTGCCGTCACTCACGACATAGGGGCGGGATTACGATCCCCCGAACCCTGTTTGAGGGATGTAGAGGTGGATTTAAAGCGCACCTCATCTCGCTCTTCGGCTTCCCACACCTCCTATCCTCTTCCTTCCCGTCTGAGTCCGAGCTCGTCTCGTCGAAGAAGCACGCTGGGGATTAAGGATTATGAAGGTCAACTCTTCAGCATCCGTCGGGATGTGAAGGAACCCGAAACACTCGAGTTTGTCAGTCTGCACTTTGGAGCACGATGTATACCTATCCTGGTCAACGAGTGCTGCATGATAACTCAGTTTAAATGCAGGAATGCCTTTGACGGCTCCATTTTTGACGCTCTTCGTCCGCAAGTTTTGTCCGTTCAGATTCCGTGCGTCCAAAGCTGCACTTCTAGGACCTGCGTTCTCGTTTTCCGCTTCTTGGTAGAGTTAGTTCACGATATCGTCGATTTCAGCTCGACCAGCTTATCAGGGTTTCTAATTATCGCCATGTTTCCCATGTTTCCGAGAAACAGTCTTTGCGTCAGCGAACACGCGCTCTAATTCCTCCGTGTTCGTACCCTCTCCCCCGGAGTTTCACTCGGGAGGAGGAGGTATCTGTGCGCCGGATTCGGGCAGGAGCGGCTCTGACTCCTTCTGTGCGTCATCGGTGGCGCGACAAACGTTACGAAGTGACAGACAAGTGTCCCCATTGTGGTGCTGCGCCCGACCAGTGTGATGAAAAACACTTGCTGGGGACTTGCCCGGCTACAGCTTCCATGAGACGACGTTTCCTAAGAAAGGTTCGCTTTATCGCGAACTTTTGCCGCTTTTTATGTGAGGCTTGTTTGCACTCCTTTTTATAACTTCGTTTCCTTTTTCATTATGCCTAATGGCAAACAGCTCGAATAAAAAAAAATATCGCCTAAAATAAAACGTTACGAAGGGAAACACTCTCAGCATTTCAAATGAAGTTGTTGTAATGCAGTATTGGTGCAATTCTTAGCATAGTATTGTCATCAATGTAATGCGTCAGAATAAAGCTAAGACGCGCTAGCTAGCAGGATGGTTAAATAATATCGAACACTGAACTTTTTACCTATTACTGTCAGGCTCCTTGTTTAGGGAGATACTTGTATCTCGCAGTCACTGAAATCTATATCAGGTTCTAGATTTTCGTAAATGCCATTCTCGTCGTCGGTGCAGCGCAAGCAATACTGGGGTCAGACACAGCCGAAACCGTAACCGCGATGCCAGAAAGAGCGCTAGCCACGCCTACGAGCACACGCCACATGTCGGCCCCGCCTTCCCGTCACGTGTTCACGGATCACGTGATGCCCGCACCGCTGTATGACGCGTGCCCGTAGGCGTGGCTAGCGGTCTTTCTCGCCGCGCGGTTTCCCTTTCGCGCATGGAGGCCACATGATTTCTTGTGCTGCCGGTATACGGCGAAACATTTTTGGAATACTAAAAATCTCAACAAAAAAGCAGCCGAATACGAATATTCAAAAAGCTAACTATTCAATATTAGTCAACCAGTCAGCTAGTTCGCACGTTTTATGTGAATTTTGATGCACTACACCACTCACAATGATATGCAGAAAAAAAAGTGGTCTTCTAACTCAAAAACAAATCTTCAGAAATTGCTGAGAGTCTTAGGGGAAACACGCTGTATACTCTTCGCAGCAAAAAAAGAGAAAAAATATTGCGAAGGAAATATATTTTTAGTTTTATATATTTGATGCAGTTAAACTTAAGTTAAGCAATAACCTTTCCGACTTACCGGTGCATTTGATTCTGTACAATCCTTACAGGCTATCTTTCGTAAGTCTTTGAACCTCGCTCCACATTCTTATGGGACTGAAAAAAGTGTACCGCTTACGGCCAACGTTTATCACGTCAAGGCGTTTATCAATTGTGGCTCATATTTTTGTTCGCGTCTGAAATAGTTGTTCATAGAATTAGCGGGAATGGCAATAACGGAAAATGCTAGACTTGCGAAGTTTTTTCATTAGATACCAACAAGAAAATTAAGCGCGTCTAGCCGTAAAACTTGCGTAAGATAACGGTTCAGATCTTTTCTTGTTTGGGAAGTGTTCCTCACATAGGCTGATTTCATCTGGCTTGTTTTTACCCTTTCATTTGTCTCAGCAGCAATATCGTCTTCAGTTGCCTTTCCGGACACTTCAACGAGACAACCCAGCCCGCAAGTCGCTTTCCCCACATATGCACATGGTTTCTGCATGTGCATAATTAACACATAGGAGGTCTCATGGGCGCGAAACCGTCGGGAGGTATTGTTGCGAAAGCAACACTACGCGAGTCGCCGAGACATTTCGCGGAGCCAAGGAGAGGCCATATCGCGCATGTGCGAGGACGACGCACAGCTGCCGCGCCGCCGCCGTCGCTGCGTGAGTGACTCAGAGTTGCCGCCGCCGCGCTCGCCAGTTGCGCATGCGCAGTAGCGGCGCATAGCTAGCGTGCCGGGGCCGCCGCCGCTGCCGCGCGCTCTCCATCGTCTCTCTCTCTCGTTGCTTTCGCAATCCTCAAGGCTTAACCAGAGCTAAACCATTGCCAATTTTTTTTCCTGTACACAATGTGCATAAGAATTTAAGAGAAAGACCGCAATAAACACAATGCTAAAAGAAAAGAGCTTGGGAAAAAACATGATTGACGGTATTGCATGCCTTGCGCTAGTACAATGCGGTCGGCGCTGTTTTAATTTCTTTTAAAATACCACAGCCGTTTCACATGATTTGATTTGTTTGACTAACCTTGCATTATTACGATTAAATAAAGAACTAGCTCTTATGTGGTGGAAAACTATTTCGTTATTTAAGATCCTAAAACTAATAAGGATAACCTATGCCGGAAAATATATCGTCATAGTAATATACCTCAATCAGTAAAGAAAGACACCGCATTCGTAGGAAAAGGAATAAAGGTACCACATATTAGTGCCACATTTTGCAGGAGTTGAAGATGTTCAAGTTGCGTGGTATAAGTGCTATTCTGTGATGAAAGAAGGACAGTATTATAGCTGGCTATGAATGCGTACGTTGTAAATAATTACCATTATATGTTGCGGAAAGTAATAACATGTTTTTCTTACTATTCTTATCCAAGACGCCACTTTTCTCAAAACATGCCTAGCATGCCAACGGAACTGAAAACTAGAACCTCAAAGGACTCCGAGGAACAATACTTCTTATGAGGGGGGTTAAATATGAGTCCACAATATAACTGATGGTGAAAAATCAATGGCTTCCTGAGGGTGATAAAGTAACACGAATTTGGTCATTGCGGGATTAATATGAAGGTGATTACGCGCGCTCTTGAAGCTGACATATTGTTTAGTTACAAATTTAATAGATTGATTGATATTCCGGACATGGAGTGTATTGGTTATGTGTCCTGTGTGTAAAGAGGATATTAGCTGGACTAAGACAGTTAGGGAGTATAATAATGCACGTTCAGAACAACAATGGGTTGATGACTGATCCTTGCAGTACATCTTTGGTTACAAGTTTCGGCTACGTAAGAGTACCGCTAATATCAACTACCTATTTTTTGTTGGATAAAGAGCTGCGGATGAGAGATAATGGTGGATGACGCAATCCAAGGCAGTGAGGTTTTGAAGCGACAAATGTCAGTGTTAATTGCGTCAATTTCCTTTGTAAAATTTTTAAATGCTCACTGAATAATGTGTCCGTTATCTAAACGCCACGGTTTGCTCCAGCATCCTTCTCCAAGCATTTCATCCTAACAAATCCGAGCCCCAAGCCGTGCCGAATCCTCTACCATAAGGCCATCCTTTCGGTTTAAAGCATCTGTAAAACGTAGCAGTGCATTTTTATTGAACAGCGTGAACGAAACCCGCATTGGTTAAGAAGTAAAATTAAGTTTTAATGTAACGCGACATATCTGCCACGGTAAGCCTTTCATTTGTTTTACTGAGTTTGTAGTATGTGAAGAGGTTTGCAGTTTGAGACATTTTGTGAACTGTTTTTTTTTTTGTAGATACAGAAGCGATTTTGCCATTCGTACGTCGTTAGGTGTCAAACTTAAGAATGCAATTATCAAGGTGCGCTGATGAAAACTGAATGAACCGCGCTGACAGACAGGACGGAAGAGAACACACTGGTCAATCGGTTTCTATCAACCTGCACCACAGTCCGACTAGCCCTTTTTGGAAATGATGTGTGCTAATACAAATGCAATAAAACAAAATATTGGTCTTACATTCGAAGAGTCCGTCTGATCCTGGCTCAGTTGTTCTTAACTCAGTTGTGACAACTGATACCATCAGGATCCGTAGAGTAACGATAGAACGACTGAAGTGTCTGTCGAAGCGAATTTGGGGAACAAGTGACGTAATGCATCATCACCGGTTTGAGAAAGGTGTATATTAAAGTTATTAGCTATGCCAGCAGTATCTGCTCAAAGTTAAGAGCTTTCACTGCATTTACTAACACAAAATCACTGATGAAAAAATGTTTTAAGTTCTGAAGTTTTCCGAACTTTATATTTATATTTTTCAAGTCGTTTTCAAAGAACTCACATCTCGCTTCTCTGAAAATTGAATTTGGCCTGTTAGGTTTAGCTGTGTACCGCGCCCTCAGTTTGTGTTAAAAGGCTGGTTTTATCGTTTCATTAAGGTTACATTTTTTATGCTTTGGAGTAATCTAGAGCGATCCAAGCGTTTCTGGTTATGGTAAATGAGCGAGAAGCTGTGCTTACGAGAGCAGAGTGGTTATAAAAGTGTTTAATTTTTGAAGCAGGCTCTTTTTAAAGGGCAACTGCAGCACTTTTTTGAGAATTTTGCGATATTCAAGGATTCAAATCTATGTAGGCTGTAAATAAAGCATGCCAAGTGTTTTTGCACTAGCATTTAAAATAGTTGCGTAATCAACGATTGAATTTTGCGCTTCTCCTCAATGCACCAGAGGAGTGCAGAGAAACTCAGCGTGACGTCATGGAAGGTATGATTTCAAATTACCGCTGTTGTCAGCCACACCCTGCCCTGACGCGTTAGACGCTGCCAAACTCTCGGCAGGGTTCGCCTTCGGTGGTGTTGGTTTTTTTCCTTCAAAGCAGGCGTTTGTGCGTTGAAAATGTACCGATACCTTCGATGACGTCATCATGCACACCCCACATGGCGTTGTGCGCTGCGGAGAAGCTTGAAGGGCGTCCGGATTTTAATCGGAGATTACTTCACTATTTCAAGTGCTAGCCCAAAAAGACTTGGCATGCTTTACCTGCAAGTTTCACACATTCGACCCCCTTAAGCTCGTTGGTTTCTAAAACCTATGCAGTTTCCCGTTAAGCAGTGCTTGGATTAGTGTTCATCTCTGGCCAGTCAATATTAGAAATGAAATTTCAAAACTTCCTTTGATCACTACAATGCTCGTTGTTCAGCAGAACTGAAAACTGGGCGAGTTGGTGTAGGTTAAGCATCTTTGAACAGCACTAAAGGAGCAGAACGAGCAGGAACAAACGCACACAGCGCTGAACATGAAGTGAAAAATTTTTTTTTTCGGATATATTCCCGTTTATAAAAGCCCTGAATGCTAGCATGAATACTCCAATGCTAGCATGAATACTTCGAAGCCTGACATGCCCATGTCACCGTTCTGATCGTATCCCTGTGTCTACGTGTACAGGAGGCATTATCTACATAGGCTTCACCGGAGACGTGACACGGCATGGCGCAACTCTCACGGTTGCAAAAGACTGCAAGTTGTCTGACCGACTGCTGATAACCTGGTTTGATAACTGGATAAAGATGCTGGCCAGGGACGAAGAGTGCTGTTGTGAAAGACGTTATCGACCTATGCCGAATGCATTCCTCTGTCCGAATGTCCGCTTGTTGGTAGCAAAAGAAGCTTTAGTCAAAAATTAAGGGCGGTCCATTGCCTGTAAATAGAAACGTGACATCCTGGTTCAAAGTTCTCTTCTTTGTTAGAGGTTTTGCTTTGGCACCAAAACATGAGCTTGCGCTCTTTTTACCCAGCCTTTAAGCCAAATGATTTTCATCCTAACTCTTCCCCAGGCTTTTGTCTGGAACGTATAATGATGACATGTCGTATGTGGCGACCGTCGTACCGTTTCGTGGCAGCTCCATTTAGTGATCATGTTGTAACCTTCAATGAAAAGATCTTTGGAAGGAAAAACCTGCTGAGATTAGTGAAGGCGATATTTCAAAGAAGACAAAAGGACACAGAATGCGTCTTTTTCTAATCCTTGTAATATGTAACGGCTACCAGTGCATTAAAGCTTGCAGCGCATACTAAAGCAAGCTACTAAGCTTCCTGGAATGTTTCCTTAGCGCTCATGATTAACATGAAACTTCATGAATTTATCTCTGCAGACTTAAATGTTGAGAAGGACCGTTCACTTAATTGGATACATCTTAGGAGAACGAGTGGTGCCCCAAGAGAGCCCCCCCCCCCCCCCCCACTGTCGAAGCAACAATTCATGTCACATGCAAAGCGACTTCGCTGGTTTTGACGGAGGCTGTATAGTCGTTCTTGAGTCTCAGAGAGCTAAGGCCTTTAGGGAATATCTGATCATCAGCAACCTATCTAGCAACATGATAGGAGGATGTGGGTAAGGGTGGCCTTGGGGTCGGAGCACAAGATGCGTATGGGGGTGACTGGCTTGTGTAGGCAGCGTTCGCGTCTGCAGGCGACGCCAGATTAACTGTTGTAGTGAGGGATGGGTGGGTGGTGGTGGTGGTGGTGAAAAACTTTATTCAAAGAGAGCTTGAGGGTAAAAAAACCCTGCTGCATGGTCGGTGTGGCGGGTAGATTAGGCGCTCAGCGCGGGAGTTTGCGGTGAGCTCAGGAAACGAGTGCGTACGGGCCTTCCAGAAATACCCCACGAGGTCCCCCTGTGCCCGGTTTCTAGACTCTCGGGCTCAGGAGTCGGTGGCCTTGTTGCCGGGATTTCACGAGTGCGCAGGCGCTCAGATGAGCTCAGCGCGTCGGGGGAGGTGGGGGGCGGGCATGTGCAGCAGGCATTGTGCAGGGGATGAACCGTGCCCCTGGTAAGATTTATAATGGTGGTTTTAGAGTCACTAATAATGTAACGGGCGTCTGTGTATGCCACAGCGATGGCTATAGCGGTCTCGGCTTCCCAGAGGCGGTGCCTGAAGGAAGCTCGAAAGTTAGGGGTGTTATGTGTGGGCTGTGGACAAACGCAGTGGCTCCGTGCTCATCGCAGGCGGCATCCACACAAACGGCATCGGACTTATGTCCGTACCATTCGTGCAGCGCTGCCACGGTGGGGATGCATGTTCCTAGGTAATGGTTTGGCATATACTGAATTGTGAATGTGGGTGGAGAGTGTTCTTAGTGAGGAGGAGGGTGGAGGATGTAGAAGAGGAAAGGCAGGGAGGTTAACCGAAAGAATAATCGGTTTACTACCCTACACGGGGGGGAAAGGAGTGAAGGGATAAAAAAAAAGAAAGAGAAAGGTGAGTAACAGAAAATTGAAGTCACTCTAAAACTGTTCGTTGAAGTCACAGCCTATCGTGCAGGCCAGAAGGTCTTATGTATCGTTTGCAGGGATAGTGATGCCTGGCTGACAGAGTATGTGTCGCCTGGTAGCTGTAGCAGCTAGTGTAATATAATATGCTTCTAAGTGGGCCTCGCGAAGTTAATGTAGGGTGTTATGGACTCCGAGTTCGGGCAGTTTCTCATTTCCAGTGTTTTTTGGTAATTTGAGCTCTGCTTTTGTTGCTTGACAAATTAGGGTTATAGGGGTGCTTTACTGAGGGAATAGGGGTGCTTTACGCGAAGAGTGTCTGCCTCTCTCAGCCCATGTGCGCGTTCAGTCACCATTTTTATGAGTTGCGTGGTGGCTGCGATGGCCTTTTTCAGGCGCTTAATTGTGTCTCCGTTTTTTCCATCCTGTTGAAAGTAGTCTTAGAATGCGGATGGTATGGACCTGGGGCACCCGTCTGCCCTGAATTCGGATTTCTATGGCGGTTTGGCATGTCCGTCTCTTAGGGGTGTTAAGATCGGGGAACACGGTCCTGGGAAGAGTTAGTACCGGACGTGACTCATTCCGAAGCAAAAGATACGACGAGGCCTGGCGCCGGCGGCAGCAGCGGTGGAAGCAGAAATGACCGCCACAGTGTACCGGACGTGACTCATCGCGAAGCAAAAAATGCGGCGCGGGCTGGCGACACCAGCGGCGGAAGCATAGACGACGATGGCGGCGGCGGCGGTAGTGTGGCCGAGTCTGTCCTCGGGCCACCGGACGGTGTGGTGTTACGCAAGGTCAAGCCGAGGCTGCTAATTGAAAGTCGGCTGTGTCCTCGACAGAGGTCCCGTGCTTCGATCATCCGGCGGGGGAGTTCGAGGACGTTCATTCACCTGCGGGGAGACTGCAGGCGACTAGTTTGCCGCGGAGGCAACGCACAGAAGACTTGAAGCAGTGGTCAAGGTGACGCATCTGTGTTTGATGACTCTGTCTTCCCCTTCCCATCGACCGAGCTGCGAGAGAGCGAGAGAGCCCAGCACCGCCTCCTGTCGTGGGTGGTACCACCAGTGCTCCACTTGTGCCCACCTGATTGGTCATCGTTGTCCGAACTTTATTCCCCAATCAGACATCTGGGGAACACGAACCCTATTTAACGGGAGGTTGTTTTGTGATCGGAGCACTCCCATCTCGACTGTAAATACTCGTATGTAAAATAAACCTTCAGTACAGTTTCGTCGATAACGCAGTTCGACTCCGTCCTTCGGAGCCGGGACCTGCGGGCTGAACGAGTCAGTCATCTCCAGGCCCCTTCCGTCTTCAA
The DNA here is from genome assembly GCF_055824585.1 of Amblyomma mixtum. NCBI lineage: Eukaryota > Metazoa > Arthropoda > Arachnida > Ixodida > Ixodidae > Amblyomma > Amblyomma mixtum. The sequence continues at coordinate 18,217,002 of NC_143019.1, forward strand.
CACTGGTGGCAGCGGTAGGATGGACCGTGCGACATCGTGCTTTCTCCACGGGCGAGCGTTTTGGCTTTTACTATGGGATTCGCCAGGCTTTAGATTCAGAGAATAATCTTGACTGGGAATCAGGGGTTTGCCATTTGAGAGGGGTTTTTCTCAAGCATTTTTGAGTTAGCAGAGCCAAAGAGGATAAAGCATTGTCATGGACCTGATGAAAGTGTTCAGGTCGGACTTGCTGTTGATATGCGAGGAACTGTCGGTAGAAGTGCCTAGTAAAATAACCAAAATTGAACTGTGCGAAGTTATTCTTAAACACGTCGAGAATAACGATCAGCTTGCAGATGCATGGAACTTGGTACGGGAGGCTAAAGAAGCACGCAAAGCCCGCGAGAAGGAAGCCTATCGGGAGGCAAAAGCCCGCGAGGAGGTAACCGATCGGGCGGAAAAAGCACGTAAGGAGGAAGCTGATCGGGAGTGGGAAAAAGAAAAGGACCGGCAACGGCAAAAATGGAAGGCTGGAAGTGAGATCAGGGAACTAAAACGATTAGAACTTGAAAACTAAATACGAAAAAAGGGCGGTAGTGTGAAAGCCGGAACTCCTGAAAGAGCAAGCGATGCTTATGAAATAGGTCCGAAGAGATGACCCGCAAAGTCTGTGACCGTAGCCGAGTTGGTAAATCGGGACACCACGAGGGAAGTGGCAGAGAACGTGTGCAACCGGTACGGTGGTCCAAGAAAAGCCGCAGAATCCGAGACCGTGTCCGGAGTAGTAAGATGCAATGCTAAGAGAGAGCATTCAGAGATAGCGTCTAAAAGACACGAGTGCAAGGATTCTCCTCCGAGTGAGGAGTGGCAACGGACACCTTTGTCGGGGCTGTCAAGAGCGGTACCCTTTCAGTAGAGTCGATACAGGCGTCAAACCAACAGGGACGCGAAAGGGCAGATTTTCCTATCAGAAAAAGTTTCCAATTTGAAACAAAGGAAAACCCTTTAGCGAGCAGCAACCGCGATAAGAGCGAGTTGAGGGGTCACTGTGGCATCAGTGACAAAGCCTCGGGAGAGGCTACTTTTGCAATACTAGCGCAAGAAGAATGCTAGGCTTCCGAGGAAAAGGATAGCTGTAAAATCCAGGCTTGCAGAGAAGAGGGCTCAGTTGTCGCTGAGCACTGCAATGTAGAGAATGGCGCGCAGAGCGACAGGCAAGCGGTAGAGGAGAACCCCCAAAGGAATAAGGCGCTGACACTCTGCTGCAAAGCCGAAGAGGCCAGTTTTGATTTGGCGGAACGTATCCGAGATGCGACTGGAAAACTACAGGAAGTTAGTTGTGATCCAGAGACGCACACGGAACAGTCTAGGCGGAGAAAAAGGGCCAAGAGAAAATGGATCAAGTTCGAAGCCCTAAATTCAGTTGCGCGGACAGCTGCTAATGTTAGCAAAGAAAGGAATGCGGTAGAAGCAAAGGTGAAGCTTTCCCGCGTTGCATCTCGTGTCTTGCAGCTGCAATTACTGGCCAGGCGGCACACGCAGGTGGGTCTAAAGCTGACCGCAGTAACACAAAGAGAACAGCGCGTTTTCCGATCAGAACAGGTGCGAAGTGCTTCGAGGGGCATCAGCCTGCGTCCTGACAGAAAGCCAGTACGAAAAAGGGCAAAGCGACCCAAGAGATCAGAAGGCACAAGGTTGCGCGGCACTCAGCGCATGCGAGCGAAGGGGTCGAGCAACGGAAACGACGCGTGCAGGCTTGTTCGGCGGGCGCACTTGACAGGGATTCGTCCCACACCTTCAACACAGAATTCTATAGAAGCGCGCAGGGCGGAAGGGTAGCCGAGCTTCGTGCTTGGGGCGAGAACAAAGAGCAGCTTCTCGCGCTGGCCCCTGCTCGTCAACTCCAGTTGGTTATCGACATTGTAGGCGCTACCAACGTTTTCTTAGAGCTTCAAGGGGGCGCGGCGACGAAAGTAGGAGTCCGGGATGCTTTTTTTTTTCCTGTAGCCTTTTGTTACGAGTTGACAGTAGCACAATCAGTCAGGGCGCGTCTGAAAGACTAATCCTTTCAACGCGGCAGGCGAGCCAGCTTTCACCCCCGCATAGCTAATCGAAGTAGCTATTTTTTTATTCCTCTTTTTTTGTGTGTATAAAATTGGGGAGGGAAAGGCTACTTTTTGAGTTAAAACCATTTGATCGGATGTTACTGTTTTTTTTCCTTATCTTAGACAAAGCATATGGTGCCACTGAGTTGGAAATAATATGTGTCGATTTCCCATGCTACCAAGTGATAACGGCACTCGCAGGCCTGCAGCTCGCGTAGAACTACGCGTATAGAGTCGCGTAGACGTAGCGTTGATTTGTTTACTGACGCCTTACAAAAGGGAGCACCCACTGACGTACACTGAGATGACCTAAGAAAAAAACTCTTTCGGGGGCCTGAGGGATACGCTCGTGTCTCGACCCTTGTTTCGGACCCCTGATTATGGTAGGGAGTTTTTAGTCCAGTGTGACACCAGTTATAGTGGACTGGGTGCTGTATTAGGCCAAGTTAGCGACGACCGCTAAGAACACCCGATTCAGTACGTCAGCCGCAAGCTGACCTGTAGAGAGGAAGCGTACAGCACACCAGAAAAAGAGTGCGCGTGTTTGGCTTGGGCGGCACAGATGTTGTCGGGTTACCAGGGTTACCTGTATGGCGCGAAGTTCGTCTTTGAGTCGGACCATCGTCTCAAACATGCTTATGACAATTTTGTCCCCCCAAAAATGGTCGCTTGCTTAGACGGAGTCTAGCTGTCCAACACTGCAATTTCTCGGTGTGTTACAAGTAGGAAAAACTGCACGGAAATTTTGATCGATTGAGCAGATTGTTGTAAAGAAGGAAATTTAGTAGGACAACCTCTTATGTTTCTTTTCTTTTTCTTTTTGAGCAGTCCGTCTTTGGCGATTTCAAAGGGAATATTTCGCGCTTTCTCGGCACCAAAATTAAGCCAAAATCAAAGCACATTTTAGTAACCTGTTTTGTTAGCGTTGTGGGAAGCCTGGTGGATCTTTGGCAAATTCCGAGCGCTTGCTTGTGGGTCAGTGCTCTGTCTCGTGGAACAGTCCACTGATGCCATTCTTTGTTGAATGTTCGAGCTTGGATGCCCTTTCTGGAAACCAGCCCTTCAACCCGGTTCCAGCCTCATCTCTTCCTGCCCAGCGGTCGTGAACGCTGGCCATTCGAGATCTTTCGGGCCGCGTAGGAGTACCGGACGTGACTGCGGGGAGACAGCAGGCGACTACTTTCCCGCGGAGGCAACGCACAGAAGACTTGCCGCAGTGGTCAAGGTGACGCATCTGTGTTTGATGACTCTGTCTTCCCCTTTTCATCGACCGGGCTGCGAGAGAGCCCAGCATCGCTCCCTGTCGTGGGTGGTACCACCAGTGTTCCACATGTGCCCATCTGATTGGTCATCGTTCTCCGAACTGTATTCCCCAGTCAGGGATCTAGGGAACACGAACCCTTTCTAACGGGATGTTGTTTTGGGATCGGAGCACTCCCATTTCGACTGTAAATACGTAAAATAAACCTGTACAGTTTCTTCGCTAACGCAGTTCGACTCCGTCCTTCGGAGCCGGGACCTGTGGGGCTGAACGAGTCAGTCATCTCCAGGCCCCCTCCGTCTTCAACAGAGTGTATTATGAGTAATTCTGATTTTTCTAGCGAGCACGCTTGTCCGAATCTTGAGGTGAGTTTAGAAATGGTATCTGCTGCCGTTTGCAGCGTGCCCTCAATTTGACCGTCTGATCCGTATGTTGTCCAGGATGTGGTGTCATCGGCGTATAAATTGTAACCAAGATGGGGGATTTTCTGTAATTCTGTAGCCAAGCGGATAAGTGCGATGTTGAACCGAAAAGGGGAAAGCACGGAGCCTTGCGGCGTGCCCACATTGGCAAGTGTGTAGGGTGAGGTGTGGAGATTATCGATGTGAAGCGTGGCTATCCTGCATTGGAGGAAGGCTCTTACGTAGTTCTATACCATAGGACCTGCTTCAGGCATTGCAGTTAACGGATAAGCGTCCGGAAACGGGGCGATGAAGAGGTGGCGGCAAACCTTTGGTGACTACAAGGATCCAGGCCCCCTCTAGTCGCAATGCTCGAAGCAGGAACAACTGTATATGGGCTAGCCTGTCGAAGAGGTAGGTTCTAATGCTCATGGCGTCACGAGCTTGAAGAAAGAGTTCAGAAGGTCAAGGCAGAGAGCAAGTAATTGCAAGTGGCTCAGATGAAGAGGTCTAACACATATTGTAACGGAGAACAGCTGACGTCACTGCAATGTCGTAGCGTGCGGCAGCCGATCGGCCGCACCAAAGAAAGAGCGAAGACTGGTGCAGGACAAGGAATCAGCGTTTATTCGTCTGAAGCTTCTTTTACAAGCAGCGGTTGCTTATCCGCTGCTGCTATCAGTGCGCATGATGGCAAAGTGATGCGTCAAGCACTTGACGCTATCACATTCACGGTGACGTGCAAACTGACTTCCAAAGACAAAGACACTCGTTTTGATTTTTTTTTTCGACAGCAAAAGCAGCACGGGGAACCACTTTGGAAGAAAAAAAATTAAAGCTGAGGATTCTAATGGGTAAGAAGGAATCGTGCGTCATCGCGAACAAGAAAAAGAACGCGGTACATCCGTTATATATATATCAGGCAGCCTCGGAAATTACACGCTGCAGCGCTTTCCGCTACAGCGGGCTCGAATAAGTGTTCCATGCCGCACTGCGCATAGCAACAAGCGATATTCCAGCTAAAACTTCTCTGCGAAAGGAACCGCCGGTTTTTCCAACTGCACATTGACCGAGTTCACTGTTACTAGGGGGTGGCTTCTCTGTGACGTCACGGGTAGCATTGTGGTGTGATATGTATATCTTGCATCAAGCTTTCAAGAGGCAGGTGCCCCTGAATGGTCAAGGTGGTGTCGTACTGGTTTATCGTGGTATAGACAGGCTGACAACCCTTATAAAACTGTCCTTAGTCTGTCTATAGGCTTCGTATACACTCTACTGCCTTCCTATAAATATTTAATTTTGTCTATCCATAGTTGATAGACTGTCTATGCTGGTCAAATGTTTTAGGGGAATCCCCCAAGGTGGAGTAGATTTATAATAAGGGAGTAATTACTCATTGGCATCCACCCAAGCGCAGCCATACGGCTACAAAGGAAAGCTATACAGCTTTCTCAGAAACTTCGTAGTTCAGTTCGAGTTACTGATCAATTCGCTCTCGCCCTACCATAAGCTTGCCGTCCCGGTTAGCTCAATTGGTAGAGCGACTGCTCCGGTGTGGCGGTGGTTCCGGGTTCGAACCCCGGACCAGGACGAATTTTTCTTTAACTACGAAGTTTCTGAGAAAGCTGTATAGCTTTCCTTTGTAGCCGTATGGCTGCGCTTGGGTGGATGCCAATGAGTAATTACTCCCTTATTACAGACTGTCTATGCGCAAAAGTAAACTAAAAGTGTATCTATAGATTGTCTATGGACTGTCTATAGGGTATGTAGGGCCTGTAGTCTATAGAATTTGTCTGCAGACTTTAAAGACAAAAGTCTAAGGACAGTCTATATACTGTCAAAAGAAATTGTTCTAAGGAAATGGCCAAGATGCCGACCAAGTTCAAGCGACTCTTTGCGCAAAAGATCGCCCCATATTAGTTGGATTCTTTCCCCGGTACTGCTGACGTTACTGTAGAAGCAGTAGTAGCACGTTAGTCGCAGCCAAAAACTGAAAGACATGATCGCTATAGAATCAATGGAAACGAGGCACTGGAAACTTCACCTTGTCGACAGTGAGGATGTACTTGCGATCTAAGTTTCTGGCGTGCGGGAATACACGGCTCTACGTGCCGGAGGACGGCGGGAACCGAAATCTGAAATTTGTGGCTTAACTGTTCATGGCTCCTTCCCCTGTTTTGTGCCGTTGCCGGCGTCCTCAAGCCAATTGCCGGGCATCCACCAGCAAAAATGCGCCTAACAGCATATCTAGTCTACGAAACGGAAGTTCTAACCGCTGTTCCACCACCTCGGTGGTGTAGCTTCTTCTTCGAATCTATAAAGTCTAACATATCTTCATTTCTTCGCTGTCTTAAGCCAGCTAACGCTGGATTACTCGTTCTGGACAAGCAAATTTACATCGCGAAGTTATTTATATCAAGTCATTTTTTCACATGTAAGATTTAACCATAACAAATATTGCTGGGTGCTTCACCTAAGGTATTCTGCATTTGTTTTAAATAGGCTTTTTGAGTTAGAAGAACGGTTTTTTCGGCATAACATTGTCAGTGATGTAGCGCATCAGAATAAAGCTAAGATGTGCTAGCTAGTAGGTTGGTTAACTAATACTAAATTCTTAATGCTTTAAATATCACTGTTAATGTCCTTATTTATTGAGAGACAGGTAGCCCACCGTAAGTAATATACATATCAGTTTTTAGAATTACGAAAACGCAGCTACCCTCGGCGCTTGACCACCCGGGGTCGAAATTTCCGGAGCCCTTCACTACGGCGTCCCTCATAGTCTAAGTCGAGTGGGGACGTTAAACCCCCATAAACTAAACTCAACTAAACTAATTTTCAATCACATGATTCAGGTGAGTGGTCCTGTGGCATTGAAGGCGAGCCCCCGCGTGTACGCGGGAAGGGTGAAGTCTGGAAATTGTGCGTTTTCACTGGCTGGAAGATCAAAGCCGCAATGCTCCATTTTTACTTGTCAGGAAGGCACTATGCGCTCTCGTAGATTTCTCTTTCCACGGACACGGTACTCTCATAGTGCTACAATGACAACAACGTGGCCAGCTGCACCCGAACGCAGTTATTATTCGAAAACAGACAGACGAAAAACTACGTCGCAGCAAGCGTAGTTCACCTTTAATAGGCTCTAAATTCATGCTGTTCTACCTTCTATTTACCACGAAACAAAAACCATAGCGACAACAACTACTGCACCTAGTTCTAAGCACCTACTATGTAACAGTGGTGCGGGTGAGGGCCTATCTGTTTGGTCTCATCTTACTGTCAGTCTGTCTGTACGGGCAGGACACTTTAATTTTATTTATTTTTTCTGCGCAAACTAATCTCTGTCAGTCAGTCTAGCCTCTTGTGTGCATGTGGTGTAGACTGGGGCATTTGTTTTCCAATTTTTCAGGCAGCCCCAAACTGTTCAGTGTCAATATGTCTTGGGCTGGGGAATGTTATTTCTATTTCTTTTTATCTACTCACACTACTTTGTCAGTAAGTGGGCTAGTACTAACACTTATAGCACTTTTATCTACTCCTGAGACTACTATCACTCGTCGAGCCCGCTTATAATGACCGCGGTTGTAATGAACGCAATTATTACGAAAGAGTGTGGTGCTACTGTCAAAATATGTATTCGAGCTACGTCACCGCGTCTTCGGTACAACGAATGACCGTGGCATTACAACTCGGTTAGAGCTAAGGAGTAGGCGCCGCGAATTCGGCACCGCAGGCGAGGAACGCGCGTTTCCCACCAGCGTGCAGACAACCCTTATAAAAATGGTCTATAGAATGTCTATAGACTTCTTATATACTCTATTGCCTTCCCAAAGGTATTCACTTTTGTCTATTCAGTCAACAGACTGTCGATAGACAAAAGTACTAAAAGTGTACGGCCATAAATCTATAGATCGTCTATAGGCTGTCTATAGCGTTTGTATTGCCTATAGACTGTTCTCTAGGATTTGTCTTTAGAGAGTCTACAGACTTTATAGACAGCAGTCTATGGACAGTTTATAGACTGTGTAAATTTTTTTTTCTAAGGGCAAAAAGCGTTTTTTAGCTCCTGTGGCACCGTCGCCCCCTTCCAAAACAACGCGTCGACCTCAAAAAAAAAAAAAGAAACAAAAGTACACCATTGTCACTGGCGGCCAATCGGGGCACACCGACGGGCCGCTGTGTCAACTGGTGCATGCCTTGTGCCGGTTGGCCTCAAGTGGAAGCAGAAGCGCGATGCGCGCGTGACAGGGGCAGCGTTGAAAGCGAAACAAACGCACGCGGTCGGTGGTAAACCTATCGCAGCTAGCTGAGAACCTTGTCTGCCAGCCTTGTCTACCAGTCACGTGGTACGCCTAGGTGGCACAGTTGGCCACGTAGCGTGCGTACTGCAACAAGTAGCCCAACTTATGCGCTCCTGCCGGGCGGAAGCAGCGCATATACAAGCCGTGCAAGTGGTACGTTCTGCGCTCACATGCGTTCCACTAGCTTTGTCACTGCGTCCCTACAGCATTGTAGAGGATCAGAGACGCGGATGCAGACTTGCCGCTATAAGTTGAAGAGGCCCAGAGGTTACTTCATTATAGCCGCAGCTTCGTTATAGCCCGTGTATACCGAGGTTTCCAGGAGGAATCGGCAGTCCTTCGTTATATCCATTATTTCTTTATAAAATGTTTCGTTGTAAGGCTCGACTGAAAGTTGCCGCTAACGCTTATATCGTATTTAGTAATATCACGTTTTTAAGGCGAAAGCCTTTAATGCCTCATGGTTGTCGACAGAAGGTTTTTAGCAGCAGTTTGTCAGCAGAGGTGTCACGCTTTTCTAGTCAGACCAGTAAAGAAATCTTTTTGCACGATGGGATTCGAACCAGCAACCTTCCGTTCGGCAGCCGAGCGTGCTAATGGCTACGATACTTCCTACCAACGCATATGCGGTTCTCCAAGTCTAGGACTCTAGAGAGTGTTTGCAGAAAGGCGTCGAATCAGACGGATGCCTCCCAAACGCCCTCCAGTGTCTTCAGCATTTAAGAGTCACAAACAATTGTGTACTTAATTAGCATCTTAACCACACATCAGTGACACAAGCAGCAACACCGTGCTTAAGGCTTTCACCTCACCGCACTTTAGGTCAGCAAAGTGCCCCCCCCCCCCCCCCCCCCCACCCCCCTGAATTTTTAACGAAGTGGCTCGGTGGGCTAGTTGGGTTAAGGCAGTTAGTTTGTAGGAATTATCTCGATGACAAGCAAATGACCACTCTGGAGAGCTTGGAAAGCGCTGTAACTTGCCCTGCATGAAGAAGTAGATATAAATAATATACCTTTTTCGAGAAATAAACGCCACTTTTGCCTGATATCTCATTTTTCAGTTTAAAAGGGGAAGTTCCCTCACTTACAACGAACGCGGTCCCCGTGATCGTTAGGTATGTTATAAGTGGGCTCGACTTACTAAGTTTTAGCTTATCCCTGCTATAACCAGACAAGAAAAGAGGTGTTTTGAGACTGTTAAGTAGTTAATCTCTCCCATAAGAACAGTCTCGTTAGAATGGCCCGTAATAAGAGTCAACAGCTGGGGCTTCCAATATGCTGCAATATTGTTGGTGAATAACACAGAGATGCTATAAAAACGGACGACTCAGCTTTCCTCCCTGTCCCACGGTTGCTTGTGGCGCATCCTCACTTGCTTATATTCGTGTTACGTCATGCGGAAAACACAGAATAGAAAGAAAGGGGGGCGGAATGGTGGCTTTGAGCACAAATCGGTCGCTCGTAGAGAGGTGACAACCGGAACGACACCTGACAAGTAAAAGGATCTGGCCCCGTTCAAGCGTAGGCCAAGCTTTGGATGACACACACAGTAATAACTAACAAGGAAGCGAAGCAGGCCCAACAAGCGACATGGTATTCCGGCCTCGGCACACTACAAAACAAAATAATTGCTTCGAAAAGATACGGTGACAACTTTAAGGAACAAATAAAGAAATAAGGGGAAAGGAGGCAGAGAAAGTGGAGCTCGTAGAGAGTGAGAGCAGAGGAGAATTTTCTTCAGTATTATGCAGACGCATTGTTCTGTGCGTGCATAGAAGCGTACCTAGAAGAGGCAATACATCATACTGGCAAAGCTGCTGGCGGTCTCCACGATGTGCGAACCCGAGCCGCCCGGGAGCATTCGGCGATGTGATAGCGAGGTCCAGGAAGCATAAGACGCAAGGGACGTTATTAGGAGGACGTGTGCACTTATCATGGCTCGTGGGCTTGTCTTCCTGCTTCTCCTCATCGGAATTATGCTTCAGAATGTGGCGCCAGGTGAGGAGGAAACAGAGATACCTCACTCTTATTGTAAGATCTGCGCGGGCAATTGTGAACACAAAAGAAAATCGCTTTCTTGGATGTTGAAGACAACAAGAAAATTACACTGTCCGTTGCATATATAGAAACCATAGCGATCATAGGCCTGAGGCATAGAGCTTGTTTACCTCTCTAGATATTCGGTACTGCAGAAATAGGTAATTTCCCAGCTCACAGCCAAAGAAGATTTTTTGCGCTTTGAAAATCTATATAGTTATGTTGATGCTCACCTAAACTGTATTTTGTTAAAATAAGCCTGCGTTTTTAGCTTTGTTTTCTGCTGTTCGTCTCGAAGTTGCCGCTTTTTGGATTGTGAAAGAGGGCGAGGTCCTTTGTCAAGCAGCTTTTCTCAACTTTTACGAAACGTCGGCAATGAAATTAAGATGACTGAGGCCCGAAGACTGGATGAAGTTATGATGCAATCGTATACGGCGTAGCGTCGAAGGTGTGAAGCAATGGTCATGGCGCTCGTACACGCATTTTGCCTTATGTTCTGCAGCGAACACTTGACGATCGAAATGGCCGCACTCACAGCTGTTCCCCGCCCTCGGAAAAATGTATTAATGATAATGCACAGCAATGTAATTAAGTATGCTTCCTTCTGACGGTGTAGGTCTCAGTCTTGGCATATGGTTCTATCTTGGTTCTACAGACTTGTTTTAGAAATTTGAGGAAATTAGCGATAAAAAAAAAGATTACTATATTCAAAACTGCCATACTTGAGACAGTGTTTTATGTGTTTCAATTCGTCATATGTATTACTAGGAAAGTCGGTATATACTTCTTTAGCACATATATGTGTTTATCTAATAAGGGAGTAATTACTCATTGGCATCCACCCGAGCGCAGCCATACGGCTACAAAGGCTACGGCATACGGCCTTATTACAAATCTACTCCACCTTGGGGGATTCCCCTAAACATTCGACCATGTGTTTGTCTAGTGTGCTATTTTAAGAAAAGTGTTCCGTATGGTCGTGGAGAAAATATTCATGAAAATAGCTTCCCCTGACAGCTAAGGTGCTTTCGAAAATTCTCCTAGGAAGTGGTAATTCCATTAGGCTAAACGGTCGAAATATACCTGACATGCTTTTTCTTACATTTACTTTAAGAACGCGAAATATATTCACCGTTTATTATATATTTCGGTTCGTGCGTCATTTTTAATTTGCGAAATAGCGCTGTGCGCGAAAACGCTGCCTCCGCACACGACGTCATTCTTAATTTCTTTTCCTCCCAAGCCATTAGCGTTTTAACGGAACGTAATTGACTATCTTCCTACTGAATAATGCGTGCATAATATATAAAATATGGAAGGAAACTAAGAATCTCAAATGTTTAGGCAGTCTAATATCATGAAAGATAGGTTACAGAAATTCGAGATTCCAGGCGCCGGCGACCTGAGTGTGTAGTTAGCTGCAATGAGTTAAGAACAGCAGTAGGGCAAATATCTCTGAGGTAATTGTTTTCAAATGAAAGAAATATCTTGTTCAGATAACTTTCGATTTTGGTAGTACCATTAGTTGGCAAGGGTTATACTCCGTTTCATGCATAGCAGGAAACGCTACCGAAGCTAGCGCGCCTGTTCGCGCAGGATAAGTCCGCGACCAAAAAGTAGCTCGCCGTACAGCCACAGTAACCACAGACGTATTTCGTGCGGCAAATCCCAGGTACAGTGAATGGCAGCCTCCTACAGTTCGTTGTACATTTGCCATCTTTTCGTCCTGCGACTCACTGAGACTTCTAGAAGTAGGAATGACGAGGTGATATTTTACGCGGCTTGAAGGGCGAATCGTCCTTACTCCCTATGCGCCTAAAAAGTAGTCCCACACTCGGCTCTTCAACGCGTGTTTAGAGAAGCTATCAGATATCTCGATTGCTGGGAGTTGGGGATAAAAGTTAATGAATAATGCCTTAAGAACCTGTGGCATACTGATGACGTTGCCTTACTAAGTAACTTAGAGGAGGGATTGCAAAGCATGATCGAGGATCTAGAGAGGCAAAGCAGGAAAGTGGATCTAAAAATTAATGTGCAGAAAAAATCAAGAGTCTCGGTAGGCAATGGGAGTTTATGATAGCCAGCGAAACGCGAAAAAGGTAAGGGAAAACATCAGCTTAAAAAAGGTAGCAACCATAGATCCTGACGATGAGGGGGAAATAACAAGGACAGTAAGAATGTTGCGGAGTGAAATGGCATGGTACTCTCAAATTATGAATGCCCGTTTGCCATTATCCCTCAAAAGGAAAGGATATAAAAGTGTATCTTACCAGTACTCACCTACGGGGCGGAAACTTGGAGGCTAATGAAAAGGGTTGAATTTAAAATAAGGACAGCGCAGAGAACTATGAAACGAAAAATGCTAGGTGTAGTGCTAAGAGACAGAAAGAGAGCTGAGTTTATCAGGGAACAAACGCTTGTTAATGACATCCTAGTCACAATCAAGAAGAAATGGGCATGAACACGGCATGTGATGCGTATGAAAGATAACCGATGGTCGTTAGGGTTAACAGCTCGATTTCAAGAGAAGGCAAGCGTAGCAAGGGGTGTCATAGGGTCAGACAGGAGGGTGAGATTAGAGAGTTTGATGAGATAAGGTGCCCGCAGCTGGCACAGCGCAGGTCAACTGGAGGGATATGAGAGAGATCTTTGTCCTGCAGTGGATGTCGTTATGGGACATCATCAGCATGACTGTGTCCACTGCAGGACAAAGGGACACTCCCATATCTCTCCAATTAACCCCAACTTTTGTCAACTGCGGCCATCGTATCCCCGCAAACTTCTTACTCGCATCCGCACACCTAATTTTTGCCGCCACCGGCTACGCCTGCCTTGTCTTGGAATCCACTCCGTTACCCTTAATGACCAGGGGTTACCTTGCCTTCGCATTACATGCCCTGCCCAAGTCCTCTTGATTTCGACTAGGATGTTATGATGGCAATTTCAGTCATTGTTATACAGAAGCACAAATGACCTTCCCCGGTTGCTCCGTGGCTATAGCGTTAGGCTGTGGAGATCCAATGTCGCGGTATCGAATGCCGGCCGCGGGGGCTGCTTTTTGATGACGAAATGAAAAAAAAGCGCCTGTGTGCTGTGCGATGACAGTACACATTTAAGGATGTCCAGGTGGTCTCAAATAATCCGAGGCCCTCCACTACAGCGTCCCTAATAGCCTACGTTCACTTCGGGACGTTAAAGTCCCCATTCCGCTATAAGGACGTACAATTGTTCTGACGTTCAATACATCGAGTCATTAAAAAAAAGTATAAAAGGAAGCTGTCAAGTAGTTTGAAGTTCTCATAACTGTGCTGACTCACCTTGTATGAGCAAAGCGATGAGAAGGAATCTCGGCACCTTCCGTGGCGGTTGCTGTGTGGTCTAAACTCCGCAAATGAACGGGGAAGAGGGAGAGATGTAAAAATACGCTTCACATAAAAAATGCCAAATTTATAACCATACCTCGGCTAGAAGGTAAACAGTGATGGTAAGGAATGTTCCTTGAGGTCATGATTTCCGTTCTTTTTAATACAGACACCGAAGACCTAAAGTATTTTCAAAGGGTCAAGCCAATTTCGCCCGTTTGTCAGAAGGTTGGTTCTATGAACGTCATTACGTGTGCTCAGCATGCGCAACATACGCGTGACAGACCGGCGTAGAGAGAAGCTCCTCCGAAAATAATTGACTTCTCCGAACCACCAGAGCATACAAATCAAAATAGCGCTCATGGTTCCCTTCAGCAATCTACAGAACGCGCCGGTCCGAACGTCGAGCCTCGCATCCAGGAAGTGAACAAGTGGCGGTATCAATCACGGGACATTGCATCCCCTCGTTCCAATGACGGCCATCGCACGCTTCCGGTGGGCTTCCTACAACGCCCAATATGTCACTGTTGGAATGAGGCTGATGCCAGAACGATTGCCACCGAGTGTACACGATGCAGCTGGCATTTCAAAAATATCCGGCCATTTTGCTCTCTCCGCTCACTCTGAGGTGGAGTGCTACATGCAATTCTCCGAACTCATTCAACGCAGGTGCTGAATACTCACTTCTACGGCATATGACATTCTTGGCACAATTATTTCTTACTACTGCTATTTTATTTACAATCTTTTATGTCCGTTTTGCCATGCACCATGTGAGACAAGCAAATCGTGCTTCCGTGCGTACACAGCCGTCAGCCTCCGGCGGCCTGTAAGGCCGACTTCTGATAATCATTGCGCGGACAGTTTCCTTTAAACCAGGTGTTAGCTAGCAGGGTCACCTGAAGTTGCAACGAAACAGTAGCAGTCAATGTAAATTCATCGATGGCCAGAGAAAAAGCACGTATACATTCAAAGGTTGCTGGCCGCCACGACAGTGGCGTCATCTTCCGTGCCCATAGGAATCTACATTTTGTTTCTATAGCGCATAGCTCAAAACACAGATGGCGCCACACACACAACCAGGGGCTTTAAATCAAGCTAGATCAGGCTAGGGAATCTAGATAAAGCGTGAGAGAAGCGCGAGGAGCAATAACTTAAAATATGCAGCAGAAATCAAGTCACTGAATAGCCTTCGATAAGACCTTTCGAACGGTACACACCGATATGCCCTGACTGCTGAAATTATGGCACGTGATGAACGGGGGAAGTATGGTTTCTACCATAACTTCGTTTTTGTCAGCAAACACGACTGCGCAGAATACCGACCGTAAAATGCAGCCTGCGCTAAAGGCTCCACAGTTCGTACACGCTTGTTACGAGGTTGTTGCAGTTCTCATTTTCACGGAGCTTTCCTTCTCTACCATCAACTTGATCCAGGGCTCGCAGGACTGTGGGGACACCAGTGGATGCCAGGATACAAACTACGGGTGATGCTGGCCTGCTCAGGTATCCAGTTCGTGCCCCGCTCCGGCTGGGGTGCACGTCCACCCAAGAACCAGGAACCGCTGAAAGTTCAACCCGTGCCGCGGTTCTTCGTGCACCACACGTTAGGACCGGAGTGCTTCAACTACAGGACGTGCTCGGAGAGAATGCGGCACTGGCAGAATTTCCACATGGACACAAGAGGTTTGCATGCAATGGCCTTCTTGCGCGGGGCGCCTCTCACCTGTTCAACAGGGAGACGTCATCATGAAACATTCTAAGAGCTCTCTATCTGAAACTCTCTAGTAACTCCAAACAGAGCGCATGTGTTTGGGAAAGATCAAATAATCGCTGGCTGTGAGTACGAAATGAATAAGTTCCTGCATGGGAATGTTCAAGATGCAGTGAGGAATGTGTCTTCGCTGTGGTAAAGGAGCATGTGTCTCAGAAGGTACCTCAATGACGTCAATACAGTGTGAAGGCTTGAACATCTTCTGAGCTATGAGAACTTACCATTGCCGCATATTCACTGTCAGCCAGTGAGCATGCGCCGTTTTGGATCTCTGAGAATAAGAGTCGGCAGCCTAGGCGAAAAGTACGGAGCGGTGGCGGCTTCTTCGCTGTGTATGTTTAAAAGTCTAGGAGTTTTTGCAGTGACATTTCTCTTCTTCCAGGTTAAACGTGGCCGGTGCCGCGGTATGTCGCAAAATTGTTAGCCTGCGTCCTGGGCACAATGTTGCCGACTTGGGGCTGAGCCGCAGGGGACATATGGGCTGGGCAGTTGACACTCTTAGATTGAGTGCCATCTGCAGACATGTGGTCCAGGAGGGCTACTATAATTCCCTAAAAGACTATAGTCGGATACAATTCAAGAAGAAGCGCCTTTTCCCCGCCAAAGGGCCCCTTTCCAGCCTATGGCGTCGGCCGATTCTCACGAACGTGCTATCGTGACAATACAGGGAGTGGCAGATGAAAGGGGACAGTCTCCTCTCTGCAGTGTCATGCCACTCCCTGTTTTGTAATATTCCCGCTAGAAGGTTCATGAGAATTGCCTGGAAGGGGGCCCTCTGACAGGGAAAAGCCGCGTTTTTCTTGACTTGTATCCAACTATATCTACATCGTGACATCAGCGACAGTTACGCTTTTCCCACGGACTAATCGTTCGTCGCGACGACAAAGTGCTGCTTTCACTCCCATTTGGCTCTTCCTTCGCTCGCAGCAAAAATGCATAAAAAATGAGTAAAAACAGCAACAAAGAATTTCATCTCGCGTGTCTTTGACAATCCAGGCTGGGACGACCTCGGCTACAGCTTCCTCATCGGGGGCGACGGCCGGGTGTACGTCGCCCGGGGCTGGGACCGCACCGGCGCACACACCAAGGGGCACAACAGCGATGCCCTGGCGGCGTCCTTCATCGGCGACTTCTCGCGGCACCTGCCGACTCCGAGGGCGGCGTGGGCCCTGAAGAGGCTTCTGGACTGCGGAGTCGCCCTGGTACGGTACAGCGAAGTGTTTACTCGGGCCATTCAGTTACGATGCATGCGTACAGGGCAGAGGAGCGTGAGGAAGGTAGCTTGAGGTGGGATTTATGAAAATGCAGATTTGGGTCGATGATGTTATGGAACTAAAGCGGAGAGGGAAGCAGGAGTTCTTTGGTTTATTGGGGTTAACATGCCAAAGCAACTCAGGCTATGAAGGACGCCGTAGTGAAGGGCTCCGGAGATTTCGACCACCCGCGGATCTTTAACAGGCACGTTCGAGTCAGAATGACCCGTAATCAATTGACCGTTTCCCAAGTGACTGAGTGCTGGACGAGATGCCCTGTATCCATAATATATTTAATCCAACTTTCGGTGGCATAAGCGATGCATGAGGTTAATATTACACGACCCAATGTGCACTCATCTTCCGCTTTCGTCAGTATCCTAATCACTTTCGTCAGTGCTCATTTTAACATTCGCTTACGCGCCTGCTATCTACCGAGGTATACGTGAAACATGACGCCCACGCCGTTGCACTGGCTGTGGAAAGTATTAGCGGTGCACAGTTGAGGATATCTGTTTGCGCAGTAATATCCAGATTCCGACCAAAATGCATGACCGAGTAATCAAAGTGCTACTTGTATACAGAGTCAAAGAAAGAGCTTAGATCAACGTGTTACGTGCTTATTGCCACATGTTCAAAAATATAGTATTTTGTAACAGGACATCTATACTAATCTTCAGGCGACGAAGTTTCTTCTTTATAGACGAATAAATTTCCCCCATGCAAAGTTCTCGAGGACAGACTGTACAGAGGGCAAAACACATGCCTAGAACAAACAAACTGTGTGTTCCGGAGCTCCCAAAGCCGCTGCGACCAAGAAGGCAAAAAATGGCGATGAAATTTTATGAGTTTAACTGCACATGTTTACATCGAGACCATTTTTAACCAAGTCTTATCGCTAGTTATCGTGTTTTACGCCGGAAACACGCTCAGAGCGTGTTCTAAACAATGCGTTTTGCCCTCTGTACATAATTTCTTGTTTTTTGTTTTTCTCGCCATTGCAGAATAGATCTTTTCCTTTGATTCCGAACGTTACCGTTCTGACGGTTTCTTGTAGCCCGCCTGCTACACGCAACGAGAGAAAGACTCTAAACAGAAGGTCTAAGAAACAAATGTTATATAAACAAAGGCGCTTAAAACGCGACACGATGAACCGACCTTTTTGCAAATACTTGTCGGCATGGTCTTCAGCGAGAACGCATGGCGACAAAATGTTTACAAACATTCTATGCTCATTACAACATAGGCCAGTTTCCAACTGCCAACTGTTCAGAGCAGCGTTTTCAAAGAACGACAAGAAAAACCTGAGCTGCGCTCTAGTGGAAGCTCATTGTTCCTACGAAGGCCAGCGAGACATTGTTTCCTTGAATGAGAGGGAGTCCGCAGCTAAGATGAAAACACGTGCAGCGAAAAAACAAATCACAAAATTTTTCGCCGCACATGCAAAAACACTTGCGGCCCAACTACTCAACCAATTGTGTTCTCACCGACGTGGTCGCTTAATCGATGGGCTACAGCTGTGTGCTCAGTGACGACAAAACAGAAAAAGGCAATAAGTAATGCACTCTATTCGCATGACGTTTTTTTGAAAAGAGTGGGTAAGCGGGCAAGGCGTGTATGAAAACCAGATATATGAACTTAATGCTACTAAAAATTTGAAGAAAAAAAAAGAACATGAAAAGCTAGATGCAGGAAAGAACGGAAATCAAGGATCTCAGTTTGAGCCTACGAAGAGAATGTACGCAGATGAGGTATGCAAGCTAAGGCAAAGTGTTCGACACGTTAACTACGTCGTGTATCTCCAGCGTTTTATGCAGCATATCATGGAGGAAGGAAAACTAAGGAGAGGCCCTTCGTATTTCCAATGCATTGACGAGAATGTGGCGGAAGTGACGTCAAAATTTAGGCTTAAAAAGTCGGGCCACTAGCAACGTTGTCGTTGTTGCTAAGAAAACTCGGGCCACTAGCAACGGCGTACGGCGTCGTTAGCGTCGTTGTTGCTAGGGGCCCGAGTGTTTCTCGGTGGCGGTGGACGGGCTTTCGGCACGGTGTGTTCGGCCTTGCGTGTTAAAGTCTACATGCCTGGCGTCGTGACGTTACGCACGCATCTAGGATTACTTTTAAATGCAGCAAATAACCGCTCATTTGATATTTTGTTCGTCAAACTTGGTGTCGTTACGCGGAGCGATCGATGCATTGAAATGAATCTCGTGAAAAGGTGGCACTCCGGAACCGCGCTTCGACACGCGAAGAAGCGTTGTTTTGATCTGCGAACCTCACCAAACAGCACAGAAACATGAAGCCGCTCTCGGCGATGCTAACCTGCGTTTCGAAGGCCACACGGCGGGTGTGCGGTAGCCCGAGGAGGATGGCGCGCAATGTCGTCTTTCTTCCCCTGGCGTCGGAAAAGGTTCACCGCATCTATGCGCCGGTCTGTGTCTAGGTGCGTGTTTGCGGGGAGGGAGGTGTAAGACTGTAGCGGCGAGCGGCGCGTTTTTTTTTTTTTTTATAACTTCCTTTTACGAAGCGCTTGCGAGCCGCGCGCGGTCACCGTCCCGTAGCTCGGTGGAGAAAGAAGATAGTGAGGAGAGCCGAGCCAACTTCCGGTTGCGGGGCGGCTTCACAAAAAGTGACGTCAGGGCCTCTCCTTAGTTCTTTCCGACAGACTCATTTCTTTGCCACTCATTTCATTGCCACTCTTTTTCCTTTTTTCCCCTTTGTTCCCCTCCCCAAGTGTAGGGTAGCCAACTGGGCATCGCCTGGTTAACCTCCCTGCCTTTCCGTCCTTTTCTCTCTCTCTCTTCCTCCATGCAGCATATTCATGCTCTGCGGCCAAGAACACTGACTCGTGTGATGACGCCGTGGGTATAGCCATGGGACCGCTCAGATTTTGCTGAAAAAGCGAAAACATATAGATGGATGGGTGGATGGATGCACAGATGGCCGTAGATGCATGAATGGATTGATGGGAGCATTTGAAACGCGGTGGTGACATTTTTCACCGTGCTCGGCTTTTTGTATTCACATTTATTTAAGCTATCCGTCAAACTTCACTGTACATCTACACAATTCACCAAGTCTTCTTTAAATTTAATTTTTAATCCTGATGTCCTAGCCTTACGTCACCACCTTGCTTTTGAGCCACTAATCTTCCAATCGCTTTTTTGCTAACTTCTACCCTAGATTTACTCACGCGACCTTTGTTATCTCTGAAACAAAGGGACTCAGGGAGAGGGAATGTGCCTGCATCGACATCTGGATGGATATTGACACATAGTATAAGATGTGCCACGTGTCAGTTTGCTATTGCCATCTGTTGGCGGTTCCAAGAAGTTTGCTTTGCCAGAGCGTGGCCTCGGCCGGAGGCTCACTGGTGGGTCACGGCGCAACGATGAAAATTTAAGTGTGCATCACCGGTGGGTCACGAGGCACAGGAATTAGGCTACGAAAATTGCTGCTGCAGTGAGCGTGTTAAAGCTGAGTGAAAAGAAGAAAAATTAGAGCAGGCGAGTAAGTTTTGTAATTTAAAAATCTTAATGTCGAAAATGTAGGAGACGATCTGTAATGCAAAAAAAAATAAGAAAATAGTGAGGCCAAGAAATACTCAGTAAGAAATATATTTGTGCTGGCTGTATTATTTGCATCTACTGCGCCCGAGCATTATTATCGCTCTAAAACGAACGACTGTAGGCTGCTCATGACTGCTCGTGGCTAGCAATTGTTCTGGATTTACAAATCTGGCAATTCAGAGCCCGACAAAGGAACATTGCCTACTCAGTTCTTCTCGAGGCCAGCAAGATGAGTGTCCCGCGAGTACCAACAAAGAAATCTTTGTCAGCGAGTAGGCTCACAGCAATAAAACAACCTTACAACGCTCATCATATGCGAGACAATGCAGAAATATTTTTTGAAATGAACGTTGCCTCTTTGCATGCAAAAAAAGAGGCGATCGATCATTTGCGGAAAACACATTGTCTAGATGTAGACAGCTCCTGGGCACCGATTTTAGCGATGTGGCGGATATGCTTTATTAAAGTGTGCATTGAAAGACTGCTTTCCTGGCTCCTCTGCCGGCTGGTTTAGACCGTAAAATAACACAAATCACAAAAAGGGGCCGCGTTCTAACGCTGCGTACTAAACTGAAGAAATTGCCCAGGGGGCGAAACTGGCATATCCGCGAAGTACCGTTTCATAACTGTCTAGAGATCCAATTTCTATGCTGTGAACTACACTTGGATTGGACGTCGAAATTACGTACGAGAAGGCTGTGAGAGCGCAAAGTGGCTTAAGAGCTTTTTAGTGAATGATTTCTCCATCATTCCAATGGACACTGGAACTCTCTTGGACATCCTATGGACGTCCTCAACGTCCACAGGACGTTCAAGGAAGCTTCAGTGCCGATTGGGATCGACATCTCAACTATAATCATTATCGACCATCCTTACAACGTTTTTCGCGAGCGGTTCACCAAAAATACCATTCCCTGTAGTGCGTAACATGAGCGTCAGCCGCCGAGTATAGAGATGCCCTTTGCTTCTCCTCTTCCTCTGCTGCCCTCCTGCTCCGCTTCTCCGTCTGTTCTCGTTCGATGGTTCGAGAAATTAGCGCTAGGGGCGCTACGGGCACCATGCATTAAGTGCATCTTCTGAGAATTTCTAGTGAATTCACCCGAACAAAATGTACTTTACAGCCAAAACATACCACGGAGCTGAATCAGAATGCAACGCTTTTAAACATTTCTTTATACCGCCATAAAATACCGGTTTGCGCGAATGTCCGTTACTAAATCTGTTTTTGCAGTGGAATGCGTCAAAAATTACCGTTTACACTCACTTCGCACAGCACGCAGACGTTTTTGTATTTCGCCTCCATCGGAATACAGCCGCCGCGGCCGGGATAAATAACCTTAGTGCTTGCCAAACTTGAACTAAACGTTTCGAGGAGGGCAAAAATAAAGACGGAAAAATTGATTGTCGTTATTTATCCCCACAAGAAAGCCAGCTCAAACCATGCAAGCTTATGACATATTTTACCTTGACAGTATATAGAGAAGTGACATTTTTGACTCGATATATTTGATGGTGACGCTCACGTTCTATTTTTAACCGTCTTTCTGATTTTTTTTCTAATTCCTTAATAGCTTGATCCGCTTTTCAGCGGAACAGTTGATAATTAGCGGTCGACATTGTTTTGCGTGTCCCCCCCCCCCCCCCCCCCCCGTCTCCCAATGGCTGTTCGCTTTGTGCAGCATGAATTTCACCAGCCTCCACGAAGCAAAGAGTGTATACAGACTCGGACAGCAGCGGCAAATACCCACCGTGCCGCTACACTTCGCGTGTTTCGCACTGAGTGAAGCAGAAACTGCGCCTGCCTTTTGTTCGAAGGAGTAGACAAAATGGAGGTTTCAAAACAGCCGCTTTTAACTTGGGGGAACCACAGCGCTGCCTTCGATCGTGTAGTTTTGACTTTTCCCGCATAGAGGCGCCACGAGTCCACGAATTGCTCTCAGCGCGCCTAACCATATGACCTGCAATAAAGTAACAAAAAAAAATTGAGATATGTACCGTGGCCGGGAGACAGTGTGAAATGCTTTCCAAGTGCAGCATAGCGCGGTCTAAGATGAGTCAGCATTTCCCACGCTCTTCGATGTGGCGCCGGCAATCTTGTTATCAGCGTGTTCAATATTACATCAAGAAGAGGGGCCATATCTGCATAAGCAAGCCATCTGTGTCGTTGTCAGATGAAGAGATTAGTTTTCTTAGTGGGTCTTTGTCAGCGTTGTAATCATTGCTTCTGTCCTTTTGGCACGTGTGTCTTTGTTAAACTCCGTCTTTTAGCGCCAGCACGCTTTTTGCGTAAACCATATTCTACAACCAACTAGCTCAAATCAAAGTCTTTCTATATGAAGGCTTCGCGGTACAAACAGGCATAGGGGTGAGTGAAACCGTGTTACATGAACCGCCTTTTGCAGTGATGCTCTTAGTGCGAAAGCGATACTTAACACGGTCCCAGCCAAGAATCATCTGCGAAGCCCCGGAATAACTCGGGTAAAGTTCGGGTTAGCTCGGAGGAGCATTGCGCAAGCTGCAGCCAATGGGAATCTGCTCGGGAAAGTTCGGAGGAGCGTCGCGTCAGCTGTAGCCATAGGGAGAGTGACCTTCAGGGTGACTTTGACCAAAGCTAGCATAGCAATAGCCCATGCAGAAAATTTCGCACGTCTACGCCGTTTAAAAACTTTACCAACTTTTTTTTTTAGTATTAAGCTTCTTGATTTCGACGGCGTTGTATGCTTGTGTGCTCTATGCCCTTTTTGTGCCACTTCACGTTTTCCCATTTCTACTCGCCGTCCTGGCAAAGAGGCTGCGGCGTTGTTCTGCTGAAAGAGAAGTCTAGGAAATGGCTATCGTTTTAAAAGGCTATCGTAGAAGTAGCTATTGTATTTGTCGTCGCAGGTGCGAGGGAAGTTATGGCCGAGATGTTCTGCCAATTGTGTTTTGTCTATTCTGGTCACATAATGAACTACAGCTGGGCTCAGAGAAACCTGAACGAAAAAGTTGAAAAGTAGCCCATCTGATCCACATTAGCGCTCAGCAAAGAAACGACAGGAAAGTAAGGCAGGCGAGAAAACAAGAAGCTTTAGATTAACGGCAATTTAAAGTTTAAATATGAACATGAAAACATGGAGGTGGACTAGAACGCTGATCAACGCCCTTACTGTCTGCCTTAGCCTTGAGAGAATGCTCGCTGAGGGAACAGAACCTGAAATTATAAACCTGACTTAGCAGTAGTAGCACATGCCACAGCGGAACTGAACAGTATACAAACGCGATAACGCAAGGCGTTAATTTTCATATATCCAGAAAGCCATTCTCTACTTTACATTCATCGATCCCTCGGGGTCCTCATAGCCTTCGTGGCACAGTGGCGCAGCGGTTAAGCGATGCGCCACTGCCCTACGATGGCAGGTGCTCCTAGCTGCGGGCCTTGTGCGGCCCAAGTTGCTCCTCCCGAGTGACCAATCATTAATTTGACTGCCACCTGCCGCAGGGATCAGTTTGCTCACTGTCCGGTGGGCAGGTTGCGATGACACCGCAAGGTCACGTGATCTGGGTGGCCCATTAGCCTCATAGGTTGCTCTCTGCGTACCGCCTGCCATAGTCACGCTCGTGGTTTTTCGCTCAGAAAGTCGACAACGCCGACGGCGGATTTTCTGCGTGACGGGGCCTTTAACTATATCTAGTTAAAATTTGTGAAGTAAATTCAATCTATGTCAGTCAGTACCTCTCTGTTTAGAATACAGATATCTCTCTAACACGAGAACCCGCCCTGCTCTGATTGCAACCACTACCTCGGTTTGCCTTCACTGTCTTACCCTAAACGAACTGGAATATATCTGTCACTTTTTGCAGGGCAAGATCAGTCCGAACTACACACTGCATGGCCACCGGGACGCCAACTGTAGGACGTGCCCAGGGGACACCCTGTACGCGTACATTCAGCGGTGGAAGCACTTTGGCGGGAGGCTGCAGAAGTACATCTGCGAGACGCCCTCTACCACGCGGGCTCCCATGTCCAGGAGTGGAAGCGCTGCTCCTTAGAACGCCCGTGTTCCTGCTCTGCGAAACTAGCATTTCTCTCAGGCTGCCTTATTTAATGAATCTATTGGTACAGAGTTAGTTAGTTAGTTAGGTACACTAACTAACACTAACTAACTGCAATTGTTATCACGCCTGGCCCAGACGAAGACAAGTCCTCTTGTCGAAACGTTGGCTCAAGCAACCTGAGGTTTTCCCCTCCCTTGTTCATTTTGTGATCGCCAAGGACCATCTACCACACCCTCTCTCTACCACTAACTAGGTACAACTAACTAACTATTGGTACAGAACCCCTGTGAAATGGAACAACAGCCAGTGAGCGGCGCGGCAGTCCCTATCTTCACCCTACAGCAATGAACATCTACGCAAACACAACCCCTCGGCTACGAAAGGAAATGCCCAGTTTTCTAAAAAATTTAGTCGAAACCGAACTCGCTCTTGATTACACGTCGATGAGGAGGCAACAAAGGCGTGATAACGATTGCAGTCGAGCTAGTTACTACTTTCATGAAGGGACACCTCTGCAGCAGCGTTTCTACAGGGCGAAAGGCACAAGCAGGAGCGAGGGAGATCACTTTGTCAAAATGTACGATTATCTACCCATCTAGCTTTTGTCTGAAAACAAAAATGAAATTTTGGTAACAAGCATGGTCTCCAACATTACTTGCCCTTACTACTGTACATAGGTTGTGCAACTTCGATGAAAACGGAATAAAAAATAAACATTTGAGAGCTTCTGATACTACTATGTTTTTGCATGAGACTCGCACCAGTACCCATAGGGAGCGCGCCATTGTTTATTTATTTATTTATTTATTGAATTCTGCGGACATGCTGTATGTCCAAGCAGGAGAGGGAAATACATACAGGAGGGAAAAGCAAAACAGGTGCGATAGTAACGAACGATATAAATACAACAAAACAAGCAAAGCAAAAGTACAATTGAGAACGCGGTTACAGCACAGCTACTAAACCAGCAGTGAAAATCAAGAATGATTACAAAACAACGGAGAGTTCTCCGGTAGAGCATTCCACTGAGAAACTGTTCTCGGAAAAAAAGAAAACTTGTAGGCATCTGTGCGTGCAAAAATAGGTTTCAGGCTAAGGGCATGCTTATGGCGCGAGGCTCGTGTGGAATCATTAACGATGTAATTTTCAGGTCGGATACCAAGTCGAGAAAAGTATAATGAATGAATGAAGTTGAGTTAACTGTGACGAGCACCAGTGCGCATAGTGACATTGACTATTTTACTATCGGTTATTTTTAGGGGTGTGCGAATATCAGACTTTTCGAATACGAATCGAATACGAATACTTGGTTCCGAATATCGAATCGAATATCGAATAATCAAGGACAGACGCATTTAACCACTACAAAACATTTATTTGAGCTCCCAAGAACATCACAGTTCAGCTATCAGGGATTAAATGAGCACAAAAGGTGTGTGTGGCTACACGAAAAGTATCAAAGTCTCGAACATTGTTCTTAGAAGACTGGAAATATCAGAGAAGATGGCTAGTACACAGCATTGATCAAGGCTAGCTTGCCATAAGCGTAAAAGCGCGTTGCTGGGATGAACATAAAAGGTTGTCGTGAAGGAAAACCGGCTGCTCCACATGGTCAGGCAGAAGTAGTTCCCTTCTAGCTGGAACGACTTCTCCAGCCACAGAAAATGCCCTTTCATTTGGCACTGAACTGGCTCGTATTGCGAGGTATTTCGTGCACAGCTCTGACTATACCAGCTTCGCAGGTATAGCCACAAAGAAGCTCACCAGTGCAGTCAGCTACTGCATGGCCCAACGTTACGCATTGTTAGCATTGCTGTGGGCGCCGCCATGTTGTTATGTCTCTGTCGATAGGACTTGCGGACCGAAATGAACGCCGGTGCTCGCAATAGAATATTCGGCTAGATACGAATATTCGCGTCGGGTCGAATATTCGAAACAACATGAATACTTGGACTTCGAATCGAATACGAATACTAAAAATTTAATATTCGAGTTATATTCGAAAATTTCGAATATTCGCACACCCCTAGTTATTTTACTATCAACAGTTACTACCGGCCTTAGGTAAATGTATTTCCTTGCCACTTCCAGTGCTTCGCTGCCTGTCGTAAACTGCGACTCCCTTTCGAGACTTTTGAACAGTACTCCAGATTTCTGTTCATTATTACATCTACCATTCTGCTTTGCCTGCCCAGGTCCTAGATCATGCTTTTCAACTCGTCCTCTGAATTATTTAGCTAGGAAATGTCACTAGCAAATCTGAAATTACCATTAGGCATTCACCATTAGGATTTGTTGCTAGCTCTTCACAATCCAGTTCTGTGGGTACCTCCTGCAAGCACGCGGTGAATATTACTGGATAGGTGATGGCTACCTGCCTGGCACAATTCGTGATTGATTTCTTATCATTTTCTGTACGGAGGACTATGATGGCTGAGCGCCAGCTATAGATGTTTTCCAGTACCTTGACATGTGTGTCTTATAAGCACTGTTGCTAGCGCCTTTACAACTTTTACCGGCATACACAATTTGCTGGCCGTTTGTAAGCACCGAAAGTACGAAGTCGAGGAAATTCAAAGTGAGATAAGGGGCACTACATGTTTCTTCTCCGGGACTTTATTTTTCTTGTCGTAGGTCAACGACATTGTGACGGACACGCAGATTAAACTTAGACTGTTCGCCGACGGTTGCATAACTTACACTGAGGGTCATGCATTATGGGGCAAAACTTGACTAAATTACTGCTTTAATAAATAGATGATTGGTATAATGTGTGGCAAATGTCGTTTACTGAAAGAAAAACTTGCTTTACCGAATCATACAGACGCCAACCATTATAGTTTGGTTATTCTGGACGAGGAAACTCGCTTAGACGTGTAGATGAATACAGGTGCGCTGGAGTATCTATTATTTCAATCCTGAACTGGAGGTCATAGACCATGCTTATTAACGGTAAAGCTGATGAGTACTTCAGGAATAAGTTAAAATTTAGTTCAAATGAAACAAAGTTAACAGCCTACAAAACATTGGTGCGCCCATTGTTGAAGTACCTGTGCGAGGTGTGGTAACTAAAGAACGAAGGGTTAAAGCGGGAATCGGGAAGAGTACAAAGACTTGCCTCTTATACCCCTTGCTTCAGGAGGAAACGTGCAGTGTGTCTGTTATGCAAATGAGCTAGACTGCCGCATCTCTGTGTCCGGGGGAAGCTTACTGTGTCGATATCACAGTTACGCCTTTATTAAAATGATAAATACCATGGTTAGAAATGACATATTAAAGACTGTACATCACGCATAATACGTAATAAACACACTCGGAATGTCAGAGTATTAAATCTCGCTAAATCTGCTTCCAACATTCGCGTTTACCGTTAACCGCACACAATATGGAATTAGCTACGTACTAACGCGGTGTCCGCAACATCTGTCCGTGTGGCACCTAAAATATAGATTTTGGTCGTCGAAACTTTGTCTTACGCACTGTTTTGTACATTTTTTCTCGAACCTGCACATGTAGTAGATTAGTTCTGCGAATAACTTGTACTAATAAATAAATAAATAAATAAATAAATAAATAAATAAATAAATAAATAAATAAATAAATAAATAAATAAATAAATAAATAAATAAATAAATAAATAAATATGAGCTCTGCGTTGCAGACAAAATAAAGAGAGAGAGAAGGAATGGTACCTTGAGTGAAACATTAGTCCCTCATGGAAAGATGACACAATTTAGACAGCACATGACAAAGAATAGGATCTATTATCTTCTTCAATACAGATAATTAAGGCATCAAGATTCAAACAATAATAACAAAGAAAACGAAGCAGTCACAAGAACCAAAACAGCATGCCGACCTCTAAAGTACATAAATAACTGCTTTAAAAAGTACTAAATAACGCTTTGACGAAAAGATAAGGGTAAAGGGATTGCAAAATGGAACTTATTGAAAACGAGGGATATGAAGAAAAATTTCACCCGCGCCTGGGGAGCAGCCTTCACTACTATGCAGCTGCATTGTTTCGCGCGCACGTAGAAGCTTCAGTTGTGCAGACAGAGTGTTTTTCCCCGTGCTTCCATTGTATGAATGCGAGTCCGCGGATATCTGGCAGGGCGGTAGCGAAGTTGTCAACGGGTAAGGCGCACGAGGGGACGTGGCGAATCTGCATGCATGGCTAGCGGACTTGTATCCGCCGTTCTTCTCATCGGAGTTGCGCTACAGAATGCTACGCCAGGTAAGAGAGCTGGAGGGGCAAAGGTTCGTTGTCACTTCTGATCGCGGATGGAATAACTGGTGTGTCCCAGT
The DNA here is from genome assembly GCF_055824585.1 of Amblyomma mixtum. NCBI lineage: Eukaryota > Metazoa > Arthropoda > Arachnida > Ixodida > Ixodidae > Amblyomma > Amblyomma mixtum. The sequence continues at coordinate 18,245,386 of NC_143019.1, forward strand.
CTTCCTTGTCTTTGTCTGCTGCCAGCATCGTTCAACTTCCTAACAGCTCAAATAAGCCCTTTTTAGAGCGCTCGCTCAATTACTCGCATTATTCTGAAATCCAAGCCACTGTCTCAAAATGGCGGCCGCAACAGCCTTCGTCGCATAGCAACAGTGTATACATACCACGTGACCGTATGGTCACCATAATATGTAAAGCGGTGGCACCCCACATGGCAACCAAGTGGCACCATTCCATGATACCATACCTTGCGACCCAACCGGTTATCAACAGCGTATACTTATAAACTGCACCGAAGTGCAACATATATTGCTGTACCTTCGTTTCCACACAAATATCCAAGTGTGCAAACAGCAAAACTGAACCCCTGAGTGGTATCATTGGTACACAGATTGTGAGCCACTTAACTGGCGTAGAATATTAGAGGTATCAAACGATTCAGCGTGTTATGCAGGATAAAATTTCAAGTCGAATCAAAGCTCAGCTTAATATAGGGATTCATACCGAGGACCTTTGGTCTCCAAAATTATAATGTTTTGGTTTACGACCGAAATACTTGACGTAGGACATTCGAAGTGGTGCCAAACGCTTTGTCTTCTTGCGCTGTATAGGTTGGCTTCAAAATGGTCCATGCAAAACAAAACAAATCAAAACTTACAGCTAACGCTAAGTCATACGCTACCTCAGCGTCTGGTAATTTTTTTCTACAATTTTGCACCGTGTTTTAGTCAGTATTGACGCTGTTTGCATTGGCGCCGTTACACGCTGTGTACTTGCCCTGCGGTCTATTTCGCTGCCTGTGTGTGTTTTAAAATGTTTTATTCCAACCAATCTAAAACTGCTTCCGTCAGTGCGATACCTATAAACATAGTGGTTTCAGAGCTCGTACTACCACTGAACCTTCTTTCCGCAGGGGACCTAACACGTTTGTGCGATTTGATTCAAAGGTTTCACAATGGGTCATTTTATTTTATTGCAGTCGAACTTATCACATGTTCTTGTAGTACAGCATGTAAATTATTTCTCCATTACTCAAGGCCGTAGTGATTCTATTTGGTCATAATAAGGTTTACCGATATTATTGTGCTTGTTTAACATTTGGACCAACCATTACTCCTAAAAGCTATGGGTGTAAGCTAGAGTTTCAATACTTACTTTGATAAATAAAGAAAAAAAACACGGAAGCACTTGATGTTAAATATGCTTACTTACGCATGAAACTAGAGTAGAACGCTTGTCTTATGGGAGGCACATCAGCAAATGTTTGGTGTGCGTCGGCTGCAGGGTTAAAAGTTTTGATTGTGCCATCTTGCTCGCCAGTCATACCACTGACACGAAAAGTTTAAAGAAACTGGTTGATATTGCAATCCACTGGCAGTAGATGCTATTTATAACTCACCACACTGCCTTATTAAACTACTAGCAAGGACTTAAATGGAGTTTAATTCGTCCAATGTTCCACACCATCTGTAAAATGCTGGCACCACCAAGGTCCTACGACAACCTGTTTGAAGGTTCGCGTGTAGTAGCAGGCGCAGTCCTTAAAATAGCCTTCTTGATCTTGATAACAAGCATGTATTCTCCTCTCACGGTAAAGGCCCCGGTGATTGGAAAATTGAGCTGGTTATATTCGACTCACCAACGGTATTTAGACAAGTTGAAATTTTAGCCACTATTCCCTGAACGTGTGCCTCCGATCTCACCCGACACATATGTTGCTGCTCTCGGAGGCGTCGCAAGAGGCACTCAGAGCGCGAAAGGTCTACAAATCACTTTTACTGCGGTTAGATTGACTCAGCATTAGGACGCGTGGCCGGAAGGACTACGCGTGCAGTGCCCATGGTTATCCCAGGATTCCCCAGCATGTGAGCAGCACTCTCGAGATTAAATGTCAGAAATAAAAAGAAAATAACGAAAAAAAAGGGCAATGTTTATAAAAGATGTCTTCCCGCTTTCCCGAGTGAAAAGCGCTTGGAAATGAGCTTTCTATCCTCCCTTCTGTAACGAAAATGCCTTTCGTCATTGCGGTTATTGGCTAAACCTGCCCGTACACACCATTAAAACTAATCATCATTGCATTTTTATAATTCACTTCTAATCCGTACACATAACTGAATTCCGGTCAGACATATGTCAATGTATTTACGACATTGCTCTAATCAATTACATTCAACATAACGACGCTTGCATCGACTTAATGTCTATGCAGGCCAGCACCAAAAAAGTCATTGGTCATTTGTCTACGACCAGTGAAAGCGCTCGTATGCAATACTGCAGTCTCGACTTTGGCGTCATGTTCTGTGCCCTTGGAAAAGTAGAGCGATGAACAAGCTAACCTGAAATGACGAAGGGAAGACAAAAGCTTTCACATGAATCTGTGCATAAACGAGAACATCAGTCAACTAGATGAACCCATCCACTAGAACGCTGACAGAATTTGCCTTAGAATGGAATGTCCCTGTGATGCTAACGCTTTTACAGCACCTAAGTTAAAGAAGCAGTACACAATAAAAAGATTTTTATGCAAGGAAGCACTCAGGCATGGGTCGCTGGATTGTAAAACTATAAAACACAAAGGCAAACACCTATGATTGCCTAACGCCACTTACGCTGATCCTGGTGTGCTTTCGGTACTGTTGGACTGGTGTCATAATCGTTATCAGTTCTGGTCCTCGTGGCGATTCTGTACCATACGTAGTTATTGGTCGTCGCTTCGTAATTCCAGGTTAGTTTGTTCATGGCTGCAGCCTCTTTGTTGTAGCGTACTTTTGCAGCGTACGCTACAGCGTTATTCCGCGTAAAATCAACGACCTTTCTAACTTCGCTACAGCGAGGTTCAGCTGCAGTTACGATTTTCGCGCCTTTTTATCTGCCTCAACTGGAACCAGGTTTTGCGGACCTGTGGGTACACCAGTGGCCGCCAGACTCGAAAACCCGGGGGATGCTGGCTTGTTCGGCCATTAGGTTCGTGCCTCGCTTTGCATGGGGTGCACGGCCTCCCAGGAAACAGGAACGGCTGAAAGTTCAACCCGTGCCACGGTTCTTCGTCCACCACACGGAAGGTCCGGAGTGCTTCAACTACTGGACGTGCTCGGAGAGGATGCGGCACTGGCAGAACTTTCACATGGACACCAGAGGTATACGTGCGGTGGTCTTGTTGTGGAACGAACCTTCTACATGCATGCTAAGCGCGAAGGCCTCATCATAAAGCACGGTACACTTAACTGAAACTCCGCAATAACATTGAAAGCGTACGCATTCATTGGGAATATAAAATATGGTTATCTGACCGTTTCTTTCTCGCTCCGAGCCAAAGGGGCTGGCCAAGCGTATGGCGCATATGAACAAAGACGAAAAAGGCAGTACTTCTGTGTCGGAAAGCCGACGGTAGTGGAGGGGATGAGTATGCATTTGCTAAGCGGGGTGAGAGGCGATAACTGCTGTAGATGACAGCGGAAGCTTCGTTTGATACGTTAAAAAACAATAGCTCATGGTGATGCCACCGTGATATGCCAGCATGCATGTTGGAGCAGTAAACACGATGACAACTCCACCTTGGGATGACTTGAATATCTTCTGATCCTGTGTGGTTTCTGGAGTGGGCAGTTTGGTGAAAGTGGCTGATGCTGTTGTAATGGCTTCTTGCTTCCGCTGCTGCCCCCCCCCCCCCCCTCGAAATAAGGGAAGAAGTCGGGGAGTTATTCAGAGCGGGAGTTGCATGAGAGACATTCCCCGGGAAAATCGTCGTCGGGGTAGGCATCATCATCATGACAACTATGTCCATTTAAGGAAGAAATTCAAGTTTTAATTCAATTCCTCCACGCTGCCGGCTCTGTCACCCCGTGCTACTTACGTCTTCCCTTGGAATCAACTTCCTTACTCTAGAGGGACCATTTGTCATTTGCCCACCATTTTGTATGGCCTGGCGATGCCCATTTCATGTTCATGATCTCAGTGACGGTATAATTAAGTCGACTTTCTTCACTAACTCATTCTGTTCTCCTCCTGCCTCTTCCCTCTCGCACGTCTTTGTCCAGGCTGGTACGACCTCGGCTACAACTTTCTCATAGGGGGCGACGGACTAGTGTACGTGTCCCGAGGCTGGGACGTCATCGGAAAGCACACTAAAGAACACAACAGTGAGGCCCTGGCTGCTGCCTTCATCGGCGACTTCTCGCGACACCTGCCGACCCCGAGGGCGCTGTGGGCCCTGAAGAAGCTTCTGCAGTGCGGAGTCGCCCTGGTACGATTAAGCGAAGTGTTCATATTGATCAGTCGATTACGATGCATGGGAAGAGGAGAGAGGAGTGTGGATGCGACAGACGTAGCTGACGTTTATCAGAATTATTATTTGAGGTGGCGGATTCATGAAACCTAGCTTGAAAGGGAAAGTACTACAGAAACTTTAGGATGTGTACTAGAGGAAAGGCACATTCTAGAAAGTTAATTTTTGTTCTGAACGAGGTTAGAGGCCATGTTCATATATATCCGTGAAATTATTCGACGAAACCACTGCGCTTTTTGTCTTGCCCTCTTTTCCGATAGCCTTTCTCTTGCAGGCTCCTGAGTGTCCGGTTCAGCTAATGATATTGTGGGTGACAAGTCAATGACCCATGAGAGTATGTATCCGAAAACTTTTAAAAGATACTAAGGACAGAGAGAAGTTGGTCGGTTTCGATAGGGTACCACGATCTAAGCGCGAAGAGACCATTCTCATGAACGGAGCTTTTGAAGGCTAAAATGACCTAAACTGAAATAGGGTGTCGCCATCATCGACCGATTTCGAAAGTGAACTGCTTACGTTCGCACCGTTTTTTTGGCATGAATCCCTCAGGGCTACGCTACACCATGATTCATCTGAAAGCGGCGGCACCCCGCCTTTCTGCGTAATGACGTCGCGAGTTTGAATCGATGGGCGGGAAACTTTTTAACTACAATTTTCTCGGCTATAAAGGTGTCCTTTAATGCCAGACAAATGTACACATAGCTAGAAAGGGGCAACGGATCGATTTTACTGAGAATAATAATTCGATGGAGTTGTCCTCACTGTCACTTTAATGGCTGCTATATTTGCCGGAGGTGCATAAGTCACACTTAGACCAAACGACAGTTTATTTTGGAGATCGCAGTATTATCTCGCTGCAGCTTGGCCTTGGCATGTAACTTTTTTTTTTCATTGTTCATCTTTAAAACTGACTGGTGCTAAGACTACTCGAGTGCTCTGTTTTCACCGCTCAGTGATCTTGCGTATATAGAAGCGGGCAAAATCTATGATGATCTAAACCCATTCCGCAACCATGCGTCAACGAACAAAATGGTTCTAGGTTTTTGACGAAAGACCAGAGGCATGTTTTTTTCTTATTGCAAAGATTGGTTCTAGAGCTTTTGTGTCCGAACTAACAAAGCCGGCCTGGGTAAAAATGCGGATCTACAGGTAAACTGCACCTGGATAACAACGAAGTGCGCGGAACCTTTTTAACGAGCACACTGCGTACAACCGCGAATACATCTCGAGCATACTGCAGATACATGACAGTATGTGTAGGAGGTTAGGGTCATATTTTCTAGATGACCTTAAAAGAGAGAGACGGCTTTATTTCAAAACAATTTTAAGCGTTGAGGTTTTCCTGGGCCAGGGCTACCAAAGCCAACTGGTATGTTGGTTGGTCCAAGGCTAGCCAAGCACCCCACATTGGGGAAGATGCGAATTAAAAATGAGGAGACTGAAAAGCAACGGGGCAGGAGAAACGGAAATTTTGTAAATTAGCATAAGTTTCGGGACAAATAGGGCATAGGTGTAGTGTCGCATACGGTAGATAATAGAATGGGCAGGTGTAGAGAATGTATTTAGGTGTATGCGTCGAAGAACGAATGCTTGCGTTGATGGAAGATTTGTCCGCAACAGGAAGTGTACGAAGAGCTCCTGTAATGTTGTCGTAGTGAAGATTTATCTTTTGTTCGTAGTGGAGAGTAGCGTCCCACGTGGGTGGATAAGGTCAGGGAATCCCGGGCACCCGGTGTTGAAGTTCGCGGGCGGGGCGATTCCTCATCGTCTGGGATTCCAGCGTGATCAGGAATCCACCACAACGTGAGAGTGTGCGGGTGTAGCTTGGCGAGAGCTTCTTGTAGATCATCGTGCATTTGCGCAGGAGTCCGACCCGTACGAATTGCCCGTATAACCCGTATAGAATCAGTATGTAAGGTATACCCTCAGGGGTTAGAGAGTGTTGTGGGGAGGTCCATAAAATGATTTTCGGAAGGGTTGCTAGGGTCGCTGTAGGGTCAATCAGTTAAAGGGGCTAGGATGTCCGTCGCAATCGAGTTGCACAGTCGCAACTGAATAAGCAGTCTCTCCGACGTGAATTCGCAATGCATGTGTATAGGGACGCTCGCCAATCAATACGGTGACCATGATTGGTAACGCGAGCCAGACGTCTGCCTTGGTTGGTATCGGCTATAACATTTTTCGGAATGGAGGCGATTCGGAGGTTATTTGGGATCGGGGAAGGAGGGGTAATGATATGGAGGCCGATAAGTTTGAATGCAGCCTGCTGAACTATCTTGAGTCCCATTTTTGTGCTAGGAAGGCCTAGTGCCATTTGCCAGTTTGGGCGTTGTACGAGTTCTCCGGAGGCAAGAACAGCCCCGTATAGTATAGGCCCTGAGCGGACGTCTGTCTGTCTGCCTATAAAATAACTATCGTCGGAATAAACAAAGCTGCTTCCTCGCGCCAGTTGAGGCCATCTCTTGGGTCAGTATTCACGGTTTTACGTCCGTCGCTCTCCGCAGGGCAAAATCCACCCGAACTACACACTGCACGGCCACCGAGATGGCAACTGCCGAACGTGTCCCGGGGATGCCCTGTACGCCTACATCCGTCGATGGACACACTTCGGCGGGAGGCTGCAGAAATACATCTGCGAGGCGCCCCCTACTCGAGCACCCATGTACAAGAGTAAAAGCACGGTTGTGTAGAGTGCGTTATTGTTTTACCAAAACTATTATTTATCGAGAGGTGTCTTACTTTATGGGTCTCACTGTGGAGAGCTCCTGTGGGATCCGGAGTGTGGTCCTAATACAGGGAGTAGCAGTATCAAGCGTCACTCTGTACTCGAAAGCGCTAAGTGCAGCAACATCCACTTCAGCTCAACATAGAGCCTGCAAAGGCGAGCTGCACAGCGTTCTCAATATTACCATTTGAAGCAAACTTTGATGTCCATCGCGATAGACCCGGTAGCAACTACCCTACAGGGATCGTCACGTTATCAGTTGAGCTGAAATGGGCTTTTAGGAGATAGCAGCGTGTGATAACGAAGTCAGCTGAGATTGCTACTTGCGTGAAGAGACAGATGGGGCAGAAGGGCGATAGCAGTGCAGAGGGAGAAGGGAATTTTAAATTTTGGGGTTTTCTGCAAGTATTGAAAGCTGGTCTGCAAATTGGCCCGAAACATTTCCTGAATTACTAGTGAAGAGAGACCTGGTGCCACCTCCTTGGGAACTGAAGAAAGTTAAGAGTGTCACAGCTTTTGACAGTGGCCTTCTGTACTGTGTGGGATCGTCGCCAGTAGGAGTCATTATGCTACGCCAGCTGATCCGGACTTAGCGCTCGATCATCTACGATTTCTTTGAAAAATAAATGGCTTATTGCGTTACTGTGACAAACACTACCCCAGATTATTAAAAAAAAAATTTTTCGAGTTGTGACCGTCATGGTAAGTTTGCAAGCGGTAGCAAAGCTTATTTTTGCAAAAAAGCTTAAAAATAAAATTTTTGACGCGTGATTACGAATTTTTTTTCGTATAAATAAGACATTTGTAGTGAAATGGGCAGAGTTTTTTTTAAAATAAAACACAGAACAAAGTGCAAAACTGGGAAATCAAATTTTCTGTTCTCACAGTAGTCATTCCAACTGTTCTTCTGTTTCCCACAAGGCAAAGTATCGGATGAAAATGTTTCAGGTGTCAAAAAAAGTAAAAGTATTAAAGGCTGTAAGTTGGAGGTTGCCATTCAATGGCATTTATTTCTGAAAGTTAAACCGAAAAATGTTTGTTTAAGCAAAGAAATAATTTTGAAAGTCGGGTCACTGCGTTCAATCGCGACATTGCTCCGTGCTTGCACTTCACTGCAACAAACTTTGCCTCCGTCTGAAAATATCCAGAGAACCAGCGCTCCACTGCTTGAATAAAATGGCGCACTGGGCTTGGAAGCTGCTAGCTTCGGCAGTGCAGAAATAGGCTGAATGGCACGGTTACAATAAAATAAAATAAAAATGAAGCGGCCCGGCAACGTGGCGGGAGGATCAGGTTACCCAGCAACGGTAACTGGAGATACACACCAAAACTGCTACTGCTACCACACTCCTCACCCCACGGCTGCGAGTAGCGCTTTCAAATGCAGGTGCCGCTTTCAATGCGAGCTCCACCAGAATGGCTATTGTTTCTCAACGTAAACAGCACAGAGCTGCTGTTTGGCCGGGGAGCGCACTTTGCTGTCTGAGCAATCAGAGCAAGAACCGCTCTGATAGAAACGGTTTCAATTTCCCAGTGGAATGGGATGTTCTCGCCACCTCACGTGGTGGCGAAAACATCTCATTCCTCTCTGCTTCCTTCCTCTTTCACTCCCACCTTCCTCTCTTCCCTTATGGCGTGGTTGAGGTGTCCAACGAGAAGTGAGACAGTTACTGCGCCATTTCCTTTCGTCAAAACCAGTCATTGGTTAGGTAAGGTAGATGACGTGGAACCGGTACGAGTGGTGCAAAATTGTGCCGCGTTTATTTCGGCCTCACATCTTTACCAGAAGGAGCACCTCTCTGCTGGATTCATAAGCTCCCCCTGTTTGCAGGAAAAGGCGTTCGCGAACTCCGGCATGTTTTGCAGGGGCACGACGCAGCGAGAGTGGCTGCGCCAGTAGGGTGAGGCCGGGTCGCGACGCCGCTCGGAAGTCGTCGAACACCACTTGAGACAGTGGGACACGAAGAAAAGCTGGTCTGAGTTGAGCCTGACGTTTGGGACAGTCCTCGTGAGCACGTGGTCCGGTAGGCGCCTGTACGCCTCGTACGCAAGGAGGGTGCCGGCGAAGTCAGCGAAGCCCTCCGAGTCGATGTGCTCGTCCAGGGTCCTCGCGCGTGACTGTGTCTCCGCCTACATTTGGAGAGTTCACTATAAGCGGAAAACGGGTTAAAGGGGACTAACTGTGCCGCTTAGTGCTCCCGTCGAACAGTTAGTCTGTGCGGAGATTAACTGCGGCTATCGCCGTTTTGTAAATACCATACCATACCATACCATACCATACCATACCATACCATACCATACCATACCATACCATACCATACCATACCATACCATACCATACGGTATGGTATGGTATGTAGGGTTTAACGTTCCAAAGTTTTATATGGGCTACAAGAGACGCCGCATCGGTAGGCTGCCGAGTAATTTAAGTCTCCTGGAGGTTGGCCTTGAGGAAATAATGGTTGTAGAACGCAGTTGTCAAACTATTAAGGTTGTGGAAGGTAGTTAGTGCCAAACTATTAGTTTTTTTTGGCTTTGAGTGAGGCTAGATGAACAGTGGGAGCGAGATGCTGCGGAGAAGATCTTCATATTTGTTTTCCCAATGTGGTTTTTGCCGCCGGCAAGCGGCCCATGCACCTTGCTGCGTGAGGGCGGTTTTCAGTCAACCGCTCGCTGGACACGGCAAGACCACTCTGGGAAGATCATGATTACGCGCATTTCGCGTTAGCATCTGCGATAATCGGGGTCGTTCGAGGAGTTTACAGAGGCGTGCAGACATCTTTATAATATCGCGTTCATCAGTAAAGTTAGCCGTCATCTTTCTTTTTCAACCATGGCAGAGAACAACGAGCATTGTGATCCAACGTCCCCCGAGTACGCACTTTTTGCCGCCTCCACCGCTGAATTGTTATATTTATCATTCTGTGTAGAACTACGTTCAACAACAACCAAAGAGAACACCTAAGTTCCTCCTCAGACTGCGTCTATGTCGTTCATAAATGCGTTTTTTACTGCTTTCACTGCCCCGGGACGGTAATGTTCTGCATGCTGTTGTACATAGCTTGTTTCAAGAGACGTAAATGTTCGGGCAAGCTTGTCTTGATTTCTTAAAACATGACCGCAATGAGAAACCAAGTATATGTGAGGGCGGGCTATAGAGGGACAACTTTAAACTCTTCCGAGACCCGCAACGTGGCACACATAACAAGTAGTATATCGAAGCTATGAAACTACGGTTCTTGTGACTCTGATCCGAGAGCTGTTGTGCCAACTTCCCGTCGCCGTATGCGAGTCTGGAACACTCTGCGTGTGTATCTTGCACTTGCTTTTGTGCTAGCCGCAGGCCAACCGCCCCGCTACCTCGCGTTGTTAGCTATATGACGCAGAACAAGAGAATAATTATACTCAGTGTCAGACAGACGTGATCCCTACGACTAAAGACAATATTAATACAGTGCGTTTAGTATCTACGCTGTTAATAAAAAAAATTGCCCTCTACGTGCCTTCACGTTACCAGGCTAGCAATTGCACAGCTAGGAAATCATGCCGGGTAATACTTCCAGTATTGTTACTGGAACATTTTTCAATATTATTGGATATCGCCTATCTTATTCAACGGCCAAAGTACACAGTGTAAACACTGACACACGCATCTTGGTCCATAGCCGATGAGGATAGCTGTAACTCAATCACAAAATGCAACACCGTTGGACCTCGTGATAATAGAGAGTTTTAGTATTGCGGGCTTTGCGTAATTGCGTGCATAGCGGAATAGCGAGTCCAGAGTGCGCATGCGCAGAACGCTAACGGGGAAATAGCGTTAGCGTACGCACGCAATTTTCAGAATTTAGCGTTGCGGCAGTTGCGGCTTTAGCGCCCTTAGCGTGGAAACATGGCGGCGTCCTTTCAAGCGACAGCTGCCCGCTTCAGCCGATTCAGCAGCTCTTGCGATTCCGGTCGGCATGTTTACCGGCAACTACTGGTGGTTTTGCTTTTCGCTATGACTTACCTTGCTTCGACGATAAAGTTTAAGCTGCAATTCAGCCCAGTTTTTGAGATACGCTCTCGATTCTGGAGCGCGCAAGCCTAATGCGACCTCCAGCTACACTGCTACCGTCTGCAACTGCCCGAAACGCAGCAGAAACCTAGCAAAAACGTCTGGAACGAGACAAAAATAAATTTGAAGGTTTTTCGCGGTGTTTTATGGACTTGAATTATGTAAAGAGAGTTTATATTAAATTTTCCTCAAGTTTTTGAACATTA